>NC_141874.1:209698018-210001048 GCF_056163025.1 Triticum urartu
CAAGCACTGTGTCCCTAGTGAGCCTCTACTAGACTAGCTTGTTGATCAAAGATGGTTAAGATTTCCTAACCATGGACATTAGTTGTCATTTGATAACGGGATCACATCATTTGGAGAATGATGTGATGGACAAGTCCCATCTGTTAGCTTAGTAATATGTCTCCATCGCGTCTACTTTTCCAAACTCTTTTACCCTTGTTTTGGACTCTAATTTGCATGATTTGAATGGAACTAACCCGGACTGACGCTGTTTTCATCGGAATTGCCATGGTGTTATTTTTATGAAGAAATAAAAGTTCTCGGAATGACCCGGAAATCCACGGAGAATATTTTTGGAATATATGAAAAATATTGGCTAAAGAATCAACCGAGGGGGACCCACCACCTGTCCACAAGGGTGGGGGCGCGCCCTACCCCCTGGGGGCGCCCTTGGCTTGTGGGTCCCAAAAAGCTCCACCAACCTCAACTCCAACTCCATATATTCATGTTCGGGGAGAAAAAAATCAGAGAGAAGGATTCATCGCATTTTACGATACAGAGCCGCCGCCACATCCTGTTCTTCCTCGGGAGGGTAGATCTGGAGTCCGTTCGGGGCTCCGGAGAGGGGAAATCGACGCCATCGTCATCATCAACCATCCTCCATCACCAATTTCATGATGCTCACTGCCGTGCGTGAGTAATTCCATCATAAGCTTGCTGTATGGTGATGGTTTGGATGAGATTTATTATGTATTCGAGTTAGTTTTGTTAGGGTTTGATCTCTAGTATCCATTATGTTCTAAGATTGATGTTTCTATGACTTTGCTATGCTTAATGCTTGTCACTAGGTCCCGAGCACCATGATTTCAGATCTGAACCTATTATGTTTTCATGAATATAGTTGCGGTCTTGATAATATCTTGCAAGTTATATTCACCTACTACGCGTTATGATCCAGCAACCCCGGAGTGACAATAGTTGGGACACTTCCTGGTGATGACCGTAGTTTGAGGAGTTCATGTATTCACTAAGTGCTAATGCTTTGGTCCAGTTCTCTATTAAAAGGAGGCATTAATATCCCTTAGTTTCCATTAGGACCCCGCTGCCACGGGAGGGTAGGACAAAAGATGTCATGTAAGTTCTTTTCCATAAGCACGTATGACTATATACGGAATACATGCCTACATTATATTGATGAATTGGAGCTAGTTCTGTGTCACCCTAGGTTATAACTGTTGCATGATGAATGCCATCTGACATAATTATCCATCATTGATCCATTGCCTACGAGCTTTTCACATATTGATCTTTGCTACGTTACTGTGTCGTTGCCACTGTTACAATTGCTACTCTTACTTTTGCCACCGTTACCATTACTTCCATATTACTTTGCTACTAAATACTTTGCTGCAGATATTAAGTCTTTTAGGTGTGGTTGAATTGACAACTCAGCTGCTAATACTTGAGAATATTCTTTGGCTCCCCTTGTGTCGAATCAATAAATTTGGGTTGGATACTCTACCCTCAAAAATTGTTGCGATCCCCTATACTTGTGGGTTATCAAGACCTTTTCCGGCGCCGTTGCTGGGGAGCATAGCTCTATTCTATGAGTCACTTGGGATTTGTATTTGTTGATCACTATGAAGAATTTCAAAGATACTAGAACCAAGATCTATCCCTCAACTACGAGGGGAGGTAAGGAACTGCCATCTAGCTCTGCACTTGATTCACCTTTTATTTTGAGTAAACTCGCGACACCCACACCTGCTATTGATTCTGATATGTCGCATGTTATTGATGATGCCACTTCTGCTATGCATGGTGCTTATGATGAAACTACTTCTCTACTTGATAATATTGTGCCACCAGGTGAATTTCTTGATGAACAACTTGCTAGGGTTAGAGAGAATGAAATTATTGAAATTGCTGATATTATTGAAACTGCAGATTATGATTCTCCCCCTAGATATGAACTTCCTGTTGTACCTGAGGGTTATATTATGGATGAAGAAAGTGCAAGAGAATTTTTTCCTTGCAATGATAGAGACAATCTTAGGAAATTGTTAGCTAAGCTGAAAGAAAAGTCTTTGAATGCTAGAATGCAATATGTGTTGGAAATATGCCCTAGAGGCAATAATAAAATGGTTATTATTATATTTCCTTGTTCATGATAATTGTCTATTGTTCATGCTATAATTGTATTAATCGGAGACCGTAATACATGTGTGAATACATAGGCCACAACATGTCCCTAGTGGGCCTCTAGTTGACTAGCTCGTTGATCAATACATGGTTATGGTTTCCTGACCATGGACATTGGATGTCGTCGATAACGGGATCACATCATTAGGAGAATGATGTGATGGACAACACACAATCTTACGCATAGCACAAGATCGTGTAGTTCGTTTGCTAAAGCTTTTCTAATGTCAAGTATCATTTCCTTAGACCATGAGATTGTGCAACTCCCGGATACCGTAGGAATTCTTTGGGTGTACCAAACGTCACAACGTAACTGGGTGACTATAAAGGTGCACTACAGGTATCTCCGAAAGTGTCTGTTGGGTTGGCACGAATCGAGACTGGGATTTGTCACTCCGTATGATGGAGAGGTATATCTGGGCCCACTCGGTAATGCATCATCATACTGAGCTCAATGTGACTAAGGAGTTGGTCACGAGATCATGCATTACAGAACGAGTAAAGTGACCTGCCGGTAACAAGATTGAACGAGGTATTGGGCTACCGACGATCGAATCTCGGGCAAGTAACATACCGATGGACAAGGGGCATTGTATACGAGATTGATTGAATCCCGGACATCGTGGTTCATCCGATGAGATCATAGTGGAACATGTGGGAGCCAACATGGGTATCCAGATCCCGCTATTGGTTATTGATCGGAGAGATGTCTCGGTCATGTCTACATGCCTCCCGAACCCGTAGGGTCTACACACTTAAGGTTCGATGACGCTAGGGTTATAGGGAAAGTTGTACGTGGTTACCGAATGTTGTTCGGAGCCCCAGATAAGATCCCTAACATCACGAGGAGTTCCGGAATGGTCCGGAGGTAAATAATAATATATAGGAAGTGAGGTTTTGGCCACCAGAAGCATTTCGGGTGTCACCGGTAATGTACCGGGACCACGGGAAGGGTTCCGGGGGTCCACCGGGAGGGGCCACCAGCCCCAGAGGCTTGCATGGGCCAAGAGTGGGAAGGGACCAGCCCCTGAGTAGGTTGGTGCGCCTCCCACCAAGGCCCAAGGCACAGCTAGGAGGAGAGGGGGGAAACCCTAGGCGCAGATGGGCCTAAAGGCCCACCCTAGGGCGTGCCCCACCTCTCTCCCCCTCTTGGCTGCCCCCTCCAGTCCCATCTAGGGCTGCCGCACCCCCTAGGGTGGGAACCCTAGAGGGGGCGCAGCCACCTCCCCTCCTCCTATATATTGTGCGGGTTTTGGGGCTGCCAATGACACGAGTCTCTCTCTCCCTCGGCGTAGCCCTACCTCTCCACATCCTCATCCATCGTAGTGCTTGGCGAAGCCCTGTTGGAAACCACGCTGCTCCATCACCACCACGCCGTCGTGCTACTGCTGGAGTTGTCTTCCCCAACCTCTCCCTCCTCCTTGCTGGATCAAGGCGCGGGAGACGTCACCGGGCTGCACGTGTGTTGAACGCGGAGGCGCCGTTGTGTGGCGCTTAGACCGGAATCGACCGCGATTTCGTTGCGTGTACAACTCCACCAACCGCGTTCTTGTAACGCTTCCGCATCACGATCTTCAAGGGTATGAAGATACACTCCCCTCTCTCTCGTTGCTAGTCTCTCCATAGATTGATCTTGGTAATGCATAGAATTTTTTTAATTTCTGCAACGATCCCCAACAGTGGCATCATGAGCTAGGTCTATGCGTAGTTTCTATGAACGAGTAGAACACAAGTTGTTGTGGGCGTTGATTTTGTCAATTTACTTGTCGTTACTAGTCTTATCTTGATTCAGCAGCATCGTGGGATGAAGCGGCCTGGACCGACCTTACATGTACGCTTACGTGAGACAGGTTCCACCGACTAACATGCACTAGTTGCATAAGGTGGCTAGCGGGTGTCTGTCTCTCCCACTTTAGTTGGATCGGATTCGATGAAAAGGGTCCTTGTGAAGGGTAAATAGAAATTGGCATATCACGTTGTGGTTTTGGCGTAGGTAAGAAACGTTCTTGCTAGAAACCTATAGCAGCCACGTAAAAACTTGCAAAAACAATTAGAGGACGTCTAACTTGTTCTTACAGCATATGTCATGTGATGTGATATGGCCAAAAGGATGTGATGAATGATATATATGTTCTTGAAGCATCATGTTCTTGTAATAGGAATCACGACTTGCATGTCGATGAGTATGACAACCGGCAGGAGCCATATGAGTTGTCTTAATTTATTTATGACCTGTGAGTCAACATAAACGCCATGTAATTACTTTACTTTGTTGCTAACCGTTAGCCATAGTAGTAGAAGTAATAGTTGGCGAGACAACTTCATGAAGACACGATGATGGAGATCATGGTGTCATGCCGGTGACGATGGTGACCATGTCGTGCCTCGAAGATGGAGATCAAAGGCGCAAGATGATATTGGCCATATCATGTCACTTTATGAATTGCATGTGATGTTTATCATGTTTGCATCTTATTTGTTTAGAACGATGGTAGCTTAAATAAGATGATCCCTCGCTAAAATTTCAAGAAAGTGTTCCCCCTAACTATGCACCGTTGCGAAGGTTCGTTGTTTCGAAGCACCACGTGATGATCGGGTGTGATAGATTCTAGCGTTTGAATACAACGGGTGTAAGCCAGATTTACACATGCAAAACACTTAGGTTGACTTGACGAGCCTAGCATGTACAGACATGGCCTCGGAACACAAGAGACCGAAAGGTTGAACATGAGTCGTATAGTAGATACAATCAACTTGGAGATGTTCACCATTGATGACTACTCCATCTCACGTGATGATCGGACACGACCTAGTCGATTTAGATCATGAATCACTTAGATGACCAAAGGGATGTTTTATCTAAGTGGGAGTTCATTAAGTAATTTAGATGAACTTAATTATCATGAACTTAGTCTAAAATTGTCTTTACAAATCTATCTTGTAGATCCAATGGCCCACGCTAATGTTGCCCTCAACTTCAACGCATTCCTAGAGAAAACCAAGCTGAAAGACGATGGTAGCAACTATACGGACTGGGACCATAACCTAAGGATCATCCTCATAGCTGCGAAGAAAGCATATGTCCTTGAAGCACCGCTAGGTGATGCACCCATTTTCCCAGCAACTCAAGACGTTATGAATGCCTGCCAGCCGCGTAGTGATGATTACTCCCTGGTTCAGTGCGGCATGATTTACAGCTTAGAATCGGGGCTCCAAAAGCGTTTTGAGCAGCACGGAGCATATGAGATGTTCCAAGAGCTAAAAATGGTTTTCCAAGCTCATGCCCGGGTCGAGAGATATGAAGTCTCCGACAAGTTCTATAGTTGTAAGATGGAGGAAAATAGTTCTGTCAGCGAGCACATACTCAAAATGTCTGGGCTGCACAACCGCTTGTCTCAGCTGGGAGTTAATCTTCCAGATGACTCGGTCATTGACATGATCCTCCACTCGCTTTCACCTAGCTATAAGAGCTTTGTGATGAACTACAATATGCAAGGGATGGAGAAGTCCATTCCTGAGTTATTTTCAATGCTGAAATCAGCGAAGGTGGCAATAAAAAAGGAACATCAAATGTTCATGGTGAATAAAACCACTAGTTTCAAGAAATGCAAGGGTAAGAAGAACTTCAAGAAGGACGGCAAGGGAGTTGCCATGCCCGGTAAATCAGTTGCCGGGAAGAAGCCAAAGAATGGACCCAAGCCCGAGACTCGGTGCTTTTATTGTAAGGGAAATGTTCACTGGAAGCGGAACTACCCCAAGTACTTAGCGGATAAGAAGGACGGCAACGCCAAAGGTATATGTGATATACATGTTATTGATGTGTACCTTACCAGCGCTCGTAGTAGCTCCTGGGTATTTGATACTGGTGCGGTTGCTCATATTTGTAACTCAAAACAGGAGTTGCAGAATAAGCGGAGACTGGCGAAGCACGAGGTGACGATGCGCGTCGGGAATGGTTCCAAGGTCGATCTGATCGCCGTCGGCACGCTTACTCTACATCTACCTACAAGATTAGTTTTAAACCTCAATAATTGTTATTTATTACCAGCTTTGAGCATGAACATTGTATCTCGATCTCGTTTAATGCGAGATGGATACTCATTTAAATCCGAGAATAATGGTTATTCCATTTATATGAAAGATATGTTTTATTGTCATGCCCCGCTGGTCAATGGTTTATTCTTGTTTAATCTCGAACATGATGTTAATGTTGGGTTTCGTAGTAATTTCAAAAATTTTCCTACGCTCACGCAAGATCATGTGATGCATAGCAACGAGAGGGGAGAGTGCTGTCTACGTACCCACGCAGACCAACTGCGGAAGCGTTGACGCAATGTAGAGGAAGTAGTCGTACGTCTTCCCGATCCGACCGATCAGGCACCGAAACTACGGCACCTCCGAGTTCGAGCACACGTTCAGCTCGATGACGATCCCCGGACTCTGATCCAGCAAAGTGTCGGGGAAGAGATCCGTCAGCACGACGGCATGGTGACGATCTTGATGTACTACAGCAGCAGGGCTTCGCCTAAACTCCGCTACAGTATTATCGAGGAATATGGTGGCTGGGGGCACCGCACACGGCTAAGGAATAGATCACGTGGATCAACTTGTGTGTTCTAGGGTGCCTCTACCTCAGTATATAAAGGACCAAAGGGGGGAGGCTGGCCGGCCACAAGGGGCGCGCCAGGAGAGTCCTACTCCCTCCGGGAGTAGGATTCCCCCCCCCCAATCCTAGTTGGAATAGGATTCCTCGGGGGGGGGGGGGGAAGAGAGAGAGGGGGCCGGCCACCTCTCCTAGTCCTAATAGGACTAGGGGAAGGGGGAGGCGCGCAACCCACCTTGGGCTGCCGCTTTCTCCTTTCCACTAAAGCCCACTAAGGCCCATATGGTTCCCGGGGGGTTCCGGTAACCTCCCGGTACTCCGGTAAAATCCCGATTTCACCCGGAACACTTCCGATATCCAAACATAGGCTTCCAATATATCAATCTTTATGTCTCGACCATTTAGAGACTCCTCGTCATGTCCGTGATCATATCCGGGACTCCGAACAACCTTCGGTACATCAAAATGCATAAACTCATAATATAACTGTCATCGTAACCTTAAGCGTGCGGACCCTACGGGTTTGAGAACAATGTAGACATGACCGAGACATGTCTCCGGTCAATAACCAATAGCGGGACCTGGATGCCCATATTGGCTCCTACATATTCTACGAAGATCTTTATCGGTCAGACCGCATAACAACATACGTTGTTCCCTTTGTCATCGGTATGTTACTTGCCCGAGATTCGATCGTCAGTATCCAATACCTAGTTCAATCTCGTTACCGGCAAGTCTCTTTACTCGTTCCATAATACATCATCTCGCAACTAACATATTAGTTACAATGCTTGCAAGGCTTATGTGATGTGCATTACTGAGAGGGCCCAGAGATACCTCTCCGACAATCGGAGTGACAAATCCTAATCTCGAAATACGCCAACCCAACATGTACCTTTGGAGACACCTGTAGTACTCCTTTATAATCACCCAGTTACGTTGTGACGTTTGGTAGTACCCAAAGTGTTCCTCCGGCAAACGGGAGTTGCATAATCTCATAGTCATAGGAACATGTATAAGTCATGAAGAAAGCAATAGCAACATACTAAACGATCAGTTGCTAAGCTAATGGAATGGGTCATGTCAATCAGATCATTCAACTAATGATGTGATCTGGTTAATCAAATAACAACTCTTTTGTCCATGGTTAGGAAACATAACCATTTTTGATTAACAAGCTAGTCAAGTAGAGGCATACTAGTGACACTCTGTTTGTCTATGTATTAACACATGTATTATGTTTCCGATTAATACAATTCTAGCATGAATAATAAACATTTATCATGATATAAGGAAATAAATAATAACTTTATTATTGCCTCTAGGGCATATTTCCTTCAGTTACACATATTCATAGTGTGAATGCCAAGAAGTGTAAGGTTGATAATGATAGTCCCACATACTTGTGGCACTGCCGCCTTGGTCACATTGGTGTCAAGCGCATGAAGAAACTCCATGCAGATGGACTTCTGGAGTCTCTTGATTATGAATCATTTGACACGTGCGAACCATCCCTTAGGGGAAAAATGACCAAGACTCCGGAACTATGGAGCGAGCAACAAACTTATTGGAAATAATACATACTGATGTGTGCGGTCCAATGAGCGTTGAGGCTCGCGGTGGCTATTGTTATGTTCTCACTCACTGATGACTTAAGTAGATATGGGTATGTCTACTTAATGAAACACAAGTATGAGACCTTTGAAAAGTTCAAGGAATTTCAGAGTGAGGTAGAGAATCAACGTGACAACAAAATAAAGTTCTTACGATCAGATCATGGAGGAGAATACTTGAGTCACGAGTTTGGCACACACTTAAGGAAATGTGGAATTGTTTCACAACTCACGCCGCCTGGAACACCTCAGCGAAATGGTGTGTCCGAACGTTGTAATCGCATTCTATTGGATATGGTGCGATCTATAATGTCTCTTACCGATCTACTTCTATCATTTTGGGGTTATGCTTTAGAGACTGCCGCATTCACTTTAAATAGGGCTCCGTCGAAATCCGTTGAGACGACACCGTATGAATTATGGTTTGGAAAGAAACCTAAGTTGTCATTTCTGGAAGTTTGGGGATGTGATGCTTATGTCAAGAAATTTAAACCTGAAAAGCTCGAACCCAAGTCGGAAAAATGCGACTTCATAGGATACCCTAAGGAAACTATTGTGTATACCTTCTACCTCAGATATGAAGGCAAGATCTTTGTTGCCAAGAATGGATCCTTTCTAGAGAAAGAGTTTCTCTCGAAAGAAGTAAGTGGGAGGAAAGTAGAACTTTATGAGGTACTACCTCTTGAACCGGGAAGTAGCGCAGCTCAGGAAGATGTTTCTGTGGTGCCTGCACCGACTAGAGAGGAAGTTAATGATGATGATCTAGAAACTTCGGATCAAGTTGCTACTGAAATTCATAGGTCCACGAGGACACGTTCTGCACTAGAGTGGTACGGCAACCCTGTCTTGGAAATCATGTTGTTAGACAACGGTGAACCTTCGAATTATGAAGAAGCGATGGCGGGCCCTGATAACCCACAAGTATAGGGGATCGCAATAGTTTTCGAGGGTAAAGTATTCAACCCAAATTTATTGATTCGACACAATTGGAGCCAAAGAATACTCTCAAGTATTAGGAGTTGAGTTGTCAATTAAACCACACCTAGAAACTTAGTATCTGCAGCAAAGTATTTAGTAGCAAAATAATATGATAGTAGTGGTAACGGTAACAAAAGGTAACGGTAGTAAAAGCAATGTTTTTGGTATTTTGTAGTGATGCTAGCAATAGCAACAGGAAAGTAAATAAGCGAAGAACAATATATGGAAAGCTTGTAGGCAATGGATCGGTGATGGAGAATTATGCCGGATGCGGTTCATCATGTAACAGTCATAACCTAGGGTGACACAGAACTAGCTCCAGTTCGTCAATGTAATGTAGGCATGTATTCCAAATATAGAAATACGTGCTTATGGAAAAGAACTTGCATGACATATTTTGTCCTACCCTCCCGTGGCAGCGGGGTCCTCACAGAAACTAAGGGATATTAAGACCTCCTTTTAATAGAGAACCAGAACAAAGCATTAACACATAGTGAATACATGAACTCCTCAAACTACGGTCATCACCGGTAAGTATCCCGATTATTGTCACTTCGGGGTTAACGGATCATAACACATAATAGGTGACTATAGACTTGCAAGATAGGATCAAGAACACTCATATATTGATGAAAATATAATAGGTTCAGATCTGAAATCATGGCACTCGGGCCCTAGTGACAAGCATTAAGCATAGCAAAGTCATAGCAACATCAATCTGAGAACATAGTGGATACTAGGGATCAAACCCTAACAAAACTAACTCGATTACATGATAGATCCCATCCAACCCATCACCGTCTAGCAAGCCTATGATGGAATTACTCACGCACGGCAGTGAGCATAATGAAATTGGTGATGGAGGATGGTTGATGATGATGATGGCGACGGATTCCCCTCTCCGGAGCCCCGAACGGACTCCAGATCAGCCCTCCCGGGAGGTTTTAGGGCTTCCACCTATAAGGATTATGAATTATGAATTCTCTGTCGATCCTGAGTTAATTACTTTGGTTGAATCTGATCCTTTATATGGTTATGAATCTGAAACTGTTGTGGCACATCTTACTAAATTGAATGATATAGCCACCCTATTTGCTATTGAGGAATTTTTTTGCTATTACTATATTCTTAAGTTGTTTCCTTTCTCGTTAAAGGGTGATGCTAAGTTATGGTTTAATTCTCTTGCTCCTGGTTGTGTGCATAGTCCCCAAGATATGATTTACTACTTCTCTGAAAAATATTTCCCCGCTCATAAGAAACAAGCTGCTTTAAAGGAAATATTTAACTTTGTGCAATTTGAATAAGAGAGCCTCCCGCAAGCTTGGGGGAGGCTTCTCCAATTACTTAATGCTTTGCCTGATCATCCTCTCAAGAAATATGAAATACTTTATATCTTTTATAATGGACTAACCGATGCTTCCAGAGACCACCTGGATAGTTGTGATGGTTGTGTTTTCAGGGAAAGAACTATTGAGCAAGCTGGATTGCTATTGAATAATATATTGAGTAATGATAATGATTGGGCACTTCCTGAACCAACTCCTAAGCCAACTCAGAGGTATTCTATTTCTCAGTCCTGAAGATATGCTGGAGGCAAAGAAATCTATGAAAGAAAAAGGTATTAAAGCTGAAGATGTTAAGAACTTACCGCCTATAGAAGAAATACATGGTCTTGATAACCAGACACTGGTAGTAGAGGTAAATTCTCTCTATAGATTTGGTGAAGGTGATATTCCTCATAATAAGTCGGCTAGTCAATGCTTGGATGAGTTCGATAATTTTATTGTTAAACTAGAAAACTTCAATGCTATTGTTAGTAGACAATTGAAACGTAATGCTCACATGCTTGACTGCTTGGGTGATATATGAGTAGAACTGTTATGTTGGGGAATGTTGCATGGGAAGCAAAAAAATTCCTACGCTCACCAAGATCGATCTAGGAGATGAACAACTACGAGAGGAGAGACTGCATCTACATACCCTTGTAGATCGCTAAGCGGAAGCGTTAAGAAATGTGGTTTATGTAGTCGAACGTCTTCGCGATCCAATCACGATTCGTCCATGAACTCCCGATCAAGTGCCGAACGAACGGCACCTCTAAGTTTAGCACACGTGTGCCTCGGCGGCGTCTGATGTCTACTACACAACCTTCTTCTTGTAGACGTTGTTGGGCCTCCAAGTGCAGAGGTTTGTAGGACAGTAGCAAATTTCCCTCAAGTGGATGACCTAAGGTTTATCAATCCGTAGGAGGTGTAGGATGAAGATGGTCTCTCTCAAGCAACCCTGCAACCAAATAACAAAGAGTCTCTTGTGTCCCCAACACACCCAATACAATGGTAAATTGTATAGGTGCACTAGTTCGGTGAAGAGATGGTGAAACGAGTGGTATATGGATAGTAGATATAGGTATTTGTAATCTGAAAATATAAAAACAGCAAGGTAACTAATGATAAAAGTGAGCGTAAACGGTATTGCAATGCTAGGAAACAAGGCCTAGGGTTTATACTTTCACTAGTGTAAATTCCTCTCAACAATGATAACATAACTGGATCACATAACCATCCCTCAACATGCAACAAAGAGTCACTCCAAAGTCACTAATAGCGGAGAATGAATGAAGAGATTATGGTAGGGTACGAAACCACCTCAAAGTTATTCTTTCCAATCAATCCGTTGGGCTATTCCTATAAGTGTCACAAACAGCCCTAGAGTTCGTACTAGAATAACACCTTAAGACACAAATCAACCAAAACCCTAATGTCACCTAGATACTCCAATGTCACCTCAAGTATCCGTGGGTATGATTATACGATATGCATCACACAATCTCAGATTCATCTATTCAACCAACACATAGGACCTCAAAGAGTGCCCCAAAGTTCTACTGGAGAATCACGACAAAAACGTGTGCCAACCCCTATGCATAGGTTCATGGGCAGAACCCGCAAGTTGATCACCAAACATACATCAGGTGAATCACGTGGTATCCCATTGTCACCACAGATACGCACGACAAGACATACATCAAGTGTTCTCAAATCTTTAAAGACTCAATCCGATAAGATAACTTCAAAGGGGAAACTCAATCCATTACAAGAGAGTAGAGGGGGAGGAGAAACATAAGATCCAACTATAATAGCAAAGCTTGCGATACATCAAGATCGTGCCAAATCAAGAACACGAGTGAGAGAGAGAGATCAAACACATAGCTACTGGTACATACCCTCAGCCCCGAGGGAGAACTACTCCCTCCTCGTCATGGAGAGCACCGGGATGATGAAGATGTCCACCGGAGAGGGATTGCCCCCTCCGGCAGGGTGCCGGAACGGGTCTAGATTGGCTTTCGGTGGCTACGGAGGCTTCTGGCGGCGGAACTCCTGATCTATTGTGCTCCCGGATGTTTTTAGGGTATATGGAGATATATAGGAGGAAGAAGTACGTCAGGGGGGCCACGAGGGGCCCACGAGGGTGGAGGGCGTGCCCAGGGGGGTGGGCACGCCCCCCTACCTCGTGGCCTCCTCGAAGCTTCCTTGACGTAGACTCCAAGTCTCCCGGGCTTCTTCTGATCCAAAAATAAGTTCCGTGAAGTTTCAGGTCAATTGGACTCCGTTTGGTTTTCCTTTTCCGTGATATTCTAAAACAAGGTAAAAACAGAAACTGGCACCGGGCTCTGGATTAATAGGTTAGTCCCAAAAATCATATAAAATAGCATATAAATGCATATAAAACATCCAATGTTTATAATATAATAGCATGGAATAATCAAAAATTATAGATACGTTGGAGACGTATCAGCGTCCTCTCCTTATTCATCTAGCAAGCGAGAGAGAGGAGGTAGATGAGATCTGAACCAACACGATGGTATGGTGGTGGTGGTGGCAACGAAACTCTGGCAGGGCTTCGCCAAGCATGTACCGGTGAAACGTGAGAGGAGTTGGGAGAGGCAATGGGCAAGGGTGAAGGGTTGGTTGCCCCCATGCACCTCCCCCATCTATACATAGGCTAGGGGGCAGGTGGCGTCAAAAACCCATCTAGGGCCGGCCACAAGGTTGAAATCCCTTTAAATTTGGAGATAACATCTTATCTCTAGATTCAACCCTTTAAATTTAGAGATAAGACCTTATCTCTAGATTTAAACAACATGTGCCTTGGGGAATGGGGCGGGCCAGCCTAAGTGGGCTGTAGCCCCACCCCTCGGTCCATGTGGGCCCTTCCTAGGTCATTGGGCCCCACGGTGGAACCCTCGAAACCTTCTAGAACCTTCCTGGTACAATACCGAAAAAACCAAACTTTTTCCGGAGCCCAAAATATGACTACCCATATATAAATCTTTACCTCCGGACCATTCTAGAGCTCCTCGTGATGTCCTAGATCCCATTCGGGACTCCGAACAACCTTCGTAATTTCCACTATTAATATTGTTGGGGAACGTAGTAATTTCAAAAAATTTCCTACGCACACGCAAGATCATGGTGATGCATAGCAACGAGAGGGGAGAGTGTTGTCCACGTACCCTCGTAGAGCGAAAGCAGAAGCGCTAGCGCAATGCGGTTGATGTAGTCGTACGTCTTCATGATCCGACCGATCAAGTACCGAACGTACGACACCTCCGAGTTCAGCACACGTTCAGCCTGATGACGTCCCTCGAACTCCGATCCAGCCGAGTGTTGAGGGAGAGTTTTGTCAGCATGATGGCGTGGTGACTATGTTGATGTTCTACCGATGCAGGGCTTCGCCTAAGCACCGCTATAGTATTATCGAGGTGGACTATGGTGGAGGGGGGCACCGCACATGGCTAAAAGATCAAGCAGATCAATTGTTGTGTCTATGGGGTCCCCCTGGCCACGTATATAAAGGAGCAAGGGGAGGAGGCAGCCGGCCAGGGAGAGGCATGCCAAGGGAGAGTCCTACTCCCACTAGGAGTAGGATTCCTCCTATTCCTAATAGGAGTAGGAGAGGGGGAAGGAAAGGGAGAGGAGGAGAAGGAAAGAGGGGGCCGGCCCCCCTTGCCCTAAACCAATTCGGTTTGGGCCTTGGGGGGCATGCCCCACACTCCCCTTGCTTCCCTCTATTTCCACTAAGGCCCATGTAGGCCCATTAAGCCCCCGGGGAGGTTCCGGTAACCCCGGTACTCTGGTAAAATCCCGATTTCACCCAGAACAATTCCGATATCCAAATATTGGCTTCCAATATATCAATCTTTATGTCTCGACCATTTCAAGACTCCTCGTCATGTCCGTGATCACATCCGAGACTCCGAACAACCTTCGGTACATCAAAACTCATAAACTCATAATATAACCGTCATCGAAACGTTAAGCGTGCGGACCCTACGGGTTCGAGAACTATGTAGACATGACCGAGACACGTCTCCGGTCAATAACCAATAGCAGAACCTGGATGCTCATATTGACTCCTACATATTCTACGAAGATCTTTATCGGTCAAATCTCATACGTTGTTCCCTTTGTCATCGGTATGTTACTTGCCCGAGATTCGATCATCGGTATCTCAATACCTAGTTCAATCTCGTTACCAGCAAGTCTCTTTACTCGTTCCGTAATACATCATCCCACAACTAACTCATTAGTTGCAATGCTTGCAAGGCTTAAGTGATGTGCATTACCGAGAGGGCCTAGAGATACCTCTCCCACAATCGGAGTGACAAATCCTAATCTCGAAATACGCCAACCCAACAAGTACCTTTGGAGACACCTATAGAGCACCTTTATAATCACCCAGTTACGTTGTGACGTTTGGTAGCACATAAAGTGTTCCTCTGGTAAACGGGAGTTGCATAATCTCATAGTCATAGGAACATGTATGCACTACAAAAAAATACACTTCCATGATGATACATGTTTGTCACAGTAGGTCGCGTTTTTTGTCATGCATGTACATCCATGACAAATTTATGACAGAATCAAGATAGTCATACTTGTGCTGTCATAGAAGTGTTCCATGACATTACCAAAATTATCATCACGGAAGTGTCCACTTCCATGACGATAATTCGCGCCTCACAAAAGTGCTTTCGTCAAGGGTGACCGACACATGGCATCCACCATAACGGAAAGCTGTTAAGCTATCAGGTCGGGTTTTGGATCCGATAACCCGTTAACAGCCCCGACGAATGGGAAATTTCGACGTGTAAAATTCTTATTGGCCGGACGAAACATGTGTTAGCTCGTCAGTGGGTCAGATAGGCGCCTATGATACGTCGACATGTGGCACGACCCAACAGAGGCCCATTCCTGTGAAAAGGCCGGCCCGTTTGTCTTGGTAAAAAGGTGGCGGGCCGGCCCATGTAAAGCCTGTTAACGGCATGTTCGCATATAGCCCATTTACAGCCCGCTAACCCAAGGCCCGTTACGCCCTATCTGAATTAGGCCTAGTAGCGTCATCTGGGCCACCCAATATGATTCCAGCCTGTTTTCACTTCTGGCCCATGTATGGCCCATGACATCTTTTGGCCCATATGAGGCCCTATGTAACTCTTGGTCTATTAACTGCCCGTGGTGAAACTGGCCCGTAATGAACAGTGTATCACTTTACACCCATTAACGGCCCGTGGTGAAACTGGCCCGTAATGAACAGTGTATCACTTTATACCCATTAACGGCTCGTTATTCCGTTGGGCCATTTCCAGCCCATGTTATCTTTCAGCCTTCTCTGAGCCCATTTATTCTTGGGCTCATTTCCAACATTCGTTTACTTACGGCCCGGTACTGTCATTTTCTGCTTGTGGGCCAAATTCAGCCCGTGGTTATAGTCGACCCGTTTGTGGTCCGTTAATACGTTGGGCCATTTTCATAGCGTCATCAAATACAGCCTATTAACGATGGCCCGTTATGGTCGGCCCATGAACAGACAACTCCAACTCTAGCCCGTTTACAGCCATAATGCGACCTGTTATTGGCCCATGTTTGGCCATCGATCATACTGCCCGTATAAGGCCCATTGATGATATAGCCCGTAGAAGGCCCATTGTTTCTACGGCCCATAGAAGGCCCATTGTTTCTACGGCCCGTAGAAGGCCCACTGTTTCTACGGCCCGTAGGAGGCCCAGTGTCACTACAGTAAATATTAGCCCATGGTTATTGTGGCCTAGTTTTAAAAAATAGGTTATTGCAGCCATTAGCAAACCGCGGAAAAAGAACTGCAATGACTAGAAGCAAACAAATAAACAAGACAACAAGGAAATAAATAAGCAAGCAACTTACGCTAGGCTATCACGGCTATCTCACATATTACATCCACTGGGCATCAAAGTTCGCCACTAGTGCAAATAAACGCGCCGACAAAAGAATATACAAAACTGAGAGCACTTCAGAAGGCACTAGGCCTGGCCAGGTCGCCCCCCCCCCAAACAGCTGAAGAAGCTGAGTAGACCTCATTTGTGTCAACGATAGATGCATGAACACTAGATTTAAGGCATGATGGTGCGCACGGTAGTCCTATGAAATCTTCATTGCATCTTTGACTTCAAGTCGGAGCTGAGCTAAAGCAAGCCTTTCCGCTTTAAGTTGAGACTGAAGAAGTCGAACTAATCGAGGCAGCGACTACACAGAGGTTGTCTCACACTTGCTGGTGAGTAGCTTCAACTCACTGTCTTCATCAAGACAGGACCTTGGGGTCATCTCGCTGTCCTCAAGATGGTTTGCCTCACTATCTTCCCTAAAGTTCCGCCTGGCGTAAGAGATACGAGCATGAAAGAGAAACAAGGAGACACGTAACAGGTTTCACAATTATATAAGCAAATAAATGGATTTGTTCTGCATAAGGAACATGCTTTTACAACTACAATTTGAAACTGGTAGTTGTTGCAAACATCCAATCAGATGTAAACAGCAAAGCAAACAACAGTGGAGGAAATGATGCCTATCCAAATCTATACTAGAACAAAGTTTGAAGGCTTGAGAAGGATGAACTTACATTACATGTTAACACGGGCTGGACAAAGCCCTTCTCCATGTTGATGGAAGGATAATTCAATAAATTCCCCAAAGAAAATTCTTTATAAGCGTTGCCATTATTCTACATTTTGCAAAGAGTAAATATAGATCAAATAATATTGGAAGAAACAGAGGATAATGAAGCTCAGGTGCAGACTGATGATACATAATCAAATAGCAATTAATTAAGTATAGCGTTACAAGGCAAAAGGGAGAGAGGTACAAACAAGAGCAATGCAGAGCCCATTATTGTTTTGAGATCGTATGATCCTTTGAGCAAGGAGATTCATCTGAAATTAGTTTTCATACAAGAGAGAAGGTAAGGCACAAGCAGAAATTTAGGAGTTCAAATTTTGAATTGATATCATAGACAGTACCTGACGCTGGGCTCCCGGCAGTTCTAATAGGGGTTTGGCCACTGGAGTAGGGGTAAAGTGTGGTACAGTTGGGCCTATGTTTTCTGTGGCTGCTGATCTATCTGATTTAACAGGTATCACTACCTTTTCCAAATACCTAGTTTGTACTCCTTGACGACCTACACCCACCCTCTTCCTTTTGGACACCTATTACGAAAGAACAACATTTGACTGGAAAAACATAGTGTGACGACACATGGAATAGATACAGAAAATGGATAGGTATGGCATATACTCATATATGATGCTTAAACTAAGCAGATGGTGTAACAAAGTAGAAGTAATGCAAGAGGTCAGAAGCAAAATATGTGCGACCAATACAACTTTGCAAACTTAGAGCAAGCACCTTGATGGGTGAATAAGATAGGCCATCCTCCACCATGCCAAGTTTGTTAGGCAGTGGATCATTCCGCAATATTCCTCTTGTGCGCCCATTCTCATATTCATGTTGATAATGTTCAATATCTGACATGCATGAAAACATAAAAACAAGTGAGATTTTCTTTGTAATGCAGAAGTGATTCTAATCCAATACTGCCTCCCTGTAAACCCCTTTGTGCTATCTCTGCAATTCTTTTAAAAGATACCATGCATGCTATAATTTGTTGTGTGCATTAATATAATGTGGCCTACTACTCAAAATATGAGAGCCCCAGAAGTGATGACACTTCGCAGATGATAGCTTCAACATATAGTAAAGAAGAACAAGTCGACCTGACCAGACAGATTCAAAATATACTAAGGGAGAACAACTCGACCAGACCAGTCGACCGCAAGAGAAGAGTATCATCTTAAAGAAGAGCAGAAAAGCAAGCAGATTGAAGATATTACAAGTCTTATAATACAATGTCGGTTGGCCACCCATGATGAACCAGAGCGCACAGAGAAATACTATTCTTTCCGATCTCTCCATATGTGGCTCACATGCATTTCGAAACTAAAGTAGGAACATTTAGCTAACCAATTAAACATCTCTTAGTTTTACTAATATCAGCAATAATATCATATATGAATTTGTACAACTAAGCTTGTTTAGCTCGATGGGTGGAGCAGTGCTATTACGACACAAACCACGTAGGCTGATTGTGGTCATCATAAAATGGGGAAAACATAAGCATGATGAGTACAATGTTGACCATGGTAGTGGGATGGCAGATCTAAAGCTGCAACCGCGTAAAGGGTAGTTAGCAACCGATGTTTGCTTTGAAATAACAACTAAGATTTGGTATGGACAAGAAAGTATGGTCAACAAGTGACAAAGAAATGCAATTATGTTGTCTCTCTATATGTCGCGACATGCATTTGGAAACTCAAGTGGGACCTTTAGATAACCAATTAAATGTGTCGGTTAACTAATATCAGTATCATATCACAATCGTATTTGAACAACTAAGCTTTCGAATTCTGAGTGTTGTGTTGTTTAGCTTGAAGGGTGGAGTAATGCTAGTACGACAGAAAGCACCTACGCAGATCATAGTAGAGTAGATATAAGGGGAAAACCCTAAGCATCAAGAGAAAAATCAGGAAAGTGGAACTAGCTGGACCAGTGGGTGGCGCACATGCTTTTCGAAACGAATATAGGAACATTAGGTGACCAATTAAACGTTCTCTGTTTTAGTGATATGAGCATCATATCAGATTCGTATTTCAACACGTAAGCTTTGGGTTGAGGTCTTGAGGAGCAGTGCTAGCACGACATGAAGCACCTACGATGATGGTAGTGAATATAAAGGGGGAAACCATAAGCTTTACGAGTATAGTGCCCGTGCCATGGCGGATCTGAAAGTGCAAACCGGAAAAAGCTACTTCGCAACCAATGTTTGCTTTCAACTAGCCACTACGATTTGGTACGGACAAGAAAAGTACAGTAAACAAATTATGATCTATTTTCCGGGTGAGATCAACAACTTAAGCACATATGGAAGAGTACCACCTCTCTTGCGACGCCGTGTAGGCCTATGCTGATACGTCGAGGGTGCTGGGAGTGCGATGGCTGTCGACGGCGGGGAAGAAGACTTTAGACGGCAGACGACCGGGTCGGGGGATATATCCTGTTGCCGTGGACGAGGCAGTCGTAGGAGCGGCAACGACAAGGTGGACAACGGTGTCGATGAAGCGAGAGGAGGCGATGAAAGGATCCTGGTCCAGCGCCGTGGATGAGAGACGTCCATCTCTTGCAGTGGACGACGGGGTAGGGGTAGCGGCTCCGGCAAGGTGGAGGATGGGGTGGCGGACGGAGGAGGCTGGCCGCAGTGCGACGGTTTTCGTGCCGCCGATGGTGTATGAATGGGGAATTGGAGGGGAGGGGGGATCTCAAACTTTGGGACGCACTTCTCTGAAATGGGGGAAAGTTACGAACTTATCCCCCGTTTAAAATTTCGGACATCGTGTCGGTTGGGGATAGGACGGAAATCTTGCATCTCCCAAATATTTGTCGGTAACTATTTCGGGCGAGGAGAGGGTGTTTTGCCCCCACGGTTGGCGCCCACGGTGTATGAACAAGGCTGATAGGTAGGGCGGTTGTGTCACGTCTGATGGTAGTTACACATCTGCCCCTATTTAAAATATTAGCCTACATCGATTTTGGGCGAGGAGAGGGTGTTTTGCCGCCCACGGTTGGCGCCCACGGTGTATGAACGGGGCTAACGGGTAGGGCGGTTGTGTCACGTCTGATGGAAGTTACACATCTGCCCCTATTTAAAATATAAGCCTACATCGATTTCGGACGAGGAGAGTTTGTTTTGCCGCCCACCGTGTATGAATGGGGAAATGGAGGAAGAGACACATGTCTTTCGGACGAGCTTGAATCAAATGTGTTTTGCTGCCCACGTTTGGCGCCCACCGTGTTTGAATGGGCTCAAAGGCCGTCGTGTCACGTCTGATTGAAGTTACTAGTCTACCCCTATCGACAGCATTGTAAATCCTATCGATAAGGATGTCAAGTGTCAGGGGTAGACAGTAATTTCCATCTCGCAAACACTTGCTTCGAGCAGCCCACATATTATAGTGGGTGTTTAGCCACTTCGTTCAAAACTTGGGAGAATTAGCATTCACGTTTGCCCTGGGACCTGGCAAACTAAATTCAAATCCAATTTGTATTCGATTACGAATATCCACAGATAATTATACGTTTTGTTATTTATTTCTTCAAAACCACAACAAAGATTTATTCCACCTTTATATATGATTATGATTTAGAAATGTCGTGATCTTCGAATTCAGCAAGTTGGATACACTCTGAGTCAAACAGTTATTTCATTGAATACAATATGCTCACACGACAAACAGTTCACCTTATGTCAATCATACAAGTACTGAGGATTACCTCGCCTAAAAAATTCGGATCATTACAACACATGGACAACATAGGGGGTCTTGCAACATAATCCATTCATAGACATGACACAACATGCAAGTACAATAATCTAATGAAAATTTCAACTGGTATCTAAAGAAGAACCGGGATTATCTTGGGCTTCAGATAGCAGAAACAGCAGGACCTCCTCCGTCTTCAAATGCAACATTCTTACTTCCTCCAATTCTTGGGTTGCTTGCATAATGCGTGCCGCTAATTCCGTAATTTCCAGCCTCAAGATAAATATTAGCTCATTCATGGCAGCCACACCATCTCTTTCTGCCTCTAGTAGAGCCTCAAGCACTATAATATATGTGCTCAGACTGCTCTCCGGCGGTGTTGCCTCTGAACTGCTACCATCTGGTAACATGGATGGTGCACTGCTTCCACAAATAGATTCTGGGGTTGTACATTGTGTCCTAGTGTGAACGGCATCCTAAAAGGTTTCCGCTGGACATCAGTAAGTGATAGTTATCGTATGATCCAGGCAGTAAGCTTACATGGTAAACGACGGACGAATTATTGCCGAGCATGGCAAACTATATTTAAATGGTTCGAAGCAGCATCAGTCGAAAACAAATCAAAATGGTAAGATGAAACTAGGGATGTAAGTGGCAAATAAATGAAATCCACCAGTCCCATCTAGTTAGTTTTTGCTACCTCCCTAGTTCATTTTCCTCAAAAAAACAAAAACTCTTTTGAACTATCATACCACTAGTGGACTTCAATCGGGATTAAACCGGACCCAGTTGACATCCCTAGTTGAAAGGGAGTGTACAACCGCTATATTTAAGTTGCCAAGGCATCTAAGCAGTTGAAATAATCTGAGAAAGCACTTAACAGTGTGGCCTCATATAAACTACGAAGACAGTCTTGTGATGAAGTTGAGAGGAAAAGTTAAGGACTCAAATGAAATAGGCATGCATTTCTTTACGATAGTACAGTAGGCACTGATGATATATTGGCCAACTCAGGTATAGCGTAACAACAAATAAGCATTCAAATCAAGCAATACAGCAAAGCAGACAACTGAACTATTTGTAATTCGGTAGGATTACACGTTGAGGGCACAAGCCAAGAAAGCAGCCCACTCGCATTACATTTCACATGTACTAAAACACACTGGCTTACCATATGTTGCTATGAAGCCTAGGTGCTGTTGCAATGTTCTTTGAAGATATCGTCAGCATCCCGTGGTTGCAAATCTAGTTGTTGTAGTTTATTCTGCACCATCTATTTAGGTAAAATTAATTTTAATTGCATGCACTGGTCCGAATTGATCATCAATGGTTCATCTAAACTAATTAAAGTAGGGTGTGTGCATACACGACAATACTCCTTCCGATTCTTTTTACTTTGCGTATAACTTTTTCTCAGTTTTCTCGTATTAGTTTGCGTGTTGCCGATTCCTAGCGGTGGTTTCCTTTTGTGCCCCGCCCCATCTGCCTCTGCCCTAATTAATTGGCAAATTAGTCCAGAAATTAAACCAGTGCCCTCCTTGGTATGCGGGTCAAGAGTTATGCGCAGAGTAAATAGAATCGGAGGGAGTATATCTGCTTCCCTCTATTTTTATGCTTGTTCGAGGTGCTAGCCCCAAAAAAACAAATATTTTGCTTGATGGGGTTGGCAGCTCCATAATTAATAGAAGCATCAAATTAGTCATGCAACTTGGGAAGATCAAGAACACACAAACAAGTAATGTACAGAGGCTCGGAGCAGTGATGTAATAGCTAGCATCAGAAAATGTAGGGGAAAACGAACAAAAAGCAGCGGAACCACATGCTAGTTTGCTGATGTGTAATTAAGCATAGAGAACATTAAGCAGTCTGATGGAACCAACAGGTGGCATCAGAACAAAACTAAAGCGTATTAACTATATGTGCACTGGTATGTAATTTAGCACATGTAACATGTTCACTGCCAGAAGTATGGCCCTACAGGTGCAAGCAGAATAACGCGTCTCATGAAAAACTGAATGATGCCCTGAAGAAATACAAAGGTGCGGTGCTTATGCTAGGAAAGTGAACGTAGGCCTCGGCCGTTGGATAATAGTACCTGATTCTCGATGGCGTATGGGTATCGTTGTCATACTTGAT
Source organism: Triticum urartu (assembly GCF_056163025.1). Classification (NCBI taxonomy): domain Eukaryota; kingdom Viridiplantae; phylum Streptophyta; class Magnoliopsida; order Poales; family Poaceae; genus Triticum; species Triticum urartu. The sequence goes on from NC_141874.1 coordinate 209,721,216, forward strand.
AGCTAAGGATCGTCGATGGTGCTCGTGTTGCGGTTGAGTTTGGGCCAGCTGTCGCCGTCGCTAAAGCGGCTCCGGTGCTACGGTTGCGACACCTGTCGACATACAAGAAAGCTCATCTGTGGTAAGTGAACAGTTGCACGATAAAGAGAAAAACCGAAGGAGTACAAATCGAAATAACCTGATGAGGCTGCGGCGTCGGTAAAGCAGGGCCGGTGGAGTTGAATATGGCGTCCGTGGAGCGGGTCCGGTGCAGTGGACGAAGGCTTCGGCGGGCGCGTTGTACAGTGCTTTCGGTGAGGCGGATCTGTTGCGGCGGACGAGGGCTTGTATGAAGGGCCAGCGAAGGGGCGGACGAGGGAGTCAGTGAAGGGCCTATGCTGTGGTGGACGAGGGTGCTGGTTAAGCAGATCCGGTGCGGTGGACCATGATGGCGGTCAAGGAGATCTGGAGCGGTGGACAAGCCAGTCGCTGAAGCGGCTCTGGTGAAGTGGTGAGTTGGCAGTTGGGGGTTCCAAGGTGCGGAAGGTAGATTCGGCGGGGTGTGAGGTCCACCGTTGCGGCGGAGGACTAGATTCGGCGGCTTGCCGTGGTTGGGGGTCGGGGAGGGGAAGGGGAGGGGCTCTGGGGAAGAATGTTGGGGGCAAAGAGGGGAAAACAATGGAGTTACCAAAGCAGCCCTTTTCCGTTCATGTGGCAGGGGTAAAACATGAATATCGCAGGGCTAAACTTTCAGGCGCGTGATATTTTGATGTGAGCGGGAAGTTTGAAAGCTTTTGGCGCCTAAAATTATAAGTATTCTTCTCTCGTACGGCCGTCTATGATATCATGGCCGACAATTTGTTTGTTTTGCACGCAAAAAAATGTGCAAGTTTTGAAAATCAATGTCTCCAACTCGAAACTTAGATTGTCCATTCAATTCAAATATGGATCATTGAGCTACTACAAGCAAATACCATCATACGGTCCAATTCAAATGAAATTCCAAATGTGTTTATCCTAAATATGATGACAAAAGCAAAAATGCGTATGTGTACGAATAAAGTGGATGATTATAAAGTTTGAACATGCCCATATGTGTATATCTCTAGGTTTGATATATGAATTTGAAATCATGAAATCCCGGCTTAAAAAATGTACCTCCGTTTAAATGAATTACAAAAGCTAATGATGGAGTCGAATTCCAAAATTCCAATCTTAGGTTTGTAATTCTGGTACATCAAGGTATATCACGCATGTTCAAAAGTATCGTTATCTCATAGTACAAACTGTGAAACAAATTGATCAACCATGAGTGCACAATATCTTAATTACGCTAAAGTCCCTCAAATATAGACACCTCACTCTTTATCTGAAGTCAACCCACCCACCCACCCCCACACACACACAGAAGTCGTTCTCTCCCCCAAACACCAACGCACGAGCACATTAACACCCCTCTCTCTTGTAAAGTCCGGACCCCAACATAGGTCTCTATCACTTTGTCTCTCGGGCATGCACACATCTCTTCCCTCACTCTCTATGTCTCCCGCTATCTCTCTTACCCAAGCACACGCACTATGTAGAGTGTATATTTCCCATACACACAAAATGTCGCCCCCAAATGTCTATCTCCCTAGTTATGTGGTTCTCGCGCACTCACCTCACACACCACCCCCACTGCAAACAAGCACACTTTGTCTCCTTGTGCACCACTCTCCCCTTTCTATCTCTCCCACATGCAGACCCGCCCCAGCTCCTTCCCTGTATACATATATGTCGTGACTCTTTGCATAGCTCCCTAATGTATAATCGTTCTCGATTTCGCACATTGTTCTCTACACCATCTATTCTAGATATCTCATGAAGTCCCTATCACACACACGATGACTCGCTTCCCTTGCGTCTCCGTTCATAGGCCAATTTCGGACAACATCAACATTGTCTCCCTATCTATACGCCATTTATGGACACAAACGACCCCTCTCGCCCCCTCTCTCTCCCTCTCTCTCTCTCCGTCACTAGCTCTCTCTTTCTCTCGCTCTCACACCCCTCTCCCGCACACACACTCGATGTCTCTTCCAAATAGTCTGCTCCCCCCGCCCGCACCCGTGCTATCTCGCTACTACACATGTCACACAATTCCCCCTTCCCTTATACTAGGTTTACATCATCAGTGGTCTCTCTACTCCACATACACTCTCTCCCTCTCACACACAAACACGTGCACAAACACACACAGACATGCACAAACACCCATTTACCTGGATCCTCATCTATCCTCATGTCCGCATGTGTATCTCACACACTCACTCTCTAATTACGTATATGTGTCTTCACGTTACACAACACAAAGCCCCATGTACATGTCTCTCTCTATCCTCCACACACATAGACACAAAGAATCTATTATCATTGCCTCAGTCTCTAACATATCACACACGCACTCTCTCTCTCTCTCTCTCTCTCTCTCTCTCTCGCAAACACGCTCAACAAGGGTTTCCCCGTGAATAACTTACCATCTATTCATGAACAGTCGTGGCAGTACGGCGAACACGAGACGTGAAAAAGAATAAATCTACACGTGCTTAGACCACCTAGTATGACTACTAGGACTAGAGCAAGCCAAAAAGCGCGCCGCCGTCACCCCCTCCTTGTCGGCGACGGGAAAATCTTTGTTTTACACAGTCGAGAAGTCATTGTGCTAACGCCCCACATACCAAGGCATTGAATAGAATGTAGATGCTAGTTTACGGAAGCAAGTATCGATAATACGTTTGTATCTCCATACTTATATTTCTTGTCTTATAAAAAACTGAGTTGGTGATGATGGTACGTGTGCCATCTTGTAATATAGACCGTCCGATCTATATCTGACAGATGGAAATTAAACGAAAAGATACCCGCACCCCTCTCCACATTTGCAGACAAGGCCTTCCCTCGTTCATCCTTATCTCCAACAAACCTCATTGTTGAGAAATTAAGAAAGGAAGCCTCTGGAACAAACTGGCCTGGTGGCCGCTGCCGGCGTCGTCAATCCCCATGCCTCCGCTCAGTTCGACCACCAACCACCACCACACCCCACTCCTCTTCACATTATCTCATATTTCTTGAGATATCATTAGTTTTTACACACGGGATTACTCCCGCAAGGGTCAATCACAACAAGTGTTTTATAAAAAATGCATCTTCATGTTCCGTGCAATGCACGGATCTTGCTAGTACTCCTACACAGGACTAAGTTGGTGATGCTGGTGTGTCTGCCATCCGTCGTTTCTGACCATTAGATCTGCATCTAACGATTGCGAGTTAAGTTGTTGCCTTTTCTCACCAACATCCCACTTGTCTACCAATTTGCAGAAAAACCCATAATTAGTATCTTAAAACCAACCACATCCCTCCCTGACCTCACCAAAACAGCCCAAGGAATATATTCTAATTGAAACATAATATATCTCTAGTGACATATGTATATCAAAATTAGAGTGTTTTGTACCATGTTTGTGAATGAGTATTATTCTAATTATGATTCGTTGCAAAGGACATGAACATTGCTAGTATTTCCAACCATGCATTTCTTTTCCTAGTATTCCATAGTTTCGAGTTTTCCATCAAGATATTAGTCACTCATGGTTGATATTTACTTTCAATCATGTACACATATGCACTATGTAACTAGCCTTGCTTATTGGCTTCCAAAGCTTAACTTTCACTCCTACTTACAATATGTAGAGTATTTAACTAAAAACTACCACTTTCAACCAACCCTAGGAGGAATCTATTGTACAAAAAATAGCAAAAACATACCCAAAATTTCTTAATCCACGCCAAAAACTACCTAGTACTCCTACCGATTAGGTTCGTTTAAACCCATTTATGACAGGGTTGGCCCACATGTCCGTACTGATGAGGCAGCTTAAACCAACACATTTTGTTTGACCGTTGACACGAGGGACCCACATCTGACCTTCTATCCTATTATTCCCCCTCAAATCATTATTTTTCCTGAACATTACTTCAAACAGTACTGATGCGTGTTCGTTGGTGGCGCCGATGATGAGCGAGTTGGCCGCCGCTCCGCCGGACGGGCCGGACACCGCGCTGGCCTCCGCACGGGTTGGCAGGCTGGCCCGAGCGTGACTCACGAGCGAGCAAGCCACCACGCTGGCCTTCGCTTGAGCCAGATGGCTGGCCTTAGCGTGGTGCGCGCGAGCAAGCCGCCGCGCTGCCTTGCCAATCTAGCTAGCAAACCTTGCAGACATGTAGCTGGACGGAGCTATCTTGGCTAGCTAGCGGCCACGAGCGCCGGACGGAGCTGGCATCTGGGCTGCCGCAACATGGGCTCCGCACCGCCGGCGGTTTTGACCTCGCCTTCTGCCGGCGGCGGTAGCTGCGTCCCATGGCCGAGGATGACTAGGTGGACGGGCCGGAGGTAGGAGGTCACTCGAGGATTTTTTTTGGTAAGAGCATGTACAATGGTTGATAAGGTAGTCTTATCTTAAGTCTGCCACGTATGCAAGTGGTAGTAGTTTCTTGGCATTTTAGTGGTTTCTTGCATTATTAGAGCAAGTACAATAGAGCTGAGTCAGCAGGCTGATTCTTTGATTGTGGGTTATCAAGATCAACAACAGGTTCAATTTCTATATCATTATCATTACTAGGTTGAGCATCATTATGAACATTATCATTAACATTACCACTAGTTTCAGGTTCATTACCAGATCGAGTTTCAGCATCAGAAATAGAAATATCATTTGGATTCTCAGGTGTTTCAGTAATAGGTTCACTAGAAGCATGCAAAGTCCTATCATTTTTCTTTTTCTTCTTTTTAGAAGAACTAGGTACATCTATATTATTTCTCTAGGAATCTTGCTCAATTCTCTTAGGGTGGCCTTCAGGATACAAAGGTTCCTTAGTCATTCTACCAGTTCTAGTAGCCACTCTAACATCATTATCATTATCTGTACTATTCAATTGATTGAGCAAATCATTTTGACCTTTAAGTACTTGTTCTACTTGAGTGGTAACCATATAAGCATGTTTGCTAATAAGTTTAAGTTCACCTTTGACATTAGCCATATAATCACCCAAGTGTTCAAGCATATTTGAATTGTCTACCAAAATAAGCATTAAAATCTTATTGCTTAGCCATAAATTTATCAAACTCATCTAAGCATGGGCTAGCAAATTTAGTAAATGGGATTTCAGCTTTATCATATCTATAGAGAGAATTTACCTTTACTACCTGTGTCGGGTTATCAAGACCATGAGTTTCTTCAATAGGTGAAGGATTAAGATCATATATTTCTTCAATAGGAGGTAAATTCTTAACATCTTCACCTTTAATACCTTTTTCTTTCATAGATTTCTTTGCCTCTTGCATATCTTCAGGACTGAGAAATAGAATACCCCTCTTCTTCGGAGTTGGTTTAGCAATAGGCTCAGGAATTGGCTTCATTTGTCAACATATTATTCAATAGAATTTCAGCTTCATCCGGTGTTCTTTCCCTGAAAACAGAACCAACACAACTATCCAGGTAATCTCTGGAGGCATCGGTTAGTCCATTATAAAAGATATCAAGTATTTCATTTTTCTTAAGAGGATGATCAGGCAAAGCATTAAGTAATTGGAGAAGCCTCCCCCAAGCTTGTGGGAGACTCTCTTCTTCAATTTGCACAAAATTATATATATATCTCTTAAAGCAGCTTGTTTCTTATGAGCAGGGAAATATTTAGCAGAGAAGTAATAAATCATGTCCTGGGGACTACGCACACAACCAGGATCAAGAGAATTAAACCATATCTTGGCATCACCCTTTAATGAGAACGGAAATATTTTAAGGATATAAAAGTAATGAGTTCTCTCATCTTTAGTGAACAGGGTGGCTATATCATTCAATTTAGTAAGATGTGACACAACAGTTTCAGATTCATAACCATGAAAAGGATCAGATTCAACCAAACTAATTATGTCAGGATCAACAGAGAATTCATAATCCTTATCAGTAACAAAGATAGGTGAAGTAGCAAAAGCAGGGTCAGGTTTCATTCTAGCATTTCAAGATTGCTTACTCCATTTAGCTAATAACCTTTTGAGTTCATTTCTATTTTTGCAAGCTAAAATATCTAAAGAAGCTTCTTGATCAAAAACATAACCCTTAGGAATAACAAGTGATTCTTCATCATCACTTTCATAAGTATCATCATATTCAATATTTTCAATTTCTCTAGCTCTAGCAAGTTGTTCATCAAGAAATTTACCAAGTGGCACAGTAGTATCAAGCATAGAAGTAGTTTCATCATAAGTGTCATGCATAGCAGAAGTGGCATCATCAATAACATGCAACATAACAGAACGAATAGCAGAAGCAAGTGTAGGTGTCGCAAGCTTACTCAAAACAGAAGGTGAATCAAGTGCAGAACTAGATGGCAGTTCCTTACCTCCCCTCGTAGTTGAGGGATAGATCTTGGTTTTTGGATCTCTCAAGTTCTTCATAATGATAAGCAGATATATATATATCCCAAGTGACTCAAAGAATAGAGCTATGCTCCCCGACAACGGCGCCAGAAAATAGTCTTGATAACCCACAAGTATAGGGGATCGCAACAGTTTTCGAGGGTAAAGTATTCAACCCAAATTTATTGATTCGACACAAGGGGAGCCAAAGAATACTCTCAAGTATTAGCAGCCGAGTTCTCAATTCAACCACACCTGGAAACTTAATATCTGCAGCAAAGTATTTAGTAGCAAACTAATATGATAGTAGTGGTAACGGTAGCAAAAGGTAACAGTAGTAAAAATAATGTTTTTGGTATTTTGTAGTGATGATAGCAATAGCAACGGGAAAGTAAATAAGCGAAGAACAATATAAGGAAAGCTCGTAGGCAATGGATCGGTGATAGAGAATTATGCCGGATGCGGTTCATCATGTAGTCATAACCTAGGGTGACACAGAACTAGCTCCAGTTCGTCAATGTAATGTAGGCATGTATTCCGAATATAGTCATACGTGCTTATGGAAAAGAACTTGCATGACATCTTTTGTCCTACCCTCCCGTGGCAACGGGGTCCTTACGGAAACTAAGGGATATTAAGGCCTCCTTTTAATAGAGAACCGGAACAAAGCATTAACACATACTGAATACATGAACTCCTCAAACTACGGTCATCACCGGTAAGTATCCCGATTATTGTCACTTCGGGGTTAACGAATCATAACACATAATAGGTGACTATAGACTTGCAAGATAGGATCAAGAACACTCATATATTGATGAAAACATAATAGGTTCCGATCTGAAATCATGGCACTTGGGCCCTAGTGACAAGCATTAAGCATAGCAAAGTCATAGAAACATCAATCTCAGAACATAGTGGATACTAGGGATCAAACCCTAACAAAACTAACTCGATTACATGATAGATCCCATCCAACCCATCACCGTCTAGCAAACCTACGATGGAATTACTCACGCACGGCGGTGAGCATCATGAAATTGGTGATGGAGGATGGTTGATGATGACGATGGCGACGGATTCCCCTCTCCGGAGCCCCGAACGGACTCCAGATTAGCCCTCTCGAGAGGTTTTAGGGCTTGGCGGCGGCTCCATATCGTAAAACGCGATGATTTCTTCTCTCTGATTTTTTCTCCCCGAAACACAATATATGGAGTTGGAGTTGGAGTTAGAGAGGCAACAGGGGGCCCACGAGGTAGGGGCGCGCCCCCACCCTCTTGGAGAGGTGGTGGGCCCCCTGGCCTTCATCTTTTGCAGGTATTTTCATATTTTTTGAAAAGTTGCTGTGTGAAGTTTCAGGTCATTCCGAGAACGTTTGTTCCTGCACATAAATAACACCATGGTAATTCTGCTGAAAACAGCGTCAGTCCGGGTTAGTTCCATTCAAATCATGCAAGTTAGAGTCCAAAACAAGGGCAAAAGTGTTTGGAAAAGTAGATACGTTGGAGACGTATCAGCAAGCTGCTGGGCTTTCTGGTGTCGCATAGGGGAATCGAGGCCAACCCCGAGAAGGTCAAGGCCATAGAAGGGATGAGCCCGCCACAGACCCTTAAGGAGATGCATAAGCTGGCGGGCTGTGTGACCTCGCTAGGGCGCTTCATTGTTGGGGAACGTAGTAATTTCAAAAAAAATCCTACGCACACGCAGGATCATGGTGATGCATAGCAAAGAGAGGGGAGAGTGTCGTCCACGTACCCTCGTAGACCATTAAGCGGAAGCGTTACGACAACGCGGTTGATGTAGTCGTACGTCTTCACGATCGACCGATCCTCAATACCGAACGTATGGCACCTCCGCGTTCAGCACACGTTCAGCTCGGTGACGTCCCGCGAACTCACGAGCTAGTAGAGCTCGGGGAAGAGTTTCGTCGGCACGACGGCGTGTTGACGATGTTGATGAAGCTACCGCAGCAGGGCTTCACCTAAACACCGCTACAGTATGACCGAGGTGGATTATGGTGGAGGGGGGCACCGCACATGGCTGTGAGAGATCTTTGTGATCAACTTGTGTGTCTAGAGGTGCCCCCATGCCCCTGTATATAAAGGAGCAAGGGGGAGGCCGGCCGACCTTGTTGGCGCGCCAGGAGGAGGTCCTAGTAGGAGTAGGATTCCTCCCTTTCCTCCTCCTACTAGGAGGGGGGAAAGGAAGGGAGAGAAAGAGAAGGAAAGGGGGGCGCCGCCCCTTCTCCTAGTCCATTCGGACAGAGGGGAGGGGCACGCTGCCTGCCCTAGGCCGGCCCCTCTCTCTTTCCCTTATGGCCCAACAAGGCCCATTAGCCCCCGGGGGGTTCCGGTAACCCCTCCGGTACACCGGTAAAATCCCGATTTTACCCGGAACTCTTCCGATGTCCAAATGTAGGCTTCTAATATATCAATCTTTATGTCTCGACCATTTTGAGACTCCTCGTCATGTCCGTGATCATATCTGGGACTCCGAACTAACTTCGGTACATCAAAACATATAAACTCATAAAACCGATCGTCACAGAACTTTAAGCGTGCGGACCCTACGGGTTCGAGAACTATGTAGACATGATCGAGCCATGTCTCCGGTCAATAACCAATAGCGGAACCTAGATGCTCATATTAGGTCCTACATATTCTACGAAGATCTTTATCGATCAAACTGCATAACACTATACGTTGTTCTCTTTGTCATCCGGTATGTTACTTGCCCGAGATTCGATCGTCGGTATCCCAATACCTAGTTCAATCTCGTTACCGGCAAGTCCCATTACTCGTTTCATAATGCACTATCCCACAAATAAATCATTAGTTGCATTGCTTGCAAGGCTTATAGTGATGTGCAGTACCGAGAGGGCCTAGAGAGACCTCTCCGACAATCAGAGTGACAAATCCTAATTTTGATCTATGCCAACTCAACAAGTACCATCGGAGACACCTCTAGAGCACCTTTATAATCACCCTGTTATGTTGTGACATTTGGTAGCACACAAAGTGTTCCTCCGGTATTCAGGAGCTACATAATCTCATAGTCATAAGAACATGTATAAGTCATGAAGAAAGCAATAGCAGTAAACAGAAACGATCAAGTGCTGAGCTAACGGAGTGGGTCAAGTAAATCACATCATTCTCCTAATGATGTGCTCCCATTGATAAAATAACAACTCATGTCTATGGTTTGGAAACTTAACCATCTTTGATCAATGAGCTAGTCAAGTAGAGGCATACTAGTGACACTATGTTTGTCTATGTATTCACACATGTATTATGTTTCCGGTTAATACAATTCTAGCATGAATAATAAACATTTATCATGAAATAAGGAAATAAATAATAACTTTATTATTGCCGCTAGGGCATATTTCCTTCATTCATCTCCAAGCTGGGGGAGCGCTCCCTCCCATTCTTCAAGATGATGAAAAAGAAGGGACCATTTGAGTGGACTCCGGAGGCCTACGTGGCGTTCCAAGACCTCAAGAAGTACCTCACCGGCCCGCCGGTGATGGTAGCGCCACGCCCCCTCGAGCCGTTGGTACTCTACCTAGCCGCCACCCCTCACTCGGCCAGCACGGCGCTGGTGGCGGTCCGGGAGGAATGCCCGGCCAAGGACTCTCAAAGCAGCACTCTGTGGCCGGCATGAACGCACCGGTTCCAGGATAGCGCTCCTGAGGCCTCGGCTACCCCAACAAAAGACCAAGCCCCTCAGGATGGAGCTCATGAGGCCGTGGCTGCCTCGACCAGCGACCAGCCTCCTGAGGCCATCGGGCCTCAGGAGGCGCAAGGCGTCACCCACATTTCCACCCTCATTGAGCACCCAACGTACTTCATCAGCACGGTGATGCGCAATGCATGGGCGTGCTACCGCATGACGCAAAAGCTCTTGCTCTCACTTCTCGTCGCCTCACGCAAGTTACGCCACTACTTTCAAGGCTACCCCATCAAGGTCGTCTCAGCTTACCCGCTGGAGAGGGTGCTCAGGAGCCCCAATGCAGTAGGAAGGGTGGTAGAATGGAACATTGAATTGTAGGCATTCTAGTTGGGGTTCAGCACCACCAGGTTCATCAAGAGCGCCGCACTCGCCAACCTTGTGGCGGAATGGACCGACGTCCCCAGCCCCGAAGCAGGAGAGAACCGATCCCTTTCACCAGGGAGCGAGACACCAGACGGCTGGGTCATGTACTTCGATGGCGCCTTCGCGTGTCAGGGCCCCAGGCTGGCGTCGTGCTCATCTCGCCCACCCAGGACAAACTCTACTACGCCGTGCAGCTCTGCTTCTAGTAGAGCGAGAAGATCTCCAACAACATCGTGGAGTACAAAGGCCTGATCGCCGGTCTCAAGGTTGTGGCAGCCTTAGGAGTGAAGCGCCTCACCATCAAAGGCGACTCCCAGCTCTTCGTCAACTTCTCCAACAAAGTATACGAGCCGAAGGACGAGCACATGGAGCCATACCTTGTAGAGGTACGAAAAATTGAGAAACAATTCTTGGGCTTGGAACTACAGCATGTGTCGCGCGGAACGAACAAGGAAGCTGACGACATCGCCAAGAGGGCATCCCGACGCTTTCCCCAGGAGCCTGGCGTCTTTGAGGAGCGGCTCTTGAAACCTTCAGCAGCCCCTCCTGCTACGGAACCAACATCGCCTCAGGAGGAGCTCCCACCAGCACCCCTTTCAGGAGCCCCCACTTGTGGCCCAACCTCAGGAGCGCGTCTACTCTCACGCTCGAGCCTCAGGAGGGGTGCTAGGCTGAAGAGTTTAAGGCGTACCTGCTTCAGGGGACCCTGTCGGAGAAGGAGGAGGACGCGGAGCATGTGGCTCGACAGGCCACTGCCTACTGCATCCAGGACAGTGAGCTCTATAGGAAACGGCCAAATGATGTTTCTCTGCGATGCATCTCTAGGGAGCAGGGACATGAGCTGTTGGTTGACATACATGGTGGGGACTGCGGGCATCACTCGTCATCGTGCACCCTCGTGGGCAAAGCATTCCGCAGCGGGTTCTTCTGGCCCACGACGCTCAGTGATGCCACCGAGCTGGTGAGATCTTGTGAAGCATGCCAATTCCATGTGAAGCATATCCACCAGCCCGCTCAGAGTCTCCAGACCATCCCGCTCTCGTGGCCGTTCGCGGTCTGGGGGCTGGACATCTTGGGGCCGTTCCCTTGGGCGCCCGGGGGCTACTGCTACCTCTACGTCGCCATCGACAAATTGACCAAGTGGGTGGAGGTGGAGGTTGTCCGCACTATCCCAACCGGCTCAGCAGTCAAGTTCATCGAGGGCCTCATGAGCCTGTTCAGGGTCCCCAATCGCATCATCACCGACAACGGTTCGCAGTTCACTAGCAACCTTTTCAAACATATTGTGCTAACCTTGGAACGCAGATATGCTATGCCTCAGTGGCACACCCTAGGAGCAACGGCCAGGCCGAATGCGCCAACACAGAGGTCCTGAGAGGCCTCAAGGAAAGGACCTTCAAGAAGAAGCTCGAGGCCTGCGGCAGGGGCTGGCTGGACGAGCTCCAGTCCGTGCTATGGTCCATCCGCACCCCCGCGACCAAGCCAACAGGCGAGACTCCATTCTTCCTCCTCTACGGAGCCGAAGCCGTTCTCCCTCACAAGGTGAGGCATCGCTCCGCGCGGGTCTTGGCGTTTGACGAGGCATGCCAGGACGCCTCGCGAGGGATGGACCTCGTGCTAGGGGAGGAACGCTGCCATCAAGCCGCGCTCCGAGCAGCAAGGTACCAGCAGGCGCTGCGGCGGTACCACTACCACAACGTCCGCTCCAGGATGCTCGAGGTGGGTGATCTCATCCTGAGGCGGGTACTCTCCAGGGAGGGGCTGCATAAGCTTTCACCCATGTGGGAGGGGCCGTTCAGGATCGCCGTGTCTACAGGCCTTGCGCCGCGTGCCTGGAGACGCAGGACGGGATCCCCATCCTGAACACCTAGAACATCTAGCACCTCCAGAAGTTCTACCCATGAAGCAAGGCCCCGTGCCTGTGAAGGTCTCCGCTTGTGACACTCTCACGTAATAATGAGTGGGGTTGTACATGCCTCGGAGTCTCCGGAGTGCCGCTCTCGGGCCTCGAGGGCTCCCTCCCACATCCTAGTGGCAGCACTTAGCTCCGCGCTGGTGAGAAGATTAGACTAGGTGCCGGATGTGGATGTTCATTTTCTTCCTTTCTGTGGCTAGTTTGCAACTTCTTAATGGAATTTGGAGTTCTCGCATTTTTTTGATTGACAAGTTGGATTCTCCCCTTTTATTTCTCTCACCTTTTAGTCTTGACTCAGGGGAGTGGCAGTTGCTCGTCGCTCCTCCTCGCACGTCTCGCGCGCGGGGGCTAGGCTGCGCAGGTGTGTGCTTGCGTTGGGTTCGCCCGCGCCGCAAACACACTTCGCCAAAGCCTTGTCGCCCAGAGCCTCGGCTTCCTTGATTCTCGCGAGGTGCTCTCGAATGAGCTCGTGGGCGTGAGCACACTCTAAGTTCATGCCCCTCAGGCAGCGCGATGTGGTGCACTAAGCCACAACTAACTCATGCCTGGGGGCTCGCGCAAGGAAGAACAAGGAACGCCGTCTGCAGCTCTACAACGTGTCCTGAGTCTGATGGCTCCTGAGTCGTCGGGAAGGGAGCTTCACCAGATGCCAAAGGGCGCGCCCTCGCGATAAGAGAAACTAAACTACCGCGAGCATGCCAAGCTAAGCTACCCCGCGTCTATTCAGAACACAGATAGTACGACATAATATCAAAATAACAAGCATAGCATAGTGGCATAAGCGCCGCAGTTCATTACACACCCCAACAGGGCCATCTACTTTTTTCAAAATGCAGGAAAAGGAAAGGTTAAACAAAAGTGGTCCGCACGGCCGCAGCAGCTCCCGAGCAAGGCTCCGGCAGCCGCGTGCTCAGCGGGAGTCCTCCTCCCTCTTCACCGGAGCACGATGGCAGGACGGCCTGTCGCCTTCCCCGATCCGAGCCCGGCAGCAGGGCGGCTGATCATAGCGGCCACTGCTGGTGCTCTCGCCAGAGGAGGAGCTGCCGCCACTTGGGGAGGCGTGGCCATCACCAAGGGCGAGCTCGCCCGCGTCGTCATCACGGCCGTCGTCAAGGCCAAGCTCATCGTCATTGCTGCCATCCTCGGGGCAGCACCCCGCGCAACGGCCGTCCACCCTAAACACAAGGGTCGCGACGCCGTCGTACTTGAAGTGGATGGTGCACCTCCCACTCAGGCCGCGCGCGCGAGCAAACACCTGCCAGCCACGGGCCAAGGATACGTTACCGACGGCGGTAACTTCAACCCCAACCCACGAAGCCTTGCTGCAGCAGCCGTCAGCCTGCAGCTAGAGGCCGTCAAGCCCCGCGACCGGTAGCTCACCCGTGAAGAAGCGAGGGAGTAGGATCCAGGTGCCGGTCAGCCTCTCCGACCACACAACGAACTCCGGGAGCACTTCCATCGAGTGGAAGTGTGGCCGAGGAGGCCGGGCAACCATGGTGTGCCTCCCCTTGTCATAGGGGCTGCCTCATCCTTGGTGGCTTCCACCGCGAGAAGAAGCACTGCCATGGCCGCCTAAGGCGACGCCGGCCCCCGAAGGAGTGCGCCCGTGTCCCCGAGGAGACATCGCAGGGGTCGCAGCGTACTTGCAGGGGTGGCCTCGACCTCTCTTGGCCGGCGGAGAGCCGGGTCCCTCCTTGGGGGCCTTCCCCTTCTCGGCGGTGGAGAACTTCCTCGTCGGCACCATGAGAGCTACAACAAGATGGCAAGGCATAGAGGAAGAAGAAGGAGCGGGTGGTGAGAAGATGGAGATGAGCAAGGGGGCTCCGCCCCTCTCCTCATTTGTAGCCGGAGGGAGGCCAACCGCCGACCTCCATGATCGCACGCAATGATGATTTTCTCTGCATGCAGCAGGGTCTCGTCAATTCGAACGGTTGCCGAGGCGGTGTGGGGAAGCGGAGACGCCCACGTTCCATCAATCGCCACACGCCGACCAAGGTCGTAGGCGGTTAGGGCCCGCGGTGCTCCGCACTTGCCCTTTGGCTTCGCCTCGAAGCCAAGTTTGAGCGCACCTTGGGTCGGGGGCCTACTGTCGGCGTTCTAGGAACGGGGGTACCCAGACTTGCCTGCCTACAGCCCACGGTATGGATCCATCGACGGCCTGGTATAGCCCAGCTTAAACATCAACAACTCAAGACCCTCGCGAGGATCCAAGACTCATGAAGCGGACGACACCAAGACCTCCACGTGGGGCGGCCTCCCCAGGCTGGCTCCCGAGGAGCGGAGATATCTATGCAAGCCGCACCTTGCGAGGTTCAGATGACGTGAGCCATGACGACCAAGGCCAGGCGGGCACAGCGTACCAGTTTCCTCTTTGGTGCTAAGGAGGCAAGCACAGGCGCGGAGTCCCGAGGAATCAAGCAAAGGTTTCCATTCTGGTGCAACAAGACCAAGACCGTCAGTACGGCAGGACAGAGGTCATCGCTAAGCCCACCGCGACGTCACCACCAGAGGCTTTTGCAGACGAAGACTACTTTTGTCAGGATATCATGTACTAGTTGTCTCCCTTCAAATTTGGCCGTTGTGGGATCCCTTCCCACCTTCATTTGGGAAGAGAACCAAGGACACTATAAATAGGACCTAGCCACGAGCATAGACGGGGGATTCAGATCATCCTCACACCCACCAGCTCATCGAGCACAAGAACACCTCTCCTCCTGAGGTTGTTCTCCACTGTACTAGTTCATACTCAGCCCCTCGAGGCCAATCCACCACAAAGCAGGAGTAGGGTTTTAGACCGCAAGGTGGCCCGAACATGGGTAAACTGCTCTGTCTCTTTCCGATTCGGTTTGTCAAGCTAGGCCGTGAGATTAGCGAGCGGGTAGACTGTGGAGGACGAGTTCTTCGCATGCACCCTAGAGTTCGAACCTATCAAGGGTCCGCGGAGCCCGAAATCCGACAGCAAGTATCAAATGATTCATAATCAAGTGATTCCAAAAGCCCATCTATATGAAGTTTCTTCATGCGCTTTACACCAATATGACCTAAACGGCAGTGCCACAAATATGTTGCACTATCATTATCAACTTTGCATCTTTTGGCATCAATATTATGAATATTTGTATCACTACAATCAAGATTCAACAAAAATAGACCATTCTTCAAGGGTGCATGACCATAAAAGATAGTACTCATATAAATAGAACAACCATTATTCTCTGATTTAAATGAATAACCGTTTCGCATTAAACAAGATCCAGATATAATGTTCATGCTCAATGCTGGCACCAAACAACAATTATTCAGGTCTAAAACTAATCCCGAAGGTAGATGTAGAGGTAGCGTGCCAACGACGATCACATCGACCTTGGAACCATTCCTGATGCGCATCATCACCTCGGCCTTAGCCAATCTTCATTTAATCTGTAGCTCCTGTTTCGAGTTACAAATATGAGCAACCGAACCAGTATCAAATACCCAGGCGCTACTACGAGCATTAGTAAGGTACACATCAATAACATGTATATCAAATATACCTTTGTTCACTTTGCCATGCTTCTTATCCGCCAAATACTTGGGGCAGTTCCACTTCCAATGACCAGTCCCTTTGTAGTAGAAGCACTCAGTTTCAGGCTTGGCTCCAACTTTGGGCTTCTTCCCAGGAGTGGCAACTTGCTTGCCATTCTTATTGAAGTTCCCTTTCTTTCCCTTGCCTTTTTCTTGAAACTAGTGGTCTTGTTAACCATCAACACTTGATGCTCCTTCTTGATTTCTACCTCTGCGGCCTTAAGCATTGCGAAGAGCTCAGGAATTGTGTTGTTCATCCCTTGCATACTATAGTTCATCATGAAGCCTTTGTAGCTTGGTGGTAGTGATTGAAGAACTCTCTCAATGACACAATCAACTGGAAAATCAACTCCCAGCTGAGTCAAGTGATTGTAATACCCAGACATTTTGAGTATGTGTTCACTGCCAGGACCGTGCTTCTCCATCTTACAGCTATAGAACTTGTTGGTGACTTCATATCTCTCAATCCGGGCATTTGCTTGAAATATTAAATTCAACTCTTTGAACATCTCATATGCTCCATGACGTTCAAACGTCTTTGATGTCCCGGTTCTAAGCCGTAAAGCATGGCACACCAAACTATAGCGTAGTAATTAGACCGCGTTTGCCAGACGTTCACATCGTCTAGATTAGCGGGAGGGGCTTGTCACCTAGCGGTGCATCAAGGACATAATTGTTCTGTACAGCAATGAGGATAATCCTCAAGTTACGGACCTAGTCCGTGTAGTTTCTACCATCATCTTTCAACTTAGCTTTCTCTAGGAACACATTAAAATTCAGGGGAGCGGTAGCACGGGCCATTGATCTACAACATAGATATATAAATACTATCAGGACTAAGCTTATGATAAATTAAGTTCAATTAATCAAATTACTTAAGAACTCCCACTTAAATAGACATCCCTCAAGTCATCTAAGTGATACGTGATCCAAATCAACTAACCCATGTCTGATCATAACGTGACATGGGGTAGTCATCAATGGTGAACATTTCTATGTTGATCATATCTACTATATGATTCATGTAAAATCTTTCGATCTCCGGTGTTCCGAGGCCATGTATGTAAATGCTAGGCTTGTCAAGTTTAACCCAAGTATTCTACATGTGTAAAACTGTCTTACACCCATTGTATGTGAATGTAGAGTCTATCCCACCCGATCATCATGTGGTGTCTCAACACGATGAATTGTAGCAATGGTGCATACTCAGGGAGAACACTTTTACCTTGAAATTTAGTGAAGCGATCATCTTATAATGCTACCGCCGTACTAAGCAAAATAAGATGCATAAAAGATAAACATCACATGCAATCAAAATATGCGAGATGATATGGCCATCACCATCTCGTGCTTTTGATCTCCATATCCAAAGCATCGTCATGATCTCCATCGTCACCGGCTCGACACCTTGATCTCCATCATTGTGTCGTGGTCGTCTTGCCAACTATTTCTTCTATAACTATTGCTAACTCATAGCGATAAAGTAAAGCAATTACATGGCGTATGCATTTCATACAATAAAAAGACAACCATAAGGCTCCCGCTGGTTGCTAGATATCTTACAAAACATGATCATCTCATACAATAATGTATATCTCATCATGTCTTGATCATATCACATCACAACATACCCTGCAAAAACAAGTTAGATGTCCTCTACTTTGTTGTTGCAAGTTTTACGTGGCTGCTACGAGTTTTTAGCAAGAACCGTTCTTACCTACGGCAAAAACTCACAACGGTGATTCGTCAAGTTTGCTGTTTTAACCTTCTTCAAGGATCGGTCGTAGTCAAATTCGATTCAACTAAAGTAGGAGAAACAGACACCCGCCTGCCACCGCTATGCAAAACAAGTTGCATGTCAGTCGGTGGAACCAGTCTCATGTGCGTGGACATGTAAGGTCGGTCTGGGCTGCTTCATCCCACAATACCAACGAATCAAAATAATACATTGGTGGTAAGAAGTATGACTATCACTGCCCACAACTCTTTGTGTTCTACTCGTGCATATCATCTACGCATAGACCTGGCTCATGATGGCGTTGTTGGGAATCGTTGCATGGAAAGCAAAAAAAATCTATGCACATGCAATGATATATCCATGGATATGCATAGCAATGAGGGGGAGAGTGTGTCTATGTACCCTCGTAGACCGTAAGCGGAAGCGTTTCTCAACGCGGTTGATGTAGTCAAACTTCTTCGCGCTTCAACAGATCAAGTACCGAACGCACGACACATCCGCGTTCTACACACGTTCTGCTCGTTGACGTCCCTCACCTTCTTGATCTAGCAAGACGTTGAGGTAGTAGAAGAGTTACGTTAGCACGACGGCGTGGTGATGGTGATGGTGAAGTGATTTCAGTAGAGCTTCGCATCAGCACTACGAAAATATGACCGGGGTGTAAATGGTAGAGGGGGCGCCGCACACGGCTAGGCAATTGTCTGGTGTGTGCTAGGGTGCCCCCCACATATATATAGGTGGGAGGGAGGAGCAGCCATAGGAGGCTCCCAAGTAGGAGGAATCCTAATTGGAGTCCCTCCCAAGCCGCGCCCCCTGCCATATATAACCGAGGGGGAAGGAAAGAGGGGTGGGGCGAGGGAAGAAAGTGGGAATCCTAATCCGCAATTTCCTTTCACTTCTCTCCTTTCCTTCCCCTCCATAGGCCAGCCCATATGGGGGCACACCAGCCCCTTGTGGCTGGTGTGTTTCCCCTCTTGGCCCATAAGGCCGATATCTTTTGCCGGGGTGCCCGGAACCCCTTCCGGTGACCCGATAAATACCCGATACCCCCCGAAACACTTCCGATGTCCGAATACTATCATCCTATATATCAATATTTACTTCTCAACCATTTCGAGACTCCTCATCATGTCCGTGATCTCATCCGGGACTCCAAACAATATTCAGTCACCAAATCACATAAACTCATTCAATACTAAATCGTCATCGAACGTTAAGCATGCGGACCCTACGGGTTCGAGAATTATGTAGACATGACTGAGACAACTCTCCGGTCAATAACCAATAGCGGAACCTGGATGCCCATATTGGCTCCTACATATTCTATGAAGATCTTTATCAGTCGAATCATTATGACAACATACATAATTCCCTTTGTCCATCGGTATGTTACTTGCCCGAGATTCGATCGTCGGTATCTTCATACCTAGTTCAATATCGTTATGGGCAAGTCTCTTTACTTGTTCCATAATACATCACCTCGTGATCAACTCCTAAGTCATTTGCTTGCAAGCTTATGATGTGTATTACCGAGAAGGCCTAGAGATACCTCTTCGATACTCGGAGTGACAAATCCTAATCTTGATCTATGCCAACTCAAGTCTTATTAACAAACTTCTTCCAAATGAGATGAAACCGGAGAATTTTTGAATAAAACTAGGTTACCTCGACGGGGATATGCAAGTCCTCAACAATAAGAATATCATATTTCTTTTTGACTGTAGGAAGAGGGAATTCAAAACCTCCAGTAGTAATAGTTGAAAATTTTCCAATAAAATTGATACTATGAACTTGAGGTTGTTTCTTCGGAAAGTGTACCGTATGCTCATTATCATTAACAAGAAACGTGACATTGCCTTTGTTGCAATCAATAACATCCCCTGCAGTATTCAAAAAGGGTCTACTAAGGATGATCAACATACTGTCGTCCTCGGGAATTTCAAGAATAACAAAGTCTGTTAAGATAGTAAGGTTTGCAACCACAACAGACACATCCTCACAAATACCGATGGGTATAGCAGTTGATTTATTAGGCATTTGCAAAGAAATTTCATTAGGCGTCAACTTATTCAATTCAAGTCTACGATATAAAGAGAAAGGTGTAACACTAACACCAGCTCCAAGATCACATAAAGCAGTTTTAACATAGTTTCTTTTAATGGAGCATGGTATAGTTGGTACTCATGGATCTCCAAGTTTCTTTGGTATTCCACCCTTAAAAGTATAATTAGCAAGCATGGTGGAAATTTCAGCCTCCGGTATCTTTCTTTTATTTGTAACAATATCTTTCATATACTTAGCTTAGGGAGGCATTATAAGCATATCAGTCAAACACATACACAAAAAGATAGGTCTAATCATTTCAGCAAAGCGCTCGAAATCCTCATCATCCTTTTTCTTGGATGGCTTAGGAGGAAAGGGCATGGGTTTCTGAACCCAGGGTTCTCTTTCTTTACCATGTTTCCTAGCAACGAAGTCTCTCTTATCATAACGTTGATTCTTTGATTGTGGGTTATCAAGATCAACAACAGGTTCAATCTCTACATCATTACCATTACTAGGTTGAGCATTAAATGAACTTCATTATTAACATTATCACTAGGTTCACGTTCATTACCAGATTGTGTATCAGCATCAGAAATAGAAATATCATTGTGACTCTCAGGTGAGTCTATAACAGGTTAACTAGAAGCATGCAAAGTCCTATTAGTTTTCTTTTTCTTTTTATTACTAGGACTAGGTGCATCAATATTAGTTCTCTGAGAATCTTGCTCAACTCTCTTAGGATGGCCCTCAGGATACAAAGGTTCCTGTGTCATTTTACCACCTCTAGTCATAACCCTAACAACATTTTCATTATTCTTACTATTCAACTCATTAAGCAAATCATCTTGTGCCTTAAGTACTTGTTCTGCTTGAGTTGTAACCATGGAAGCATGCTTACTAATAAGCTTAAGATCATTAACATGTTGGAAATATGCCCTAGAGGAAATAATAAATTATTTATTATCCTATTTCCCTATTCATGATAATCGTCTATTATCCATGCTAGAATTGTATTGATTGCAAACTCAAATAGATGTCTGGATAAATAGACAACAATATGTCCCTAGTAAGCCTCTACCAGACTAGCTCATTGATCAAAGATGGCTATGGTTTCCTAGTCATAGACATGAGTTGTCATTTGATAATGGGATCACATCGTTGGGAGAATGGTGTGATGGACAAGATCCAAACTATAAACGTAGCATATGATCGTATCAAGTTTATTGCTGCCATTTTCTGTATATCAAAGTATATGTTCCTATGACCATGAGATCCTGTAACTCTCTGACACCAGAGGATTACCTTGTGTGTACCAAACGTCGCAACGTAACTGGGTGACTATAAAGGTGCTCTACAGGTATCTCTGAGGGTGTATGTTGAGTTGGCATGGATCAAGACTGGGATTTGTCACTCCGTATGGCGAAGAGGTATCTCAAGGCCCACTCAGTAATACAACATCACAAGAAGCTTGCAAGCAATGTGACTAATGAGTTAGCCACGGGATCTTGTATTACGGAACGAGTAAAGAGACTTGCCGGTAACGAGATTAAACTAGGTATGGAGATACCGATGATCGAATCTCGGGTAAGTAACATACCGATAGACAAAGGGAACTGCATACAGGATTAGCTGAATCCTTGACATCAAGGTTCGACCAATATGGACATCCAGGTCCCGGTATTGGTTATTGACTGTAGAGGTGTCTCGGTCATGTCTACATGATTCTCGAACCCGTAGGGCCGCACGCTTAACACTTGGTAGCGCTAGGGTAGTATTGAAATATTTGAAGGAAATATGCCATAGAGGCAATAATAAAGTTATTATTTATTTCCTTATATCATGATAAATGTTTATTATTCATGCTAGAATTGTATTAACCGGAAACATAATACATGTGTGAATACATAGACAAACAGAGTGTCAGTAGTATGCCTCTACTTGACTAGCTCGTTGATCAAAGATGGTTAAGTTTCCTAACCATTGACATGGGTTGTCATTTGATTAACGGGATCACATCATTAGGAGAATGATGTGATTGACTTGACCCATTCCGTTAGCTTAGCACTTGATCGTTTAGTTTGTTGCTATTGCTTTCTTCATGACTTATACATGTTCCTATGACTATGAGATTATGCAACTCCCGTTTACCGGAGGAACACTTTGTGTGCTACCAAACGTCAGAACGTAACTGGGTGATTATAAAGGTGCTCTATGGGTGTCTCCAAAGGTACTTGTTGGGTTGGCGTATTTCGAGATTAGGATTTGTCACTCCGATTGTCGGAGAGGTATCTCTGGGCCCTCTCGGTAATGCACATCACTTAAGCCTTGCAAGCATTGCAACTAATGAGTTAGTTGCGGGATGATGTATTACGGAACGAGTAAAGAGACTTGACGGTAATGATATTGAACTAGGTATTGAGATACCGACAATCGAATCTCGGGCAAGTAACATGCCGATGACAAAGGGAACAACGTATGTTGTTATGCGGTTTGACCGATAAAGATCTTCGTAGAATATGTAGGAGCCAATATGAGCATCCAGGTTCCGCTATTGGTTATTGACCGGAGACGTGTCTCGGTCATGTCTACATACTTCTTGAACCCGTAGGGTCCGCACGCTTAACGTTTCGATGACGGTTATATTATGAGTTTATGAGTTTTGATGTACCGAAGGTTGTTCGGAGTCCCGGATGTGATCACGGACATGACGAGGAGTCTCGAAATGGTCGAGACATAAAGATTGATATATTGGAAGCCTATATTTGGATATCGGAATGTTCCAGGTGAAATCGGGATTTTACCGGAGTACCGGAGGTTACCGGAACCTCCTCGGGGGCTTAATGGGCCTACATGGGCCTTAGTGGAAATAGAGGGAAGCAGGGGGAGTGTGGGGCGTGCCCCCCAAGGCCCATACTGAATTGGTTGAATTGGTTTAGGGCAAGGGGGGCGCCCCCCTCTTTCCTTCTCCTCCTCTCCCTTTCCTTCCCCCTCTCCTACTCCTACTAGGAATAGGAGGAATCCTACTCCTAGTGGGAGTAGGACTCCCTGTTAGCGCGCCTCTCCCTAGCCGGCCGCCTCCTCCCCTTGCTCCTTTATATACGTGGCCAGGGGGCACCCCATAGACACAACAATTAATCTGTTTGATCTTTTAGCCGTGTGAGGTGCCCCCCTCCACCATAGTCCACCTCGATAATACTGTAGCGGTGCTTAGGTGAAGCCCTGCGTCGGTAGAACATCAACATCGTCACCACGCCGTCGTGCTGATGAAACTCTCCCTCAGCACTTGGCTGGATCGAAGTTCGAGGGACGTCATCGGGATGAACGTGTGCTGAACTCGGAGGTGCCGTACGTTCGGTACTCGATCGGTCGGATCATGAAGACGTATGACTACATCAACCGCGTTGTGCTAACGCTTCCGCTTTCGGTCTACGAGGGTACGTGGACAACACTCTCCCCTCTCGTTGCTATGCATCACCATGATCTTGAGTGTGCGTAGGAATTTTTTTTAAATTACTACGTTCCCCAACAGTGGCATCCGAGCCAGGTTTTATGCGTAGATGTCATATGCACGAGTAGAACACAAGTGAGTTGTGGGCGATATAAGTCATACTGCTTACCAGCATGTCATACTTTGGTTCGGTGGTATTGTTGGATGAAGCGGCCCGGACCGACATTACACGTACGCTTACGCGAGACTGGTTCTACCGACGTGTTTTGCACACAGGTGGCTGGCGGGTGTCATTTTCTCCAACCTTAGTTGAACCGAATGTGGCTACGCCCGATCCTTGCGAAGGTTAAAACAGCACCAACTTGACAAACTATCGTTGTAGTTTTTATGCGTAGGTAAGAATGGTTCTTGCTAAGCCTGTAGCAGCCACGTAAAATTTGCAACAACAAAGTAGAGGACGTCTAACTTGTTTTTGCAGGGCATGTTGTGATGTGATATGGTCAAGACATGATGCTAAATTTTATTGTATGAGATGATCATGTTTTGTAACCAAGTTATCGGCAACCGGCAGGAGCCATATAGTTGCCGCTTTATTGTATGCAATGCAATCACCCTGTAATGCTTTACTTTATCACTAAGCGGTAGCGATAGTCGTGGAAGCATAAGATTGGCGAGACGACAACGATGCTACGATGGAGATCAAGGTGTCGTGCCGGTGACGATGGTGATCATGAAGGTGCTTCGGAGATGGAGATCACAAGCACACGATTATAATGGCCATATCATATCACTTATATTGATTGCATGTGATGTTTATCTTTTATGCATCTTATCTTGCTTTGATTGACGGTAGCATTATAAGATGATGCTCACTAAATTATCAAAGTATAAGTGTTCTCCCTGAGTATGCACCGTTGCAAAAGTTCTTCGTGCTGAGACACCACGTGATGATCGGGTGTGATAGGATCTACGTTCAAATACAACGGGTGCAAAACAGTTGCACACGCAGAATACTCAGGTTAAACTTGACGAGCCTAGCATATAACAGATATGGCCTCGGAACACGGAGACCGAAAGGTCGAGCGTGAATCATATAGTAGATATGATCAACACAGTGATGTTCACCGTTGATACTACTCCATATCACGTGATGATCGGACATGGTTTAGTTGATATGGATCACGTAATCACTTAGAGGATTAGAGGGATGTCTATCTAAGTGGGAGTTCTTAAATAATATGATTAATTGAACTTAAATTTATCATGAACTTAGTACCTGATAGTATCTTGCTTGTCTATGTAGATAGATGGCCCGTGCTGTTGTTCCGTTGAATTTTAATGTGTTCCTTGAGAAAACAAAGTTCAAAGATGATTGTAGCAATTACACGGACTGGGTCCGTAACTTGAGGATTATCCTCATTGCTGCACAGAAGAATTACGTCTTGGAAGCACCGCTAAGTGCCAAGCCTGCTGCAGGAGCAACACCAGATGTTATGAACGTCTGGCAGAGCAAAGATGATGACTACTCGATAGTTCAGTGTGCCATGCTTTACGACTTAGAACCGGGTCTTCAACGACGTTTTGAACGTCATGGAGCATACGAGATGTTCCAGGAGTTGAAGTTAATATTTCAAGCAAATGCCCGGATTGAGAGATAGGAAGTCTCCAATAAGTTCTATAGCTGCAAGATGGAGGAGAATAGTTCTGTCAGTGAACATATACTCAAAATGTCTGGGTATCATAATCACTTGACTCAACTGGGAGTTAATCTTCCTGTTGATAGTGTCATTGACAGAGTTCTTCAATCACTGCCACCAAGCTACAAAGCTTCGTGATGAACTATAATATGCAAGGGATGAATAAGACTATTCCTGAGCTCTTCGCAATGCTAAAGGCCGCGGAGGTAGAAATCAAGAAGGAGCATCAAGTGTTGATGGTCAATAAGACCACCAGTTTCAAGAAAAAAGGGCAAAGGGAAGAAGAAGGGGAACTTCAAGAAGAACAGCACACAAGTTGCTACTCAGGAGAAGAAACCCAAGTCTGGACCTAAGCCTGAGACTGAGTGCTTCTACTACAAGCAGACTGGTCACTGGAAGCGGAACTGCCCCAAGTATTTGGCGGATAAGAAGGATGGCAAAGTGAACAAAGGTATATGTGATATACATGTTATTGATGTGTACCTTACTAATGCTCGCAGTAGCACATGGGTATTTGATACTGGTTTTGTTGCTAACATTTGCAACTCGAAACAGGGGCTACGGATTGAGCGAAGATTGGCTAAGGACGAGGTGACGATGCGCGTGGGAAATGGTTCCAAAGTCGATGTGATCGCGGTCGGCACGCTACCTCTACATCTACCTTCGGGATTAGTGTTAGACCTAAATAATTGTTATTTAGTGCCAGCGTTGAGCATGAACATTATACCTGGATCTTGTTTGTTGCGAAATGGTTATTCATTTAAATCAGAGAATTATGGTTGTTCTATTTATATGAGTAATATCTTTTATGGTCATGCACCCTTGAAGAGTGGTCTATTTTTGCTAAATCTTGATAGTGGTGATACACATATTCATAATATTGAAGCCAAAAGATGCAAAGTTGATAATGATAGTGCAACTTATTTGTGGCACTGCCGTTTAGGTCATATCGGAGTAAAGCGCATGAAGAAACTCCATACTGATGGACTTTTGGAACCACTTGATTATGAATCACTTGATACTTGCGAACCGTGCCTCATGGGCAAGATGACTAAAACGTCGTTCTCCGGAACTATGGAGAGAGCAACAAATTTGTTGGAGATCATACATACAGATGTATGTGGTCCAATGAATGTTGAGGCTAGTGGCGGATATTGTTATTTTCTCACCTTCACAGATGATTTAAGCAGATATGGGTATATCTACTTAATGAAACATAAGTCTGAAACATTTGAAAAGTTCAAAGAATTCCAGAGTGAAGTTGAAAATCATCGTAACAAGAAAATAAAGTATCTACGATCTGATCATGGAGGAGAATATTTGAGTTATGAGTTTGGTCTTCATTTGAAACAATGCGGAATAGTTTCGCAACTCACGCCACCCGGAACACCACAGCGTAATGGTGTGTCCGAACGTCATAATCATACTTTACTAGATATGGTGCGATCTATGATGTCTCTTACTGATTTACCGCTATCGTTTTGGGGTTATGCTTTAGAGACGGCCGCATTCACGTTAAATAGGGCACCATCGAAATCCGTTGAGACGACGCCTTATGAACTATGGTTTGGTAAGAAACTAAAGTTGTCAATTCTGAAAGTTTGGGGCTGCGATGCTTATGTGAAAAAGCTTCAACCTGATAAGCTCGAACCCAAATCGGAGAAATGTATCTTCATAGGATACCCAAAGGAGACTGTTGGGTACACCTTCTATCACAGATCCGAAGGCAAGACTTTTGTTGCTAAATTCGGAGTTTTTCTAGAGAAGGAGTTTCTCTCGAAAGAAGTGAGTGGGAGGAAAGTAGAACTTGATGAGGTAATTGTACCTGCTCCCTTATTGGAAAGTAGTTCATCACAGAAAACGTTTTCTGCAACACCTACACCAATTAGTGAGGAAGTTAATGATGATGATCATGAAACTTTAGATCGAGTTTTTACTGAACCTCATAGGTCAACCAGAGTAAGATCCGCACCAGAGTGGTACGGTAATCCTGTTCTGGAAGTTATGTTACTAGACCATGACGAACCTACGCACTATGAAGAAGCGATGGTGAGCCCAGATTCCGCAAAATGGCTTGAGGCCATGAAATCTGAGATGGGATCCATGTATGAGAACAAAGTGTGGACTTTGGTTGACTTGCCCGTTGATCAGCAAGCAATTGTGAATAAATGGATCTTCAAGAAGAAGACTGACGCTGACGGTAATGTTACTGTCTATAAAGCTCGACTTGTTCCAAAAGGTTTTCGACAAGTTCAAGGGATTGACTATGATGAGACCTTCTCACCCGTAGCGATGCTTAAGTCTGTCCGAATCATGTTAGCAATTGACGCATTTTATGATTATGAAATTTGGCAAATGGATGTCAAAACTGCATTCCTGAATGGATTTCTGGAAGAAGAGTTGTATATGATGCAACCAGAAGGTTTTGTCGATCCAAAGGGAGCTAACAAAGTGTGCAAGCTCCAGCGATCCATTTATGGACTAGTGCAAGCCTCTCGGAGTTGGAATAAACGCTTTGATAGTGTGATCAAAGCATTTGGTTTTACACAGACTTTTGGAGAAGCCTATATTTACAAGAAAGTGAGTGGGAGCTTTGTAGCATTTCTGATATTATATGTGGATGAAATATTGCTGATTGGAAATGATATAGAATTTCTGGATAGCATAAAGGGATACTTGAATAAGAGTTTTTCTATGAAAAACCTCGGTGAAGCTGCTTACATATTGGGCATCAAGATCTATAGAGATAGATCAAGACGCTTAATTGGACTTTCACAAAGCACATACCTTGACAAAGTTTCGAAAAAGTTCAAAATGGATCAAGCAAAGAAAGGGTTCTTGCATGTGTTACAAGGTGTGAAGTTGAGTAAGACTCAATGCCCAACCACTGTAGAAGATAGAGAGAAGATGAAAGATGTTCCTTATGCTTCAGCCATAGGCTCTATCATGTATGCAATGCTGTGTACCAGACCTGATGTGTGCCTTGCTATAAGTCTAGCAGGGAGGTACCAAAGTAATCCAGGAGTGGATCACTGGACAGCGGTCAAGAACATCCTGAAATACCTGAAAAGGACTAAGGATATGTTTCTCGTTTATGGAGGTGACAAAGAGCTCATCGTAAATGGTCACGTTGACGCAAGCTTTGACACTGATCCGGATGATTCTAAATCGCAAACCGGATACGTGTTTATATTAAACGGTGGAGCTGTCAGTTGGTGCAGTTCTAAACAAAGCGTCGTGGCGGGATCTACGTGTGAAGCGGAGTACATAGCTACTTCGGAAGCAGCAAATGAAGGAGTCTGGATGAAGGAGTTCGTATCCGATCTAGGTGTCATACCTAGTGCATCGGGTCCAATGAAAATCTTTTGTGACAATACTGGTGCAATTGCCTTGGCGAAGGAATCCAGATTTCACAAGAGAACCAAGCACATCAAGTTATTATTTATTTCCTTATATCATGATAAATGTTTATTATTCATGCTAGAATTGTATTAACCGGAAACATAATACATGTGTGAATACATAGACAAACAGAGTGTCAGTAGTATGCCTCTACTTGACTAGCTCGTTGATCAAAGATGGTTAAGTTTCCTAACCATTGACATGGGTTGTCATTTGATTAACGGGATGACATCATTAGGAGAATGATGTGATTGACTTGACCCATTCCGTTAGCTTAGTACTTGATCGTTTAGTTTGTTGCTATTGCTTTCTTCATGACTTATCACTACCAAAAAAAGACACATCCGTGA
Organism: Triticum urartu; assembly: GCF_056163025.1. NCBI lineage: Eukaryota > Viridiplantae > Streptophyta > Magnoliopsida > Poales > Poaceae > Triticum > Triticum urartu. The sequence goes on from NC_141874.1 coordinate 209,749,904, forward strand.
CATTTTGGACCAAATGAATTTTTTTTGTCATACATATGACACTTCTATGATGATAATTGTGACAAAATCCGGTATCATCATATATGTGGTGGGATCTACTTCTATGACAAAAAATCATGACAAAAAATGGGCTTTTCATCCTGGGCGGGCCGGAGACGCAGCTGCATGACATTCTTTGGGCCGTCCATGATGGAAAAAAACCGTGGTAGAAGCGAGGGGGAGGAAAATTTCGGGGAGTTCCCGGTTACAGTGGGAGGTCGGGGGCCGAGCGATGCGTGCTTCTCTCGTACACATACGCGCGTGTGTGCGAGGCGTTGGGCTCTAACTGAACCCGAGCGATTGCACTGCAGGCTACGCATTACTGAACCCGAGCGACCGGTCGATGGCTGTTAACTGAACCCAATCGGGCGATTCCTTCGCTACTGCTGCTAACTGAAGCCGATCGATTGGATGAACAGTGAGCGTTGCAGGGGGGGGTTGGATGAACAGTGAGCGGTGGCGTTGCCTCTGGATGAACAGGACCCCGTGGTGTGGTGGAGGGCTGGATGAATAGTAGACGGTGGAGGGGTGCCCGTGGAGGGGTGGATGAACAGGACCCCATGGTGTGGAGGGCTGGATGAACAGTAGACGGTGGAGGGGTGCCCGTGGAGGGGTGGTTGAACAAGACCCCGTGGTTTGGAGGGCTGGATGAACAGTAGACGGTGGAGGGGTGCCCGTGGAGGGGTGGTTGAACAGGACCCCGTGGTGTGGAGGGATGGATGAACAGTAGACGGTGGAGGGGTGGTTGAACAGTAGCCGGTGGAGTAGCGCGCGGTGGAGGCTGGATGAACAGGAGCCCGTGGAGGCTGGATGAACAGGAGCCCGTGGAGGCTGGAGGAGGTCGACGGTGGAGATGAGCAGTATCCCGTGGATTCCTGTTTTGCGGTACGCCACACCCCTCCCGATGAACAGGACCCCCGTTTCGACCGTAGCGCTCCAACACAAGTCTGTTTCGTCCGTTTTGCGGTACGCCACTGAAAGCACAAGTGCTCCCTGGGTGGTTTTGGTAATTAATGTCAACATATCTCATGTTGGACTCACACTTTTACCTAGTATGTTTCAGATAGGTTCAACAATGGAGTGGCATGGACTAGAGGATGTGGAACCCCTTCAAGATGCTAAGGACAAAGGATTGGCTCAAGCTTCAAGATCAAGACTCTACATTTTCTATTTTAGTGATCCAAGATCACATTGAGTCTATAGGAAAAGCCAATACTATCAAGAGGGGATGAGGTGTTGCTTAATGGCTTGCTTGCTCAAAGTGCTTAGTGATATGCTCCAAAACCCTCAACTACCTTCCCACATCCACATATGACCTAAACCAAAAGTCAAACTCAGCCCCACCGATTCTATTTATCCGACGCCACCGAGTTTCAGATGTCATAGCCACTGCCACAAACCCTAGCAAATCGGTTTCACCGATAGGGATCTCGGTCTCACCGAGATGGGATTGTAATCTCTCTGTGTATGTCCATTACCAAAATCGGTCTCACCGAGTTTGAGCAATCGGTACTACCGAGATTACAATGCAAACCCTCTGGTTAGCTTATTACCAAAATCGGTCCTACCGAGTTTGTGTAATCGGTCTCACCGAGTTTGCCTGACCAACTCTCTGGTTAGCTTATTACCAAAATCGGTCCCACCGAGTTTGTGTAATCGGTCACACCGAGATTACGTTATGCCCTAACCCTAACCATATCGGTCCTACCGAGTTGCATCTCAGTCCCACCAAAAATCCTAACGGTCACTAGGTTTGCTGAATCAGTCCGACCGAGTTTAACTAGTCGGTCCCACCGAGTTTGGAAAATTGTGTGTAACGGTTAGATTTTGTGTGGAGGCTATATATACCCCTCCACCCACTCTTCATTCGTGGAGAGAGCCATCAGAACATACCTATACTTCCAATACACATTTTCTGAGAGAGAACCACCTACACTTTGTGTTGAGGTCAAGATATTCCATTCCAACCATATGAATCTTGATCTCTAGCCTTTCCCAAGTTGCTTTCCACTAAAATCTTCTTTCCACCAAATCCAAATCCCGTGAGAGAGAGTTGAGTGTTGGGGAGACTATCATTTGAAGCACAAGAGCAAGGAGTTCATCATCAACACACCATTTGTTACTTCTTGGAGAGTGGTGTCTCCTAGATTGGCTAGGTGTCACTTGGGAGCCTCCGACAAGATTGTGGAGTTGAACCAAGGATTTTGTAAGGGCAAGGAGATCGCCTACTTTGTGAAGATCTACCGCTAGTGAGGCAAGTCCTTCGTGGGCAACGGACGTGATGGAATAGACAAGGTTGCTTCTTCGTGGAACCTTTGTGGGTGGAGCCCTCCGTGGACTCGTGCAACCGTTACCCTTCGTGGGTTGAAGTCTCCATCAACGTGGGTGTACGATAGCACCACCTATCGGAACCACGACAAAAACATCTGTGTCTCAAATTGCGTTTGAATACTCCAAACCATTCTCTTTACATTCTTGCAAGTTGCATGCTTTACTTTACGCTGCTCATATACTCATTGCATGCTTGCTTGATATGTATTGTGTTTGTTAAACTTGTGCTTAAACTCCACTTCAACTTAAGAATATTAAAAACTGCAACTTTTGGCACTTAGTGTCTAAGCACCCCCCTCTAGACACCTCTTCTCGATCCTTTCAATTGGTATAAGAGCTTTGGTCTCCATTGCCTTGGTTTAAACACCATTGGAGGAAGATGGATGTGTCTACTTTGGGGAGTCTTAGACATAGAGTGCCTATTCTTGATGGAGAGTATTTTCATGAGTGGAAAAATGAAATGCTTGAGATTTTCAATGAATATCATTTGAACAAGTACATTACTAGCCCTTGTGCACCTCATGTTGATCCTTTGCACCCTACCCTAGATGAAGATGTTGACATGATTCGCAATCTTAGAACTGTTGAGCTCATCATTAGAGGCTTGCCTAGAAACTTGATTAGATGTTTGCCTACTCTCAAGTGTGCCTACACCATATGGAGATTTCTTGAGGAACGATTTCCAGATTATTCCTTGAAAAATTTAGACGAAATTCTCCATAAGTCTATTGCCTTGAGTAAGATGAACTCTAGTGATCCTAGCTTTGGTGATTGTCTATTTGAGCTTACCAATCTCATGCGTGCTAAAGGAAATGTTGGAATCATTAGCGATATCATATCCGAAGCTATTAGAATTCATAAAGGTAACCATTGTGAACATTACTCATTCATCTCTAGCATTGAACCTATGAAGGTTGAAGAAGCATTGGAGGATCCGGACTGGATAAACGCTATGCATGAAGAGCTACACAACTTTGAGAGAAATCAAGTGTGGACATTGGTCGAGAAGCCCGACAACAACCACAACATCATTGGTACCAAATGGGTGTTTCGCAACAAGCAAGATGAAGATGGACAAGTGGTTCGCAACAAAGCACGTCTCGTCGCCCAAGGCTACACACAAGTTGAAGGTATGGACTATGGTGAGACATATGCTCCCGTTGCTAGACTTGAGTCCATTCGCATCTTACTTGCTTATGCTAATCACCATGATATCACCTTGTACCAAATGGACATTAAAAGTGCTTTTCTAAATGGCAAAATTGAGGAGGAAGTTTATGTTAAGCAACCTCCCGGCTTCGTCAATCCTAAGAAACCTAATCATGTTTACAAACTTCACAAAGCCCTTTATGGTCTTAAACAAGCTCCTACATCATGGTATAAATGCTTGACCAAGTTCCTTATTGAAAAAGGCTTTGAAATTGGTAAAATTGATTCTACTCTTTTTACTAAAAGGGTTAATGGAGAACTATTTGTGTGCCAAATTTATGTTGATGATATCATATTTGGTTCAACTAACCCTCATTTTAGTGAGAAGTTTGGAAAGCTAATGTCGGAGAAGTTTGAGATGTCTATGATGAGTGAACTCAAATTCTTTCTCGGTTTGCAAATCAAGCAAACTAAGGAAGGTACCTTTGTCTCTCAAACGAAGTACACCAAGGACTTATTCAAGAAGTTCAATATGCAAGAATGCAAAGGTATGACTACACCCATGCCTACTAGTGGACATCTTGATTTGACCAAAGATGGTGAACTGGTTGATCAAAAGGTTTATCGCTCTATGATTGGTTCATTGTTATATCTATGTGCCTCTCGTCCCGATATTATGCTAAGTGTGTGCATGTGTGCATGATATCAAGCTGCTCCTAAAGAGTGTCATCTTAAGGCTGTGAAAAGGATAGTGAGATACCTAATCCATACACCAAATTTTGCCATTTGGTATCCTAAGAGGTCCTCTTTTGATCTTGTTGGCTACTCCAATTCGGACTATGCCGGAGACAAGGTTGATAGAAAATCCACTTCGGGTACTTGTCAATTCCTTGGTAGATCTCTTGTGTCTTGGTATTCCAAGAAACAAAACTCGGTGTCCTTATCCACCGCCGAAGCGGAATACATTGCCGCTGGTTCATGTTGTGCTCAGTTACTTTGGATGACCCAAACTCTTAAAGATTATGGGATATATGTGAAACATGTTCCATTGCTATGTGACAATGAAAGTGCTATTAAGATTGCTCACAATCCCGTGCAACATTCTCGAACTAAGCATATTGAAGTTCGTCATCATTTCATTCGAGATCATGTTGCAAAAGGGGACATTAACCTTAAGCATGTTTGCACCGATAAGCAATTGGTGGATATATTCACTAAACCACTTGATGAGAAAGTGTTTTGCAGGTTGAGAGGTGAATTGAACATCATTGATGCTTCAAACTTGGAGTAGGAACTCCATTTGATACATGCGGGGCATGAGCCTATGACTAATCCTCGATATTTCTCTTATGATGCTATTCATATGTCTTGGATATATTTGTACCTTGCATGTTATCTAACCCGTGTAGGTACTTGGTTGAATCTAAATCTATGAGATTGCAACTCACTCACATCTTGAGGAATCTCTACATCACCAAGTCTCTACACAATGGTGGTTGAAGAACGGACTCTAGATTAGCCCTCTCGAGAGGTTTTAGGGCTTGGCGGCGGCTCCATATCGTAAAATGCGATGATTTCTTCTCTCTGATTTTTTCTCCCCGAAACACAATATATGGAGTTGGAGTTGGAGTCAGAGAGGCAACAGGGTGCCCACAAGGTAGGGGCGCGCCCCCACCCTCGTGGAGAGGTGGTGGGCCCCCTGGCCTTCATCTTTTGCAGGTATTTTCATATTTTCTGAAAAGTTGCTCTGTGAAGTTTCAGGTCATTCCGAGAACGTTTGTTCCTGCACATAAATAACACCATGGTAATTTTGCTGAAAACAGCGTCAGTCCGGGTTAGTTCCATTCAAATCATGCAAGTTAGAGTCCAAAACAAGGGCAAAAGTGTTTGGAAAAGTAGATACGTTGGAAACGTATCAGCAAGCTGCTGGGCTTTCTGGTGTCGCATAGGGGAATCGAGGCCAACCCCGAGAAGGTCAAGGCCATAGAAGGGATGAGCCCGCCACAGACCCTTAAGGAGATGCATAAGCTGGCGGGCTGTGTGACCTCGCTAGGGCGCTTCATTGTTGGGGAACGTAGTAATTTCAAAAAAAATCCTACGCACACGCAGGATCATGGTGATGTATAGCAAAGAGAGGGGAGAGTGTCGTCCACGTACCCTCGTAGACCGTTAAGCGGAAGCGTTACGACAACGCGGTTGATGTAGTCGTACGTCTTCACGATCGACCGATCCTCAATACCGAACGTATGGCACCTCCGCGTTCAGCACACGTTCAGCTCGGTGACGTCCCGCGAACTCACGAACTAGTAGAGCTCGGGGAAGAGTTTCGTCGGCACGACGGCGTGTTGACGATGTTGATGAAGCTACCGCAGCAGGGCTTCACCTAAACACCGCTACAGTATGACCGAGGTGGATTATGGTGGAGGGGGCACCGCACATGGCTGTGAGAGATCTTTGTGATCAACTTGTGTGTCTAGAGGTGCCCCCATGCCCCTGTATATAAAGGATCAAGGGGGAGGCCGGCCGACCTTGTTGGCGCGCCAGGAGGAGGTCCTAGTAGGAGTAGGATTCCTCCCTTTCCTCCTCCTACTAGGAGGGGGAAAGGAAGGGAGAGAAAGAGAAGGAAAGGGGGGCGCCGCCCCTTCTCCTAGTCCATTCGGACAGAGGGGAGGGGCGCGCTGCCTACCCTAGGCCGGCCCCTCTCTCTTTCCCTTATGGCCCAACAAGGCCCATTAGCCCCCGGGGGGTTCCGGTAACCCCTCCGGTACTCCGGTAAAATCCCGATTTTACCCGGAACTCTTCCGATGTCCAAATGTAGGCTTCTAATATATCAATCTTTATGTCTCGACCATTTCGAGATTCCTCGTCATGTCCGTGATCATATCTGGGACTCCGAACTACCTTCGGTACATCAAAACATATAAACTCATAAAACCGATCATCACAGAACTTTAAGCGTGCGGACCCTACGGGTTCGAGAACTATGTAGACATGACCGAGCCATGTCTCCGGTCAATAACCAATAGCGGAACCTAGATGCTCATATTAGTTCCTACATATTCTACGAAGATCTTTATCGATCAAACTGCATAACACTATACGTTGTTCTCTTTGTCATCCGGTATGTTACTTGCCCGAGATTCGATCGTCGGTATCCCAATACCTAGTTCAATCTCGTTACCGGCAAGTCCCATTACTCGTTTCATAATGCACTATCCCACAAATAACTCATTAGTTGCATTGCTTGCAAGGCTTATAGTGATGTGCAGTACCGAGAGGGCCTAGAGAGACCTCTCCGACAATCAGAGTGACAAATCCTAATTTTGATCTATGCCAACTCAACAAGTACCATCGGAGACACCTCTAGAGCACCTTTATAATCACCCTGTTATGTTGTGACATTTGGTAGCACACAAAGTGTTCCTCCGGTATTCGGGAGCTGCATAATCTCATAGTCATAAGAACATGTATAAGTCATGAAGAAAGCAATAGCAGTAAACAGAAAGGATCAAGTGCTGAGCTAATGGAGTGGGTCAAGTCAATAGCATCATTCTCCTAATGATGTGATCCCATTGATCAAATAACAACTCATGTCTATGGTTTGGAAACTTAACCATCTTTGATCAATGAGCTAGTCAAGTAGAGGCATACTAGTGACACTATGTTTGTCTATGTATTCACACATGTATTATGTTTCCGGTTAATACAATTCTAGCATGAATAATAAACATTTATCATGAAATAAGGAAATAAATAATAACTTTATTATTGCCGCTAGGGCATATTTCCTTCATTCATCTCCAAGCTGGGGGAGCGCTCCCTCCCATTCTTCAAGATGATGAAAAAGAAGGGACCATTTGAGTGGACTCCGGAGGCCTACGTGGCGTTCCAAGACATCAAGAAGTACCTCACCGGCCCGCCGGTGATGGTAGCGCCACGCCCCCTCGAGCCGTTGGTACTCTACCTAGCCGCCACCCCTCACTCGGCCAGCACGGCGCTGGTGGCGGTCCGGGAGGAATGCCCGGCCAAGGACTCTCAAAGCAGCACTCTGTGGCCGGCATGAACGCACCGGTTCCAGGATAGCGCTCCTGAGGCCTTGGCTACCCCAACAAAAGACCAAGCCCCTCAGGATGGAGCTCATGAGGCCGTGGCTGCCTCGACCAGCGACCAGCCTCCTGAGGCCATCGGGCCTCAGGAGGCGCAAGGCGTCACCCACCTTTCCACCCTCATTGAGCACCCAACGTACTTCATCAGCACGGTGATGCGCAATGCACGGGCGTCCTACCGCATGATGCAAAAGCTCTTGCTCTCGCTTCTCGTCGCCTCACGCAAGTTACGCCACTACTTTCAAGGCTACCCCATCAAGGTCGTCTCAGCTTACCCGCTGGAGAGGGTGCTCAGGAGCCCCAATGCAGTAGGAAGGGTGGTAGAATGGAACATCGAATTGTAGGCATTCTAGTTGGGGTTCAGCACCACCAGATTCATCAAGAGCGCCGCACTCGCCAAACTTGTGGCGGAATGGACCGACGTCCCCAGCCCCGAAGCAGGAGAGGACCGATCCCTCTCACCAGGGAGCGAGGCACCAGACGGCTGGGTCATGTACTTCGATGGCGCCTTCGCGCGTCAGGGCCCCAGGCTGGCGTCGTGCTCATCTCGCCCACCCAGGACAAACTCTACTACGCCGTGCAGCTCTGCTTCTAGTAGAGCGAGAAGATCTCCAACAACATCGTGGAGTACAAAGGCCTGATCGCCGGTCTCAAGGTTGCGGCAGCCTTGGGAGTGAAGCGCCTCACCATCAAAGGCGACTCCCAGCTCTTCGTCAACTTCTCCAACAAAGTATACGAGCCGAAGGACGAGCACATGGAGCCATACCTTGTAGAGGTACGAAAAATTGAGAAACAATTCTTGGGCCTGGAACTACAGCATGTGTCGCGCGGAAGGAACAAGGAAGCTGACGACATCGCCAAGAGGGCATCCCGACGCTTTCCCCAGGAGCCTGGCGTCTTCGAGGAGCGGCTCTTCAAACCTTCAGCAGCCCCTCCTGCTGCGGAACCAACATCGCCTCAGGAGGAGCTCCCACCAGCACCCCTTTCAGGAGCCCCCACTTGCGGCCCAACCTCGGGAGCGCGTCTACTCTCACGCTCGAGCCTCAGGAGGGGTGCTAGACTGAAGAGTTTAAGACGTACCTGCTTCAGGGGACCCTGTCGGAGAAGGAGGAGGACGCGGAGCATGTGGCTCGACAGGCCACTGCCTACTGCATCCAGGACAGTGAGCTCTATAGGAAACGGCCAAATGATGTTTCTCTGCGATGCATCTCTAGGGAGCAGGGACATGAGCTGTTGGTTGACATACATGGCGGGGACTGCGGGCATCACTCGTCATCGTGCACCCTCGTGGGCAAAGCATTCCGCAGCGGGTTCTTCTGGCCCACGACGCTCAGTGATGCCACTGAGCTGGTGAGATCTTGTGAAGCATGCCAATTCCATGTGAAGCATATCCACCAGCCCGCTCAGAGTCTCCAGACCATCCCGCTCTTGTGGTCGTTCGCGGTCTGGGGGCTGGACATCTTGGGGCCGTTCCCTCGGGCACCCGTGGGCTACTGCTACCTCTACGTCGCCATCAACAAATTGACCAAGTGGGCGGAGGTGGAGGTTGTCCGCACTATCCCAACCGGCTCAGCAGTCAAGTTCATCGAGGGCCTCATGAGCCTGTTCAGGGTCCCCAATCGCATCATCACCGACAACGGCTCGCAGTTCACTAGCAACCTTTTCAAACATATTGTGCTAACCTTGGAACGCAGATATGCTACGCCTCAGTGGCACACCCTAGGAGCAACGGCCAGCCTGAATGCGCCAACACAGAGGTCCTGAGAGGCCTCAAGGAAAGGACCTTCAAGAAGAAGCTCGAGGCCTGCGGCAGGGGCTGGCTGGACGAGCTCCAGTCCGTGCTATGGTCCATCCGCACCACCGCGACCAAGCCAACAGGCGAGACTCCATTCTTCCTCCTCTACGGAGCCGAAGCCGTTCTCCCTCACAAGGTGAGGCATCGCTCCGCGCGGGTCTTGGCGTTTGACGAGGCATGCCAGGACGCCTCGCGAGGGATGGACCTCGTGCTAGGGGAGGAACGTCGCCATCAAGCCGCGCTCCGAGCAGCAAGGTACCAGCAGGCGCTGCGGCGGTACCACTACCACAGCGTCCGCTCCAGGATGCTCGAGGTGGGTGATCTCATCCTGAGGCGGGTACTCTCCAGGGAGGGGCTGCATAAGCTTTCACCCATGTGGGAGGGGCCGTTCAGGATCGCCCGTGTCTACAGGCCTTGCGCCGCGCGCCTGGAGACGCAGGACGGGATCCCCATCCTGAACACCTAGAACATCTAGCACCTCCGGAAGTTCTACCCATGAAGCAAGGCCCCGTGCCTGTGAAGGTCTCCGCTTGTGACACTCTCACGTAATAATGAGTGGGGTTGTACATGCCTCGGAGTCTCCAGAGTGCCACTCTCGGGCCTCGAGGGATCCCTCCCACATCCTAGTGGCAGCACTTAGCTCCGCGCTGGTGAGAAGATTAGACTAGGTGCCGGATGTGGATGTTCATTTTCTTCATTTCTGTGGCTGGTTTGCAACTTCTTAATTGAATTTGGAGTTCTCGCGTTTTTTTGATTGACAAGTTGGATTCTCCCCTTTTATTTCTCTCGCCGTTTACTCTTGACTCAGGGGAGTGGCAGTTGCCCGTCTGTCGGGGTATGAATCCACGAGCACCTATGGGACCGGCGGACCGAGTCCCTTTCGGTTCGGCGGGGGCGGCGGTCGCACGAAGAGCGGATCGAGGCGAAGCACACGAGCAGTTTACCCAGGTTCGGGCCGCACGGATGCTTAAAACCCTACTCCTGCTTTGTGGTTTGTATTGAGTTCTTGCTCGGGAGCGCGGAGTGCTACAGTACACTCCAGCAGCTAACGAGACCGAGCGTGAGTGTTCTCTTTCTCCGAACCCCCCCTCTACGTTGCGCACGGGCCTCCTTTTAGATGCTCAAGGGGTCACCGACAGGTGGCAAAGGAGACAAAAGGTAAAAATGGAAAGGTGCTGCGGTAGGTACAGCTACCTGCTACAGTGTATCATACCTAACCCTGACGGCAGGGGACAAGGGCATTAAATGCCCGTCTGCGTCGCCTAAACAGTGCAAAAGGGACCGTCAGGGACGCCACCGCTCGCCACGATGGCAATCTTGTCAGCGCCGCTCGCCACCGTGCACCGCTGGCTGCACAGCCTCCCGCCACGTACGCCTGGAAGGGTCCCAGAGCGACACGTTGGTGGATGTGCTGGAGCGCGGGCACAGAGTGGTGGCTTGCCGCGGTCGTTGTCTTGTCGCGTCCGGGAGCTTGTCGCTTACCGGGCCTTGCCGGGACGCGTGGCGTGTCGCGGCAAGTTCCTTGATATGCCTTGGTTGGCCTTCCCGGCAAGCTCCTCTTGCCGGGGTCTTGAGATGCCTTGGTTGGCCTTCCCGGCAAGCTCCTCTCGCCGGGGTCTTGAGATGCCTTTGTTGGCCTTCCCGGCAAGCTCCTCTTGCCGGGGTCTTTTCTCCTTGGCTTGGATACTTTGTCCTTGAATGGCTCCAAAGGAACCACGGAGGACCTTGGCGGTCACCTGGCAAGCCTTGCCGCAGGATGCTGCGACTGCCCGTGCACAAGTTAGGGATACTAGGGTACCCCTACTCTAGTACACCGACAGGAGCCCCCGGGCCTGGGCCATACACGGTGCCGAGCGCTGTTGGGCCAGGCCCAAAACAGGGCACGGGCACGCGCGGCCTGGGTTACACCGTATCTCTCTCCGTATCCACCGCGCCCTTCCCGAACGGCACGGGTTGAATGCGGCGTCGTGGGAGAGATCGTGGGTGGTTTCTTTATTCGGAAATGCGGAACGTCCGCCCCCTCCCTCTTTATAAGCAGAGGAAACAGGGGTCATTCGCCCATTCGCCGGTTGCTGCTCCAATCTCAGAAATCTCCGCCGCTCCCTCGTCTTCCCAAAGCCGAAAGAGAGCAGCGCTCCGCCCCCCATCGCCACCAGCACCATCAACGCCGTCGACCTCTTCCACCACTTCCGCCATGGCTCCAAAAGCCGACAAGGGGAAGGATGTGAAGTCGACCGAGGCGCAGCGGCTTGCGGCGCTGCGAAAGGAGCGGGCAGTCTTCCCCCCAAAGCTTGCCGCGAGGGAGCTGAGGGAGAACTACTACCTCTTCTGGTCGACGGAGACACGAGCGCATCCGCGCACAAAGGTACTTCCCGCCGCTTGGAAGAAGGCCCCAAACGGATACCCTTTCTTCGCCTTGTTCTTCTACTGCGGGCTCTGCCCGCCCTTCTCTGAGTTCTTTTGTGACATTATGAACACCTACGGGTTCCACCTCCTTGATTTCACCCCCAATGCCCTCTTGACCATAGCAGTTTTCGCACATCTCTGCGAAAACTTTGTCGAAGTCCATCCCAATGTAGCCCTCTTTCACCACTTCTTTATACCCCGAGTAGAGAGAGGAGAGCCTTTATCCGGCGGAATCGCCTGGATCTCAAGGGCCGGCAAGAAGGAAACTTATCTGGAGGGAGAATTCCGCGGCAAGTGGGAGGAGTGGAGAGCAGACTGGTGCTGGATTGACGAGGAGAACCCGCAGCCATTCACCACCCGGCGCCAAACCCCAGTAGCACGTGGCAGCGATTGGAGTGACGTGGCCCCGGAAGACGACAGGCTGAAGATTGCTGTCACACGGATCCTACGCCTCAGGCTTGCCGGGCTCACTGTAGGCGCTGTTGGCGCAGATTTTCTTCGCTGCCGCATCGCCCCCCTGCAGGAAAGGGGGAGACCCACTTGGGAGTTCAAGAATGCGGCGGATATCATGAGGCTGCGGCCGGGCCTCAACTTCAACTTCACTATTCTGGAGCTCAACGCGATGCTCCAGGAGCTGTTCAAGTATGACCCTCAACATCCCGAAGTGTTCAGGTTGCCGGGGGGTGTCGTTCCGCTGTGCAACAATTCCGCGCTCGACCGCATCCGTGCAATGATGCCGCTATGCGATTCGCATGGAATTGTCCCAACTTGGCAAGAGCCTGCAGACGACGTCGTGCAGCAATTCTTCGATGACTTGGTAGAAGTGCCGATCCGCTCCGACGAGAAGGATAGCCTCACCCGCGACACCATCGATGCGGAGATGACACTCATCGCCACTAGGCTGGAAGAGGCGGCGGCAGCCGCAGCCGCGGGCGAATTTGGATTCACCGTGGAGGAGGCAGATGCAGCAGAGGCGGCAAGCCGTGCCGAGCGAGGGGAGCCCGCCGGCGAGAAAGAACTTGCCGGACATGGCGTCGGGTCAAGCGAGCCCGCCAAGGATACGAGCGGCTCGCTGGAGATCAACTCGTCTTCCTCCTCATCTCCAGGCAGCTCGCCGCAAGCAGAGCCTCCATCCCCACCAAGAAGGCGTCTCCGCAAGGCCGGTGACATAGCGGAGCGGCAGGCGAGTCAACAGTCGCCGCGCCGCGTGACACGCTCCATCGCGGCAAGCACTGTTGCCGCGGGAGCACCTCACGCTGCGACGGCAACTGGAGCGGGGCCCTCCCGGACCACCGCTTCTGCTCCTACGCTTCTCACGCCATGGTGGCAGCCGGAGCGGGGTCGTCTCAGACCACCGCCACTGCTCCCGCTAAGCGGCCAAGGGAAGCTACTCCTCCGCCTCCTTGCGCCGGACGTGAGCCAGACTTCGACTTCTCCGCGTTCAGCTCCGACGAGGAAGAAGAAGAAGAGTAAGATTCCCTAGTTGTGCTTGTAGTTCTTCAATCCTTGCTGTTTGTCTTGTATCTCATTTGCTTTATTCTGAATTTGTTCCTCTTTAGGACTCTGGCCCAGAGAGCAGCAAAGAGAGCCAAGGTCCCGGTGATCGTCATCGAGGACGAACCCACTGCGACAGCAGGGGGTGCGCCCGAGACAACCTTGCCGGACCCGGCAACTTTTCTCCAGAGCAGCCCCCAGCGTAAGTATATGGTTTGCTTTCCGCTGTGAGGTGCGCATGGATACTCTGTCTTTGCTGATATTTGACTGTTGGTTTGTGTAGGAGCAGAGCAGCCCCACCAGGAGCCAAGGGAGAGTCCTCCGGCAAGGGAGAGCTTTCCGGTAAGGGAGAAGTCTCCGGCAAGGGACAGCCCCAGCGGCCCCCCGACGGCGGAGACCACGACTGCAGAACCCGGTACAGGTAATCCTTTCGCTGCAAGACTTCCCTTAGGTTCTTCTTCTTTTGATCTTATTTTTGTTGGATTTTCGCTTGACTCTTCTCCCTTTTCCGGCCGTCAGACCCATCTGTTGCAGAGCAGATGGAGACCGAGGTTGCCGCCGACGACGCCGCTGCCACCGAGGGGGCAGCCGGTGCTGACAATCCCGCCGGCGCAGAGGCCGCCAAGGCTGCCGCCGCAGCAACTGGCGAGGGGTCTGGCGTTCGCACTGACGGCCCTGAGGCCGCAGGAGCGCCAAGCGCTACACCGACCACCGACCCGTCCGCCGCTGCCGCAGCGCCAGGCTCCGAAGAGCCCCAGCCAGGCGTCTACTTGAAGGCCGGCGATGGCGTCTTCATCAACCTCCCCTGGGCGTCAAGCTCCAGGGCGCCAGTCGAGGGAGAGATCTTCGACGGGGAGGTGCTTGCCTCCGCTGGGCTGACGCTGGTTGACACGCCGAGCAGCAGCAACGAGCCTGAGGAGGAGCGGCTGCTGCGGAAGTTGTTGTCGCTCTACCATGCACGGCAAGCCAAGCTGGAATCCCGCGAGGTGCTTGTCGCGAAGGCGGGAGCAGACATCGAGAAGCGCACGGAGGAGCTTCGGGGTCTCCACCAGGAAGCTCTCCGGTCCCTGGCGGAGGAGCGGGAGCAGCTCGCCGAAGCGCAGAAGGCCTTCTTCCTTGAGTAGGCCGTAGTCGAAGAGCAACGGCGGCTTGCCGCTGAGAAGTTGTTTGCGCAGGAGGGCGAGCTGGCGCAGCGAAAGGTCAACCTTGACGCCCATGAGGAGGAGCTTGCCGCGCGCGAGCAACAATTCGGCGGAGCCCTTAAGCAGGCGGAGGATGCTGCCGCAGCCGCCGAGGCCGCCAAGAAGGAGCTGGAGACGAAGGTGGCGCAGCTGGAGGCTGATCTCGCCGAGAAGGGCAAAGAGCCCAGCGCCGCCAAGGACTCCAACGTGGATCTTGAGTTGAAGCTGACCACTTTGACCAAGACTCTGGACGGCGCCAAGGAGCAGGAGGCGGCCTTGAAGGAGGAGATCAAGGCCGACAAGGCGCTGCTGGAGAGTGCTGCCGCCGCCCAGAATGCTTTCAGGGAGACTGTGGAGCACTGGACGGAGAGTCTTGTGAGTGTTGCCGCAGACATTGACAGGTAGCTAGCGCAGCTGGGGATGGAGGATCTTGGGTATCCCTCCGACGAGAACCTCCAACCCAGCGCCAAGCTTGTCTTGTTCTTCAAAGGCGTGCCGACGGCCCTCCAGCGACTCCGGGAGAAGATCCCAAAGCAGCTGGCCGACGAGTCGCGCAAGATCTGCACGTGAGCTCTTCAGAAAGTGTTGGTGAAGGTGGCCTTCCGCAACTCGGGCCTCAACCTCACCAACGTCCTCAAGACCCTGCCGCCAGATGCTGATCTGGAGGTGCTCAAGACCCTTGTCGCACCCATTATGGACAAGGTGAGCGGGATCAAGAGGATCGAGGGCGATCGCGTAGACTAGCCCGCCCGTTTCTTCTTTTCTTGTCGCTGTCTTTTCTGTTGTTTGCTTCCCGGCAAGGCGAAACTTTCTTGAATGATGCCTGGTCCATACCATTACCTTCTCCTTCCCCCCCCCCGGTAAACTTGTGGGCGAGGGAACCTTCCTTTCCTTGAGAAAAAAGAAAGAAGAGAAAATAAAGATATGGAGCCTTACGGCTCGTTATTGCTTACCGGGGAGTAGGTGCTGCACAAAGTGTCAGATAACGCATGCAAAAAATAGAAAGCATGAAATTGACAAGATGTGTGAAGCACATGAACTTTACTTATGCACGGGGTCTGCGCCCGGCTTTGTACAAAGGATTACATGCAACAGCGGCAAGACTTGTACAAAAGGTGGTTGCCGGACAGGTTCCGACAACCGCGCCTTACGGGTAAAACTTACGAAGATGCTCAATGTTCCAGGAATTGCTCACCGGAATACTATCTTCGGTATCAAGGCGGACAGCGCCAGGCCTAGTGACTCGTTTCACCCGGTAAGGGCCTTCCCACTTCGGCGTCAACTTGTTGGAATTCTTGGCGGACTGAACACGCCGAAGAACAAGGTCGCCTTCCTCGAGACTTCTGGCATTAACTTTGCGGCTATGGTAGCGGCGCAAAGCTTGCTGGTAGCGAGCAGCTCGTACAGCAGCCTGAAGACGGTCTTCCTCAAGGAGCAGCGCGTCATCTTGTCGCAGCTGCTCTTGCTCAAGCTCATCATAAGCGAGCACTCGAGGTGACCCGTATACGAGTTTCGTGGGGATAACTGCCTCTACTCCATAGACTAGAGCGAAAGGTGTCTGGCCAGTGGCTCGATTTGGCGTCGTCCTGATCGACCAAAGAACCACCGGCAGCTCCTCGATCCAGTTTCTTCCGCACTTGTGCAGCCTGTCGAAAGTCCTGGTCTTGAGCCCACGCAGCACTTCAGCATTTGCCCTCTCCGCTTGACCGTTGCTTCTCGGGTGAGCAACAGAAGCGAAGCAGACCCCGGCGCCAAGATCTTGGACGTATTGCATGAAGGTGCGGCTCGTGAATTGTGTACCGTTGTCGGTGATTATCCTGTTAGGGATCCCGAAGCGGCAAACAATCGACCTGAAGAACTTGACTGCTGACTGTGTTGTCACCTTCCTCACTGGTTCCACTTCCGGCCACTTTGTGAACTTATCGATTGCTATGTACAAGTACTCAAAGCCCCCGACTGCTCGGGGAAAGGGGCCGAGGATGTCGAGCCCCCAGACCGAAAATGGCCAGGATAAAGGGATCGTCTGGAGAGCTTGAGCTGGTTGGTGTATCTGCTTGGAATGGAACTGGCACGCTTCACACTTGGTTACTTGTGTAGTTGCATCCTGGAGGGCTGTCGGCCAAAAGAAACCTTGCCGGAATGCTTTGCCGACAAGTGCTCTTGCGCCAATGTGGTGACCACATATGCCTTCATGTATCTCTGCCAACAGCTTTTGTCCGTCTTCCCGGTGAATACACTTCAATTTCACACCGTTGAGTCTTCTTCTGTATAGTGTCTTGTCGACAAACTGGTACATACTTGACTGCCGGGCTACTCTTTCCGCTTCTTCTTGCTCTTCGGGAAGTTCTCCTGTCTGAAGGAAACGGACAATCTGCTACGCCCATGCTGGAGCTTGTGGCTCAACAACAAGGACTAAAGGCAAATCTGTTGCTGCGGGAACATCCGCTTCTACGGCGAGAACCTGTGGCTCTGCCGGAGCTAGATGTTCCCCGGCAAGCTTGCCGGAGCAAAGTTTGTCGGGAGCTTCTGCTTCAATGGAACAAACCCTAGGGCTTGCCGGAGCAGACTGCTCCTCAGCGCTCTTGGCGTTGATCTTAGGGACCTTCTTGGCGGCGGCTTCGGGAAGCTCTGCCGGCAAATAGTCACCAGAAATCAACTTCCTCTTCTTGCTCTGTCCAGTTGATGGCGTTACAGATGGTTGAGTCAGCTTGAGCACAAAGATCCCTGGTTCCACAGGTAACTTAAGTGCGGTGCACTTTGACAGGCCATCGGCAATGGCGTTCTGAGCTCTTGGAACATGCTCCATCTGTAGGCCGTCAAAGTGCTCTTCTAGCTTTCTCACTTCGTCAACGTAGGCTTCCATCAACGGACTCTGATAGCTCTTGTTCACTTGGCGGACGACAAGCTGCGAGTCACCCCTGACAATGAGCTTCTTGATCCCAAGGTCTGCCGCGATCCTGAGACCGGCAAGCAAGCCTTCATACTCTGCAGTATTGTTTGTTGCTTGCTCCTTGGGAAAGTGCATCTGGACTACGTACTTGAGGTGCTCTCCGGCAGGTGCGACAAGCAGCACGCCAGCGCCGGCGCCTTGCAGCGAAAAGGCACCATCAAAGTACATCAGCCACTCTTTGCTTGCTTCGTCGGCGGGGATGCTCGTTTCTGGATTTTCTTCATCTGGTGTTGGCGTCCATTCTGCTATGAATTATGCCAATGCTCTGCTTTGGATAGTTGAAGTACTCTCAAACTTAAGGCCAAAGCTTGACAGTTCTAGTGCCCACTCAACAATCCTGCCTGTCGCTTCTGGATTTTGTAGTATCCTCTTCAGCGGAAAGCGAGTGACAACTGTGATCTCATGTGCTTGGAAGTAATGGCGCAGCTTTTCTCGAGGCCATGAGAAGGCCGAAAAGCAATTTCTGCACGCCAGAGTACCTTGACCTAGCCCCCTGCAGAAGGGAACTGACAAAGTAAACTGGGCGCTGCACCATTTTCTTCTGTATCTCTTCGCGCGTCTGCGCAGATCCATCCTTGTCGGGACCAGAGCTTGTCGGGGAAGCCCCTTGCTTGTCGCTGGATGCGCCTTCCATGGTTGCTGGCTCGTCATCTGCCTCCCTCTCTGCTACTAACGCAGCACTAACCACTTGATTGGTTGCCGCTATATACAGCAGCAACTTCTCTTGTGGCTTAGGTGCGACAAGTATTGGAGGGGAGGACAGGTATCTCTTCAAGTCTTGCAGCGCAGCCTCCGCTTCCGGAGTCCATTTCATTGGACCTGCCTTTTTCAATAATTTGAAAAATGGCAGGGCGCGCTCAGCAGACCTAGAGATAAACCTGCTGAGAGCAGCCACGCAACTGGCAAGTCTTTGTACATCCTTGACGCGCTTTGGTGCTTCAATCTGCTCAATGGCCTTGATCTTGTCGGGATTGGCTTCGATTCCCTGCTGAGACACGAAGAACCCGAGAAGCTTGCCGGAGGGGACTCCAAACACACACTTCTCGGGGTTGAGCTTGAGGCTGATCTTGCGCAGATTTGCAAAGGTCTCGTCTAAATCTTGAATCAGAGTTGCCTTGTCCTTGCTCTTGACCACTATGTCATCCATGTAGGCTTCCACATTTCTGTGCATTTGTGGCTCAAGAGCGACATGGACTACTCTTGAAAATGTTGAACCAGCATTTTTTAATCCGAAAGGCATCTGTATGAAACAGTATGTGCCACATGGAGTAATAAATGCGGTCTTCTCCTCATCCTCTTCTGCCATGAAGATCTGATGGTATCCTGAGTATGCGTCAAGAAATGAAAGCAAATCACATCCGGCTGTGGAGTCAACAATCTGGTCAATGCGCGGCAAAGGAAATGGGTCTTTGGGACAAGCTTTGTTAACATCGGTAAAGTCGATACAAAGTCTCCATTTCCCGTTCGCCTTGCGCACGACTACAGGATTGGCCAACCACGTAGGATGGAGCACTCCTCTGACAAGGCCTGCTGCTTCCAACTTCTTGATCTCTTCTGCGATGAATTCTTGGCGCTCCACTGCTTGTTTCCTGACCTTCTGCTTGACGGGCCGCGCATGAGGACAAACGGCAAGATGGTGCTCAATTACTTTCCTGGGAACACTGGGGATGTCAGACGGTTGCCACGCAAACACGTCGACATTCGCCCGCAGGAAAGCAATGAGCGCGCTTTCCTATTTAGGGTCGAGAGTGGCACTGATGGTGAAGGTACCACCAGTGCCGTCCTCCTTGGTGGACACCTTCTTGGTCTCTGGCGGAGCTGCCATTGTCTTCTTATACTTGCCGGTGGAGCTCGATGGTGCGTCCTCGACGGCAGCGCAGCACTCCAAAGAGGTGCGCTTGCCGGAGTGGGCATCAGAACTCTTGCCGGACTTGGTCTTCTTCTCCCCGGGAGCTTCAACGGCAAGTGACTTGCGATCTGCTGCGGCTGCCGCTTCCCGGTAGATCTTGTCGGCGCAGATAAGAGCATCCTTCTTGTCGCCAGGGACAGAGATGATGCTTATCGGGCCTGGCATCTTCAACATGTTGTATGCGTAGTGAGAGGCTGCCATGAACTTGGCGAGTGCTGGACGGCCGAGTATCCCATTGTAAGGCAATGGAAAATCGGCAACGTCAAAAGTGACCCTCTCAGTCCTGAAGTTCACCTCACTGCCAAATGTTACTGGCAACGTGACCTTCCCCTTCGGGTTGCTCCTTCCCGGGCTGATTCCTTGGAATGTGCCGGTCTCTTCAAGCTCGCTGTCAGGGATCTGGAGTTTCTGGAGTACAGCGGAGGAGATCAAGTTCAAGCCGGCCCCGCCGTCAACTAGCATCTTAGTGACCTTGAGGTTGCGGATAGTTGGTGAAACCAACATCGGCAAGCACCCGACCGCAGTTGTGCGATCAGGGTGATCCTCAATATCAAAGATGATAGGCGTGCTGGACCATTTCAGAAGCTTGCGTGACTCGACAGGTGGTTCCGCCGCATTGACTTCCCGCACCCACTGCTTGAGTTGGCGGTGCGAAGTATGCAGGGAAGCACCGCCGTCAACGCACAAGACCTCTGTGGATTTCTGGAACTCCTGCTCACTGGTCTCGACATCATCCATGTCTTCGTCATCGTCGTCATCTTCATCCTTGTCGCGGCCACGGGGAGGTCTGTCTCCTTGCCGCTGCTTGGCCTTGCCGCGGCGTCCTCCCCGGCCGGCGCGCTTCTTGCTGGATTCTCTAGCGCCTCCTTGGGCCCTCTCCTTGTCGCGTCGCTCGTATTCAGCCTTTTGCTGCTGGACAAGCTGCTCGACCTTCTTGCAGCTCTGGAGGTCATGGCCCTTGGTGCGGTGGATCTTGCAGTACTGCTTGTCGGTGTCGTCCTGCTTGTCGGCGACCGCCACAGCCTGGCAGTTGGTGCATGCGGCAATCTCCTTGCCGGAGCTACCAGCCTTGGTTTTCTTGGCGCCACCTTCGTTGCCGGACTGCTCAACGACTAGCACATCTTTGCCTTTCTTCTTTCTGTTCCGCCGCCGGTTTTTCTTTGCCGGGGCGGCATCCTCGCTGTCAGATCCTTCTGCTCCGGTATTCTCTTCGGGGAGTTTCCTCCCTTCCTCAGCACGTGCACACTTGTCGGCCAGGGCATACAGCTCACTGACGTCTCTGATCCTGCACATCGCCATCTCCTCCCGCATCCTGTGGTTACGCACGTTCTGATGGAACGCGCTGATGACCGCGGCGGGGTGGACATCTGGGATGTTGTACTGTACACGGCTGAACCTCTGAATGTACTTGCGCAGGGGCTCTCCTTCCTTCTGGGCGAGCAGATGAAGGTCACTCTCTTGGCCATGAGGTTTGTGGCTGCCTGTAAAGGCGCCGACAAACTGATGGCATAGGTCTGTCCAGGAGGATATGGAGTTGTCTGGCAAGTGCATGAGCCAGGACCTGACGTTGGGCTTGAGCACCAGCGGGAAGAAGTTGGCAAGGATCTTGTCGTCCCGCCCCCCGGCATCTTGCACCGCGATGGTGTAGATGCTGAGGAACTCCGACGGATGCGTCTTGCCGTCGTACTTCTCTGGAACGTCTGGCTTGAAATTCTTCGTGCTGGGCCACTGGACTTGCTGCAGCTCACGAGTAAACGCAGGGCAACCTACCGCGTACGGCAAGTCGCCTGGTTCCCCTAGCGCATGCATGTCGACAGAGGGCCCAGCGCACTAGTTCGATTGACGTCGCGCTTCTCTTCGGCGCTCGATGCGAGTACAAGCGTCTTCTTGTTGTCGTCCGTGAAGAACTTGGCGCTGATCGCGACGAGCTCGCGGATCTGATGACGCGGTGGAGTCGCTGTCGAGGTGGATCCGGCGAGTCGGTGATCTTGGCCTTCGGGGTGGAGAGTGCACAGTGGTTGCACCCCCACCGGTCTTGTCACCACCGGCTCGTGCCTGGCTGACTTGCTACAGCTGCGACGTGCTCGGCTGCCGGGGTATGAATCCACGAGCACCTATGGGACCGGCGGACCGAGTCCCTTTCGGTTCGGCGGGGGCGGCGGTCGCACGAAGAGCGGATCAAGGCGAAGCACACGAGCAGTTTACCCAGGTTCGGGCCGCACGGATGCGTAAAACCCTACTCCAGCTTTGTGGTTTGTATTGAGTTCTTGCTCGGGAGCGCGGAGTGCTACAGTACACTCCAGCAGCTAACGAGACCGAGCGTGAGTGTTCTCTTTCTCCGAACCCCCCCTCTACGTTGCGCACGGGCCTTCTTTTAGATGCTCAAGGGGTCACCGACAGGTGGCAAAGGAGACAAAGGGTAAAAATGGAACGGTGCTGCGGTAGGTACAGCTACCTGCTACAGTGTATCATACCTAACCCTGACGGCAGGGGACAAGGGCATTAAAAGCCCGTCTGCGTCGCCTAAACAGTGCAAAAGGGACCGTCAGGGACGCCACCGCTCGCCACGATGGCAATCTTGTCAGCGCCGCTCGCCACCGTGCACCGCTGGCTGCACAGCCTCCCACCACATACGCCTGGAAGGGTCCCAGAGCGACACATTGGTGGATGTGCTGGAGCGCGGGCACAGAGTGGTGGCTTGCCGCGGCAAGCGCCTTGCCGCGGTCGTTGTCTTGTCGCGTCCGGGAGCTTGTCGCTTACCGGGCCTTGCCGGGACGCGTGGCGTGTCGCGGCAAGTTCTTTGAGATGCCTTGGTTGGCCTTCCCGGCAAGCTCCTCTCGCCGGGGTCTTGAGATGCCTTTGTTGGCCTTCCCGGCAAGCTCCTCTTGCCGGGGTCTTTTCTCCTTGGCTTGGATACTTTGTCCTTGAATGGCTCCAAAGGAACCACGGAGGACCTTGGCAGTCACCTGGCAAGCCTTGCCGCCGGATGCTGCGACTGCCCGTGCACAAGTTAGGGATACTAGGGTACCCCTACTCTAGTACATATTGTGCTAACCTTGGAACGCAGATATGCTACGCCTCAGTGGCACACCCTAGGAGCAACGGCCAGGGTGAATGCGCCAACACAGAGGTCCTGAGAGGCCTCAAGGAAAGGACCTTCAAGAAGAAGCTCGAGGCCTGCGGCAGGGGCTGCTGGACGAGCTCCAGTCCGTGCTATGGTCCATCCGCACCCCCGCGACCAAGCCAACAGGCGAGACTCCATTCTTCCTCCTCTACGGAGCCGAAGCCGTTCTCCCTCACAAGGTGAGGCATCGCTCCGCGCGGGTCTTGACGTTTGACGAGGCATGCCAGGACGCCTCGCGAGGGATGGACCTCGTGCTAGGGGAGGAATGCTGCCATCAAGCCGCGCTCCGAGCAGCAAGGTACCAGCAGGCGCTGCGGCGGTACCACTACCACAGCGTCCGCTCCAGGATGCTCGAGGTGGGTGATCTCATCCTGAGGCGGGTACTCTCCAGGGAGGGGCTGCATAAGCTTTCACCCATGTGGGAGGGGCCGTTCAGGATCGCCTGTGTCTACAGGCCTTGCGCCGCGTGCCTGGAGACGCAGGACGGGATCCCCATCCTGAACACCTAGAACATCTAGCACCTCCGGAAGTTCTACCCATGAAGCAAGGCCCCGTGCCTGTGAAGGTCTCCGCTTGTGACACTCTCACGTAATAATGAGTGGGGTTGTACATGCCTCGGAGTCTCCGGAGTGCCGCTCTCGGGCCTCGAGGGCTCCCTCCCACATCCTAGTGGCAGCACTTAGCTCCACGCTGGTGAGAAGATTAGACTAGGTGCCGGATGTGGATGTTCATTTTCTTCCTTTCTGTGGCTAGTTTGCAACTTATTAATGGAATTTGGAGTTCTCGCGTTTTTTGATTGACAAGTTGGATTCTCCCCTTTTATTTCTCTCACCTTTTAGTCTTGACTCAGGGGAGTGGCAGTTGCTCGTCGCTCCTCCTCGCACGTCTCGCGCGCGGGGGCTAGGCTGGGCAGGTGTGTGCTTGCGTTGGGTTCGCCCGCGCCGCAAACACACTTCGCCAAAGCCTTGTCGCCCAGAGCCTCGGCTTCCTTGATTCTCGCGAGGCGCTCTCGAATGAGCTCGTGGGCGTGAGCACACTCTAAGTTCATGCCCCTCAGGCAGCGCGATGTGGTGCACTAAGCCACAACTAACTCATGCCTGGGGGCTCGCGCAAGGAAGAACAAGGAACGCCGTCTGCAGCTCTACAACGTGTCCTGAGGCTGATGGCTCCTGAGTCGTCGGGAAGGGAGCTTCACCAGATGCCAAAGTGCGCGCCCTCGCGATAAGGGAAACTAAACTACCACGAGCATGCCAAGCTAAGCTACCCAAACCGCGTCTATTCAGAACACAGATAGTACGACATAATATCAAAATAACAAGCATAGCATAGTGGCATAAGCACCGCAGTTCATTACACACCCCAACAGGGCCATCTACTTTTTTCAAAATGCAGGAAAAGGAAAGGTTAAACAAAAGTGGTCCGCACGGCCGCAGCAGCTCCCGAGCAAGGCTCCGGCAGCCGCGTGCTCAGCGGGAGTCCTCCTCCCTCTTCACCGGAGCACGATGGCAGGACGGCCTGTCGCCTTCCCTGATCCGAGCCCGGCAGCAGGGCGGCTGATCATAGCGGCCACTGCTGGTGCTCTCGCCAGAGGAGGAGCCGCCGCCACTTGGGGAGGCGTGGCCATCACCAAGGGCGAGCTTGCCCGCGTCGTCATCACGGCCGTCGTCAAGGCCAAGCTCATCATCATTGCTGCCATCCTCGGGGCAGCACCCCGCGCAACGGCCGTCCACCCTGAACACAAGGGTCGCGACGCCGTCGTACTTGAAGTGGATGGTGCACCTCCCACTCAGGCCGCGCGCGCGAGCAAACACCTGCCAGCCACGGGCCAAGGATACGTTACCGACGGCAGTAACTTCGACCCCAACCCACGAAGCCTTGCTGCAGCAGCCGTCAGCCTGCAGCTAGAGGCCGTCAAGCCCCGCGACCGGTAGCTCACCCGTGAAGAAGCGAGGGAGTAGGAGCCAGGTGCCGGTCGGCCTCTCCGACCACACAACGAACTCCGGGAGCACTTCCATCGAGTGGAAGCGTGGCCGAGGAGGCCGGGCAACCATGGTGTGCCTCCCCTTGTCATAGGGGCTGCCTCATCCTTGGTGGCTTCCACCGCGAGAAGAAGCACTGCCATGGCCACCTAAGGCGACGCCGGCCCCCGAAGGAGTGCGCCCGTGTCCCCGAGGAGACATCGCAGGGGTCGCAGCGTACTTGCAGGGGCGGCCTCGACCTCTCTTGGCCGGCGGAGAGCCGGGTCCCTCCTTGGGGGCCTTCCCCTTCTCGGCGGTGGAGAACTTCCTCGTCGGCGCCATGAGAGCTACAACAAGATGGCAAGGCATAGAGGAAGAAGAAGGAGCGGGTGGTGAGAAGATGGAGATGAGCAAGGGGGCTCCACCCCTCTCCTCATTTGTAGCCGGAGGGAGGCCAACCACCGACCTCCATGATCGCACGCAATGATGATTTTCTCTGCATGCAGCAGGGTCTCGTCAATTCGAACGGTTGCCGAGGCGGTGTGGGGAAGCGGAGACGCCCACGTTCCATCAATCGCCACACGCCGACCAAGGTCGTAGGCGGTTAGGGCCCGCGGTGCTCCGCACTTGCCCTTTGGCTTCGCCTCGAAGCCAAGTTTGAGCGCACCTTGGGTCGGGGCCTACTGTCGGCGTTCTAGGAACGGGGGTACCCAGACTTGCCTGCCTACAGCCCACGGTATGGATCCATTGACGGCCTGGTATAGCCCAGCTTAAACATCAACAACTCAAGACCCTCGCGAGGATCCAAGACTCATGAAGCGGACGACACCAAGACCTCCACGTGGGGCGGCCTCCCCAGGCTGGCTCCCGAGGAGCGGAGATATCTATGCAAGCCGCACCTTGCGAGGTTCAGATGACGTGAGCCATGACGACCAAGGCCAGGTGGGCACAGCGTACCAGTTTCCTCTTTGGTGCTAAGGAGGCAAGCACAGGCGCAGAGTCCCGAGGAATCAAGCAAAGGTTTCCATTCCGGTGCAACAAGACCAAGACCGTCAGTACGGCAGGACAGAGGTCATCGCTAAGCCCACCGCGACGTCACCACCAGAGGCTTTTGCAGACGAAGACTACTTTTGTCAGGATATCATGTACTAGTTGTCTCCCTTCAAATTTGGCCGTTGTGGGATCCCTTCCCACCTTCATTTGGGAAGAGAACCAAGGACACTATAAATAGGACCTAGCCACGAGCATAGACGGGGGATTCAGATCATCCTCACACCCACCAGCTCATCGAGCACAAGAACACCTCTCCTCCTGAGGTTGTTCTCCACTGTACTAGTTCATACTCAGCCCCTCGAGGTCAATCCACCACAAAGCAGGAGTAGGGTTTTAGACCGCAAGGTGGCCCGAACATGGGTAAACTGCTGTGTCTCTTTCCGATTCGGTTCGTCAAGCTAGGCCGTGAGATTAGCGAGCGGGTAGACTGTGGAGGACGAGTTCTTCGCATGCACCCTAGAGTTCGAACCTCTCAAGGGTCCGCGGAGCCCGAAATCCGACAGCAAGTATCAAATGATTCATAATCAAGTGATTCCAAAAGCCCATCTATATGAAGTTTCTTCATGCGCTTTACACCAATATGACCTAAACGGCAGTGCCACAAATATGTTGCACTATCATTATCAACTTTGCATCTTTTGGCATCAATATTATGAATATTTGTATCACTACAATCAAGATTCAACAAAAATAGACCATTCTTCAAGGGTGCATGACCATAAAAGATAGTACTCATATAAATAGAACAACCATTATTCTCTGATTTAAATGAATAACCGTTTCGCATTAAACAAGATCCAGATATAATGTTCATGCTCAATGCTGGCACCAAACAACAATTATTCAGGTCTAAAACTAATCCCGAAGGTAGATGTAGAGGTAGCGTGCCAACGACGATCACATCGACCTTGGAACCATTCCCGATGCGCATCATCACCTCGGCCTTAGCCAATCTTCATTTAATCTGTAGCTCCTGTTTCGAGTTACAAATATGAGCAACTGAACCAGTATCAAATACCCAGGCGCTACTACGAGCATTAGTAAGGTACACATCAATAACATGTATATCAAATATACCTTTGTTCACTTTGCCATGCTTCTTATCCGCCAAATACTTGGGGCAGTTCCACTTCCAGTGACCAATCCCTTTGTAGTAGAAGCACTCAGTTTCAGGCTTGGCTCCAACTTTGGGCTTCTTCCCAGGAGTGGCAACTTGCTTGCCATTCTTATTGAAGTTCCCTTTCTTTCCCTTGCCTTTTTCTTGAAACTAGTGGTCTTGTTAACCATCAACACTCGATGCTCCTTCTTGATTTCTACCTCTGCGGCCTTAAGCATTGCGAAGAGCTCAGGAATTGTGTTGTTCATCCCTTGCATATTATAGTTCATCATGAAGCCTTCGTAGCTTGGTGGTAGTGATTGAAGAACTCTCTCAATGACACAATCAACTGGAAAATCAACTCCGAGCTGAGTCAAGTGATTGTAATACCCAGACATTTTGAGTATGTGTTCACTGCCAGAACCGTTCTTCTCCATCTTACAGCTATAGAACTTGTTGGTGACTTCATATCCCTCAATCAGGGCATTTTATTGAAATATTAAATTCAACTCTTTGAACAACTCATATGCTCCATGACGTTCAAACGTCTTTGATGTCCCGGTTCTAAGCCGTAAAGCATGGCACACCGAACTATAGCGTAGTCATTAGACCGCGTTTGCCAGACGTTCACATCGTCTAGATTAGCGGGAGGGGCTTGTCACCTAGCGGTGCATCAAGGACATAATTGTTCTGTACAGCAATGAGGATAATCCTCAAGTTACGGACCTAGTCCGTGTAGTTGCTACCATCATCTTTCAACTTAGCTTTCTCTAGGAACACAATAAAATTCAGGGGAGCGGTAGCACGGGCCATTGATCTACAACATAGATATATAAATACTATCAGGACTAAGTTTATGATAAATTAAGTTCAATTAATCAAATTACTTAAGAACTCCCACTTAAATAGACATCCCTCAAGTCATCTAAGTGATACGTGATCCAAATCAACTAACCCATGTCCGATCATAACGTGACATGGGGTATTCATCAATGGTGAACATTTCTATGTTGATCATATCTACTATATGATTCATGTAAAATCTTTCGATCTCCGGTGTTCCGAGGCCATGTATGTAAATGCTAGGCTCGTCAAGTTTAACCCAAGTATTCTACATGTGTAAAACTGTCTTACACCCATTGTATGTGAATGTAGAGTCTATCCCACCCGATCATCATGTGGTGTCTCAACACGACGAACTGTAGCAATGGTGCATACTCAGGGAGAACACTTTTACCTTGAAATTTAGTGAAGCGATCATCTTATAATGCTACCGCCGTTCTAAGCAAAATAAGATGCATAAAAGATAAACATCACATGCAATCAAAATATGCGAGATGATATGGCCATCACCATCTCGTGATTTTGATCTCCATATCCAAAGCATCGTCATGATCTCCATCGTCACCGGCTCGACACCTTGATCTCCATCATTGTGTCGTGGTCGTCTCGCCAACTATTTCTTCTATAACTATTGCTAACTCATAGCGATAAAGTAAAGCAATTACATGGCGTATGCATTTCATACAATAAAAAGACAACCATAAGGCTCCCGCTGGTTGCTAGATATCTTACAAAACATGATCATCTCATACAATAATGTATATCTCATCATGTCTTGATCATATCACATCACAACATACCCTGCAAAAACAAGTTAGATGTCCTCTACTTTGTTGTTGCAAGTTTTACGTGGCTGCTACGGGTTTTTAGCAAGAACCGTTCTTACCTACGGCAAAAACTCACAACGGTGATTCGTCAAGTTTGCTGTTTTAACCTTCTTCAAGGATCGGTCGTAGTCAAATTCGATTCAACTAAAGTAGGAGAAACAGACACCCGCCTGCCACCGCTATGCAAAACAAGTTGCATGTCAGTCGGTGGAACCAGTCTCATGTGTGTGGACATGTAAGGTTGGTCTGGGCCGCTTCATCCCACAATACCAACGAATCAAAATAAGACATTGGTGGTAAGAAGTATGACTATCACCGCCCACAACTCTTTGTGTTCTACTCGTGCATATCATCTACGCATAGACCTAGCTCATGATGGCACTGTTGGGAATCGTTGCATGGAAAGCAAAAAAATTCTATGCACATGCAATGATATATCCATGGATATGCATAGCAATGAGGGGGAGAGTGTGTCTATGTACCCTCGTAGACCGTAAGCGGAAGCGTTTCTCAACGCGGTTGATGTAGTCAGACTTCTTCGCGCTTCAACAAATCAAGTACCGAACGCACGACACATCCGCGTTCTACACACGTTCTGCTCGTTGACGTCCCTCACCTTCTTGATCTAGCAAGACATTGAGGTAGTAGAAGAGTTACGTTAGCACGACGGCGTGGTGATGGTGATGGTGAAGTGATTTCAGTAGAGCTTCGCATCAGCACTACGAAAATATGACCGGGGTGTAAATGGTAGAGGGGGCGCCGCACACGGCTAGGCAATTGTCTGGTGTGTGCTAGGGTGCCCCCCACATATATATAGGTGGCAGGGAGGAGCAGCCATAGGAGGCTCCCAAGTAGGAGGAATCCTAATTGGAGTCCCTCCCAAGCCGCGCCCCCTGCCATATATAACCGAGGGGGAAGGAAAGAGCGGGGGGCGAGGGAAGAAAGTGGGAATCCTAATCCACAATTTCCTTTCCTTTCACTTCTCTCCTTTCCTTCCCCTCCTTAGGCCATCCCATATGGGGGCGCACCAGCCCCTTGTGGCTGGTGTGTTTCCCCTCTTGGCCCATAAGGCCGATATCTTTTGCCGGGGTGCCCGGAACCCCTTCCGGTGACCCGATAAATACCCGATACCCCCCCGAAACACTTCCGGTGTCCGAATACTATCGTCCTATATATCAATATTTACTTCTCAACCATTTCGAGACTCCTCATCATGTCCGTGATCTCATCCGGGACTCCAAACAATATTCAGTCACCAAATCACATAAACTCATTCAATACTAAATCGTCATCGAACGTTAAGCATGCGGACCCTACGGGTTCGAGAATTATGTAGACATGACTGAGACAACTCTCTGGTCAATAACCAATAGCGGAACCTAGATGCCCATATTGGCTCCTACATATTCTATGAAGATCTTTATCAGTCGAATCATTATGACAACATACATAATTCCCTTTGTCCATCGGTATGTTACTTGCCCGAGATTCGATCGTCGGTATCTTCATACCTAGTTCAATATCGTTATCGGCAAGTCTCTTTACTTGTTCCATAATACATCACCTCGTGATCAACTCCTAAGTCATTTGCTTGCAAGCTTATGATGTGTATTACCGAGAAGGCCTAGAGATACCTCTTCGATAGTCGGAGTGACAAATCCTAATCTTGATCTATGCCAACTCAAGTCTTATTAACAAACTTCTTCCAAATGAGATGAAACCGGAGAATTTTTGAATAAAACTAGGTTACCTCGATGGGGATATGCAAGTCCTCAACAATAAGAATATCATATTTCTTTTTGACTGTAGGAAGAGGGAATTCAAAACCTCCAGTAGTAATAGTTGAAAATTTTCCAATAAAATTAATACTATGAACTTGAGGTTGTTTCTTCGGAAAGTGTACCGTATGCTCATTATCATTAACATGAAACGTGACATTGCCTTTGTTGCAATCAATAACAACCCCTGCAGTATTCAAAAAGGGTCTACCAAGGATGATCAACATACTGTCGTCCTCGGGAATTTCAAGAATAACAAAGTCTGTTAAGATAGTAAGGTTTGCAACCACAACAGACACATCCTCACAAATACCGATGGGTATAGCAATTGATTTATTAGCCATTTGCAAAGAAATTTTAGTAGGCGTCAACTTATTCAATTCAAGTCTACGATATAAAGAGAAAGGTGTAACACTAACACCAGCTCCAAGATCACATAAAGCAGTTTTAACATAGTTTCTTTTAATGGAGCATGGTATAGTTGGTACTCATGGATCTCCAAGTTTCTTTGGTATTCCACCCTTAAAAGTATAATTAGCAATCATGGTGGAAATTTCAGCCTCTGGTATCTTTCTTTTATTTGTAACAATATCTTTCATATACTTAGCTTAGGGAGGCATTATAAGCATATCAGTCAAACACATACACAAAAAGATAGGTGTAATCATTTCAGCAAAGCGCTCGAAATCCTCATCATCCTTTTTCTTGGATGGCTTAGGAGGAAAGGGCATGGGTTTCTGAACCCATCGTTCTCTTTCTTTACCATGTTTCCTAGCAACGAAGTCTCTCTTATCATAACGTTGATTCTTTGATTGTGGGTTATCAAGATCAACAACAGGTTCAATCTCTACATCATTACCATTACTAGGTTGAGCATTAAATGAACTTCATTATTAACATTATCACTAGGTTCACGTTCATTACCAGATTGTGTCTCAGCATCAGAAATAGAAATATCATTGTGACTCTCAGGTGAGTCTATAACAGGTTAACTAGAAGCATGCAAAGTCCTATTAGTTTTCTTTTTCTTTTTATTACTAGGACTAGGTGCATCAATATTAGTTCTCTGAGAATCTTGCTCAACTCTCTTAGGATGGCCCTCAGGATACAAAGGTTCCTGTGTCATTTTACCACCTCTAGTCATAACCCTAACAACATTTTCATTATTCTTACTATTCAACTCATTAAGCAAATCATCTTGTGCCTTAAGTACTTGTTCTGCTTGAGTTGTAACCATGGAAGCATGCTTACTAATAAGCTTAAGATCATTAACATGTTGGAAATATGCCCTAGAGGAAATAATAAATTATTTATTATCCTATTTCCCTGTTCATGATAATCGTCTATTATCCATGCTAGAATTGTATTGATTGGAAACTCAAATAGATGTCTGGATAAATAGACAACAATATGTCCCTAGTAAGCCTCTACCAGACTAGCTCATTGATCAAAGATGGCTATGGTTTCCTAGTCATAGACATGAGTTGTCATTTGATAATGGGATCACATCGTTGGGAGAATGGTGTGATGGACAAGACCCAAACTATAAACGTAGCATATGATCGTATCAAGTTTATTGCTGCCATTTTCTGTATATCAAAGTATATGTTCCTATGACCATGAGATCATGTAACTCTCTGACACCAGAGGATTACCTTGTGTGTACCAAACGTCGCAACGTAACTGGGTGACTATAAAGGTGCTCTACAGGTATCTCCGAGGGTGTATGTTGAGTTGGCATGGATCAAGACTGGGATTTGTCACTCCGTATGGCGAAGAGGTATCTCAAGGCCCACTCAGTAATACAACATCACAAGAAGCTTGCAAGAAATGTGACTAATGAGTTAGCCACGGGATCTTGTATTACGGAACGAGTAAAGAGACTTGCCGGTAACGAGATTAAACTAGGTATGGAGATACCGATGATCGAATCTCGGGCAAGTAACATACCGATAGACAAAGGGAACTGCATACAGGATTAGCTGAATCCTTGACATCAAGGTTCGACCAATATGGACATCCAGGTCCCGGTATTGGTTATTGACTGTAGAGGTGTCTCGGCCATGTCTACATGATTCTCGAACCCGTAGGGCCGCACGCTTAACGCTTGGTAGCGCTAGGGTAGTATTGAAATATTTGAAGGAAATATGCCATAGAGGCAATAATAAAGTTATTATTTATTTCCTTATATCATGATAAATGTTTATTATTCATGCTAGAATTGTATTAACCGGAAACATAATACATGTGTGAATACATAGACAAACAGAGTGTCAGTAGTATGCCTCTACTTGACTAGCTCGTTGATCAAAGATGGTTAAGTTTCCTAACCATTGACATGGGTTGTCATTTGATTAACGGGATCACATCATTAGGAGAATGATGTGATTGACTTGACCCATTCCGTTAGCTTAGCACTTGATCGTTTAGTTTGTTGCTATTGCTTTCTTCATGACTTATACATGTTCCTATGACTATGAGATTATGTAACTCCCGTTTACCGGAGGAACACTTTGTGTGCTACCAAACGTCAGAACATAACTGGGTGATTATAAAGGTGCTCTATGAGTGTCTCCAAAGGTACTTGTTGGGTTGGCGTATTTCGAGATTAGGATTTGTCACTCTGATTGTCGGAGAGGTATCTCTGGGCCCTCTCGGTAATGCACATCACTTAAGCCTTGCAAGCATTGCAACTAATGAGTTAGTTGCGGGATGATGTATTATGGAACGAGTAAAGAGACTTGACGGTAATGAGATTGAACTAGGTATTGAGATACCGACAATCGAATCTCGGACAAGTAACACACCGATGACAAAGGGAACAACGTATGTTGTTATGCGGTTTGACCGATAAAGATCTTCGTAGAATATGTAGGAGCCAATATAAGCATCCAGGTTCCGCTATTGGTTATTGACCGGAGACGTGTCTCGGTCATGTGTACACAGTTCTCGAACCCGTAGGGTCCGCACGCTTAACGTTTCGATGACGGTTATATTATGAGTTTATGAGTTTTGATGTACCGAAGGTTGTTCAGAGTCCCGGATGTGATCACAGACATGACGAGGAGTGTCGAAATGGTCGAGACATAAATATTGATATATTGGAAGCCTATATTTGGATATCGGAATTGTTCCAGGTGAAATCGGGATTTTACCGGAGTACCGGAGGTTACCGGAACCTCCTCGGGGGCTTAATGGGCCTACATGGGCCTTAGTGGAAATAGCGGGAAGCAGGGGGAGTGTGGGGCGTGCCCCCCAAGGCCCAAACTGAATTGGTTGAATTGGTTTAGGGCAAGGGGGGCCAGCCCCCTCTTTCCTTCTCCTCCTCTCCCTTTCCTTCCCCCTCTCCTACTCCTACTAGGAATAGGAGGAATCCTACTCCTAGTGGGAGTAGGACTCCCCCTTGGCGCGCCTCTCCCTAGCCGGCCGCCTCCTCCCCTTGCTCCTTTATATACGTGGCCAGGGGGCATCCCATAGACACAACAATTAATCGGTTTGATCTTTTAGCCGTGTGCGGTTCCCCCGTCCACCATAGTCCACCTCGATAATACTGTAGCGGTGCTTAGGTGAGCCCTGCGTCGGTAGAACATCAACATTGTCACCACGCCATCGTGCTGATGAAACTCTCCCTCAAAACTCGGCTGGATCGGAGTTCGAGGGACGTCATCAGGATGAACGTGTGCTGAACTCGGAGGTGCCGTACGTTCGGTACTTGATCGGTCGGATCATGAAGACGTATGACTACATCAACCGCGTTGTGCTAACGCTTCCGCTTTCGGTCTACGAGGGTACGTGGACAACACTCTCCCCTCTCGTTGCTATGCATCACCATGATCTTGAGTGTGCGTAGGATTTTTTTTAAAATTACTACGTTCCCCAACAGTGGCATCCGAGCCAGGTTTTATGCGTAGATGTCATATGCACGAGTAGAACACAAGTGAGTTGTGGGCGATATAAGTCATACTGCTTACCAGCATGTCATACTTTGGTTCGGTGGTATTGTTGGATGAAGCGGCCCGGACCGACATTACACGTACGCTTACGCGAGACTGGTTCTACCAACGTGCTTTGCACACAGGTGGCTGGCGGGTGTCAGTTTCTCCAACTTTAGTTGAACCGAATGTGACTACGCCCGGTCCTTGCGAAGGTTAAAACAGCACCAACTTGACAAACTATCATTGTAGTTTTGATGCGTAGGTAAGAACGGTTCTTGCTAAGCCCGTAGCAGCCACGTAAAATTTGCAACAACAAAGTAGAGGACGTCTAACTTGTTTTTGCAGGGCATGTTCTGATGTGATATGGTCAAGACATGATGCTAAATTTTATTGTATGAGATGATCATGTTTTGTAACCAAGTTATCGGCAACTGGCAGGAGCCATATAGTTGCCGCTTTATTGTATGCAATGCAATCGCCCTGTAATGCTTTACTTTATCACTAAGCGGTAGCGATAGTCGTGGAAGCATAAGATTGGCGAGACGACAACGATGCTATGATGGAGATCAAGGTGTCGTGCCGGTGACGATGGTGATCATGAAGGTGCTTCGGAGATGGAGATCACAAGCACACGATTATAATGGCCATATCATATCACTTATATTGATTGCATGTGATGTTTATCTTTTATGCATCTTATCTTGCTTTGATTGACGGTAGCATTATAAGATGATGCTCACTAAATTATCAAAGTATAAGTGTTCTCCCTGAGTATGCACCGTTGCGAAAGTTCTTCGTGCTAAGACACCACGTGATGATCGGGTGTGATAGGATCTACGTTCAAATACAACAGGTGCAAAACAGTTGCACACGCAGAATACTCAGGTTAAACTTGACGAGCCTAGCATATAACAGATATGGCCTCGGAACACGGAGACCGAAAGGTCGAGCGTGAATCATATAGTAGATATGATCAACACAGTGATGTTCACCGTCGATACTACTCCATATCACGTGATGATCGGACATGGTTTAGTTGATATGGATCACGTGATCACTTAGAGGATTAGAGGGATGTCTATCTAAGTGGGAGTTCTTAAATAATATGATTAATTGAACTTAAATTTATCATGAACTTAGTACCTAATAGTATCTTGCTTGTCTATGTAGATAGATGGCCCGTGCTGTTGTTCCGTTGAATTTTAATGTGTTCCTTGAGAAAACAAAGTTCAAAGATGATGGTAGCAATTACACGGACTGGGTCCGTAACTTGAGGATTATCCTCATTGCTGCACAGAAGAATTACGTCCTGGAAGCACCGCTAAGTGCCAAGCCTGCTGCAGGAGCAACACCAGATGTTATGAACGTCTGGCAGAGCAAAGATGATGACTACTCGATAGTTCAGTGTGCCATGCTTTACGACTTAGAACCGGGTCTTCAACGACGTTTTGAACGTCATGGAGCATACGAGATGTTCCAGGAGTTGAAGTTAATATTTCAAGCAAATGCCCGGATTGAGAGATATGAAGTCTCCAATAAGTTCTATAGCTGCAAGATGGAGGAGAATAGTTCTGTCAGTGAACATATACTCAAAATGTCTGGGTATCATAATCACTTGACTCAACTGGGAGTTAATCTTCCTGTTGATAGTGTCATTGACAGAGTTCTTCAATCACTGCCACCAAGCTACAAAGCTTCGTGATGAACTATAATATGCAAGGGATGAATAAGACTATTCCCGAGCTCTTCGCGATGCTAAAGGCCGCGGAGGTAGAAATCAAGAAGGAGCATCAAGTGTTGATGGTCAATAAGACCACCAGTTTCAAGAAAAAAGGGCAAAGGGAAGAAGAAGGGGAACTTCAAGAAGAACAGCAAACAAGTTGCTACTCAGGAGAAGAAACCCAAGTCTGGACCTAAGCCTGAGACTGAGTGCTTCTACTACAAGCAAACTGGTCACTGGAAGCGGAACTGCCCCAAGTATTTGGCAGATAAGAAGGATGGCAAAGTGAACAAAGGTATATGTGATATACATGTTATTGATGTGTACCTTACTAATGCTCGCAGTAGCACATGGGTATTTGATACTGGTTTTGTTGCTAACATTTGCAACTCGAAACAGGGGCTACGGATTGAGCGAAGATTGGCTAAGGACGAGGTGACGATGCGCGTGGGAAATGGTTCCAAAGTCGATGTGATCGCGGTCGGCACGCTACCTCTACATCTACCTTCGGGATTAGTGTTAGACCTAAATAATTGTTATTTAGTGCCAGCGTTGAGCATGAACATTATACCTGGATCTTGTTTGTTGCGAAACGGTTATTCATTTAAATCAGAGAATTATGGTTGTTCTATTTATATGAGTAATATCTTTTATGGTCATGCACCCTTGAAGAGTGGTCTATTTTTGCTAAATCTTGATAGTGGTGATACACATATTCATAATATTGAAGCCAAAAGATGCAGAGTTGATAATGATAGTGCAACTTATTTGTGGCACTGCCGTTTAGGTCATATCGGAGTAAAGCGCATGAAGAAACTCCATACTGATGGACTTTTGGAACCACTTGATTATGAATCACTTGATACTTGCGAACCGTGCCTCATGGGCAAGATGACTAAAACGTCGTTCTCCGGAACTATGGAGAGAGCAACAGATTTGTTGGAGATCATACATACAGATGTATGTGGTCCAATGAATGTTGAGGCTAGTGGCGGATATTGTTATTTTCTCACCTTCACAGATGATTTAAGCAGATATGGGTATATCTACTTAATGAATAAGTCTGAAACATTTGAAAAGTTCAAAGAATTCCAGAGTGAAGTTGAAAATCATCGTAACAAGAAAATAAAGTATCTACGATCTGATCGTGGAGGAGAATATTTGAGTTATGAGTTTGGTCTTCATTTGAAACAATACGGAATAGTTTCGCAACTCACGCCACCCGGAACACCACAGCGTAATGGTGTGCCCGAACGTCATAATCATACTTTACTAGATATGGTGCGATCTATGATGTCTCTTACTGATTTACCGCTATCATTTTGGGGTTATGCTTTAGAGATGACCGCATTCACGTTAAATAGGGAACCATCGAAATCCGTTGAGACGACGCCTTATGAACTATGGTTTGGTAAGAAACCAAAGTTGTCAATTCTGAAAGTTTGGGGCTGCGATGCTTGTGTGAAAAAGCTTCAACCTGATAAGCTCGAACCCAAATTGGAGAAATGTATCTTCATAGGATACCCAAAGGAGACTATTGGGTACACCTTCTATCACAGATCCGAAGGCAAGACTTTTGTTGCTAAATTCGGAGTTTTTCTAGAGGAGTTTCTCTCGAAAGAAGTGAGTGGGAGGAAAGTAGAACTTGATGAGGTAATTGTACCTGCTCCCTTATTGGAAAGTAGTTCATCACAGAAAATGTTTTCTGCAACACCTACACCAATTAGTGAGGAAGTTAATGATGATGATCATGAAACTTTAGATCGAGTTTTTACTGAACCTCATAGGTCAACCAGAGTAAGATCCGCACCAGAGTGGTACGGCAATCCTGTTCTGGAAGTTATGTTACTAGACCATGACAAACCTACGCACTATGAAGAAGCGATGGTGAGCCCAGATTCCGCAAAATGGCTTGAGGCCATGAAATCTGAGATGGGATCCATGTATGAGAACAAAGTGTGGACTTTGGTTGACTTGCCCGTTGATCAGCAAGCAATTGCGAATAAATGGATCTTCAAGAAGAAGACTGACGCTGACGGTAATGTTACTGTCTATAAAGCTCGACTTGTTCCAAAAGGTTTTCGACAAGTTCAAGGGATTGACTATGATGAGACCTTCTCACCCATAACGATGCTTAAGTCTGTCCGAATCATGTTAGCAATTGCCGCATTTTATGATTATGAAATTTGGCAAATGGATGTCAAAACTGCATTCTTGAATGGATTTCTGGAAGAAGAGTTGTATATGATGCAACCAGAAGGTTTTGTCGATCCAAAGGGAGCTAACAAAGTGTGCAAGCTCCAGCGATCCATTTATGGACTAGTGCAAGCCTCTCGGAGTTGGAATAAACGCTTTGATAGTGTGATCAAAGCATTTGGTTTTACACAGACTTTTGGAGAAGCCTATATTTACAAGAAAGTGAGTGGGAGCTTTGTAGCATTTCTGATATTATATGTGGATGACATATTGCTGATTGGAAATGATATAGAATTTCTGGATAGCATAAAGGGATACTTGAATAAGAGTTTTTCTATGAAAAACCTCGGTGAAGCTGCTTACATATTGGGCATCAAGATCTATAGAGATAGATCAAGACGCTTAATTGGACTTTCACAAAGCACATACCTTGACAAAGTTTTGAAAAAGTTCAAAATGGATCAAGCAAAGAAAGGGTTCTTGCCTGTGTTACAAGGTGTGAAGTTGAGTAAGACTCAATGCCCAACCACTATAGAAGATAGAGAGAAGATGAAAGATGTTCCTTATGCTTCAGCCATAGGCTCTATCATGTATGCAATGCTGTGTACCAGACCTGATGTGTGCCTTGCTATAAGTCTAGCAGGGAGGTACCAAAGTAATCCAGGAGTGGATCACTGGACAGCGGTCAAGAACATCCTGAAATACCTGAAAAGGACTAAGGATATGTTTCTCGCTTATGGAGGTGACAAAGAGCTCATCGTAAATGGTCACGTTGACGCAAGCTTTGACACTGATCCGGATGATTCTAAATCGCAAACCGGATACGTGTTTATATTAAACGGTGGAGCTATCAGTTGGTGCAGTTCTAAACAAAGCGTCGTGGCGGGATCTACGTGTGAAGCGGAGTACATAGCTGCTTCGGAAGCAGCAAATGAAGGAGTTTGGATGAAGGAGTTCGTATCCGATCTAGGTGTCATACCTAGTGCATCGGGTCCAATGAAAATCTTTTGTGACAATACTGGTGCAATTGCCTTGGCAAATGAATCTAGATTTCACAAGAGAACCAAGAACATCAAGAGACGCTTCAATTCCATCCGCGATCATGTCAAGGAGGGAGACATAGAGATTTTCAAGATACATACGGATCTGAATGTTGCAGACCCGTTGACTAAGCCTCTCGCACGAGCAAAACATGATCAACACCAAGACTCCATGGGTGTTAGAATCATCACAATGTAATCTAGATTATTGACTCTAGTGCAAGTGGGAGACTGAAGGAAATATGCCCTAGAGGCAATAATAAAGTTGTTATTTATATTTCCTTATATCATGATAAATGTTTATTATTCATGCTAGAATTGTATTAACTGGAAACTTAGTACAAGTGTGAATACATGGACAAACTGAGTGTCACTAGTATGCCTCTACTTGACTAGCTCGTTAATCAAAGATGGTTAAGTTTCCTAGCCATGGACAAAGAGTTGTCATTTGATAAACGGGATCACATCATTAGAGAATGATGTGATTGACTTGACCCATCCGTTAGCTTAGCACTTTGATTGTTTAGTTTACTGCTATTGCTTTCTCCATAACTTATACATGTTCCTATGACTATGAGACTATGCAACTCCCGAATACTGGAGGTGACAAAGAGCTCATCGTAAACGGTTACGTTGATGCAAGCTTTGACACTGATCCGGACGATTCTAAATCGCAAACAGGATACGTGTTTACATTAAACGGTGGAGCTGTCAGTTGGTGCAGTTCTAAACAAAGCGTCGTGGCAGGATCTACGTGTGAAGCGGAATACATAGCTGCTTCGGAAGCAGCAAATGAAGGAGTCTGGATGAAGGAGTTCATATCCGATCTAGGTGTCATACCTAGTGCATCGGGTCCAATGAAAATCTTTTGTGACAATACTGGTGCAATTGCCTTGGCGAAGGAATCCAGATTTCACAAGAGAACCAAGCACATCAAGAGACGCTTCAATTCCATCCGGGATTTAGTCCAGGTGGGAGACATAGAAATTTACAAGATACATACGGATCTGAATGTTGCAGACCCGTTGACTAAGCCTCTTCCACGAGCAAAACATGATCAGCACCAAGGCTCCATGGGTGTTAGAATCATTACTGTGTAATCTAGATTATTGACTCTAGTGCAAGTGGGAGACTGAAGGAAATATGCCCTAGAGGCAATAATAAAGTTACTATTTATTTCCTTATATCATGATAAATGTTTATTATTCATGCTAGAATTGTATTAACCGGAAACATAATACATGTGTGAATACATAGACAAACAGAGTGTCACTAGTATGCCTCTACTTGACTAGCTCGTTGATCAAAGATGGTTAAGTTTCCTAACCATTGACATGGTTTGTCATTTGATTAACGGGATCACATCATTAGGAGAATGATGTGATTGACTTGACCCATTCCGTTAGCTTAGTACTTGATCGTTTAGTTTGTTGCTATTGCTTTCTTCATGACTTATCACTACCAAAAAAAGACACATCCGTGACATTTTGGGCCGAATGAATTTTTTTTCTGTCATACATATGACACTTCTATGACGATAATTGTGACAAAATCCGGTATCATCATATATGTGGTGGGCTCCTACTTCTATGACAAAAAATCATGACAGAAAATGGGCTTTTCATCCTGGGCGGGCCAGAGACGCAGCTGCATGACATTCTTTGGGCCGTCCATGACGGAAAAAACCGTGTTAGAAGCGAGGGGGAGGAAAATTTCGGGGAGTTCCCAGTTACAGTGGGAGGTCGGGGGCCGAGCGATGCGTGCTTCTCTCGTACACGTATGCGCGTGTGTGCGAGGCGTTGGGCTCTAACTGAACCCGAGCGATTGCACTGCAGGCTACGCATTACTAAACCCGAGCGACCAGTCGATGGCTGTTAACTGAACCCAATCGGGCGATTCCTTCGCTACTGCTGCTAACTGAAGCCGATCGATTGGATGAACAGTGAGCGTTGCAGGGGGGTTGGATGAACAGTGAGCGGTGGCATTGCCTCTGCATGAACAGGACCCCGTGGTGTGGTGGAGGGCTGGATGAACAGTAGACGGTGGAGGGGTGC
Source organism: Triticum urartu (assembly GCF_056163025.1). Classification (NCBI taxonomy): domain Eukaryota; kingdom Viridiplantae; phylum Streptophyta; class Magnoliopsida; order Poales; family Poaceae; genus Triticum; species Triticum urartu. The sequence continues at coordinate 209,790,888 of NC_141874.1, forward strand.
CCGTGGAGGGGTGGATGAACAGGACTCCGTGGTGTGGAGGGCTGGATGAACAGTAGACGGTGGAGGGGTGCCCGTGGAGGGGTGGTTGAACAGGACCCCGTGGTGTGGAGGGCTAGATGAACAGTAGACGGTGAAGGGGTGCCCGTGGAGGGGTGGTTGAACATGACCCCGTGGTGTGGAGGGATGGATGAACAGTAGACGGTGGAGGGGTGGTTGAACAGTAGCCGGTGGAGTAGCGCGCGGTGGAGGCTGGATGAACAGGAGCCCGTGGAGGCTGGATGAACAGGAGCCCGTGGAGGCTGGAGGAGGTCGACGGTGGAGATGAACAGTATCCCGTGGAGTCCTGTTTTGCGGTACGCCACACCCCTCCCGATGAACAGGACCCCCGTTTCGACCGTAGCGCTCCAACACAAGTCTGTTTCGTCCGTTTTGCGGTACGCCACTGAAAGCACAAGTGCTCCCTGGGTGGTTTTGGTAATTAATGTCAACATATCTCTTGTTGGACTAACACTTTTACCTAGTATGTTTCAGATAAGTTCAACAATGGAGTGGCATGGACTAGAGGATGTGGAACCCCTTCAAGATGCTAAGGACAAAGGATTGGCTCAAGCTTCAAGATCAAGACTCCACATTTTCTATTTTAGTGATCCAAGATCACATTGAGTCTATAGGAAAAGCCAATACTATCAAGAGGGGATGAGGTGTTGCTTAATGGCTTGCTTGCAAAAAGTGCTTAGTGATATGCTCCAAAACCCTCAACTACCTTCCCACATCCACATATGACCTAAACCAAAAGTCAAACTCAGCCCCACCGATTCTATCTATCCGACGCCATCGAGTTTCAGATGTCATAGCCACTGCCACAAACCCTAGCAAATCGGTTTCACCGATAGGGATCTCGTTCTCACCGAGATGGGATTGTAATCTCTCTGTGTATGTCCATTACCAAAATCGATCTCACCGAGTTTGAGCAATCGGTACTACCGAGATTACAATGCAAACCCTCTGGTTAGCTTATTACCAAAATCGGTCCCACCGAGTTTGTGTAATCGGTCTCACCGAGTTTGCCTGACCAACTCTCTGGTTAGCTTATTACCAAAATTGGTCCCACCGAGTTTGTGTAATCGGTCACACCGAGATTACGTTATGCCCTAACCCTAACCATATCAGTCCTACCGAGTTGCATCTCAGTCCCACCAAAAATCCTAACAGTCACTAGGTTTGCTGAATCGGTCCGACCGAGTTTAACCATTCGGTCCCACCGAGTTTGGAAAATTGTGTGTAACGGTTAGATTTTGTGTGGAGGCTATATATACCCCTCCACCCACTCTTCATTCGTGGAGAGAGCCATCAGAACATACCTACACTTCCAATACACATTTTCTGAGAGAGAACCACCTACACTTGTGTTGAGGTCAAGATATTCCATTCCAACCATATGAATCTTGATCTCTAGCCTTTCCCAAGTTGCTTTCCACTAAAATCTTCTTTCCACCAAATCCAAATCCCGTGAGAGAGAGTTGAGTGTTGGGGAGACTATCATTTGAAGCACAAGAGCAAGGAGTTCATCATCAACACACCATTTGTTACTTCTTGGAGAGTGGTGTCTCCTAGATTGGCTAGGTGTCACTTGGGAGCCTCCGACAAGATTGTGGAGTTGAACCAAGGATTTTGTAAGGGCAAGGAGATCTCCTACTTTGTGAAGATCTACCGCTAGTGAGCAAGTCCTTCGTGGGCGACGGACGTGATGGAATAGACAAGGTTGCTTCTTCGTGGACCCTTTGTGGGTGGAGCCCTCCGTGGACTCGCGCAACCGTTACCCTTCGTGGGTTTAAGTCTCCATCAACGTGGATGTACGATAGCACCACCTATCGGAACCACGACAAAAACATCGGTGTCTCAAATTGCGTTTGAATACTCCAAACCCTTGTCTTTACATTCTTGCAAGTTGCATGCTTTACTTTACACTACTCATATACTCATTGCATGCTTGCTTGATATGTATTGTGTTTGTTAAACTTGTGCTTAAACTCCACTTCAACTTAAGAATATTAAAAACTGCAACTTTTGGCACTTAGTGTCTAAGCACCCCGCCTCTAGACACCTCTTCTCGATCCTTTCAATTGGTATAAAAGCTTTGGTCTCCATTGCCTTGGTTTAAACACCATTGGAGGAAGATGGATGTGTCTACTTTGGGGAGTCTTAGACATAGAGTGCCTATTCTTGATGGAGAGTATTTTCATGTGTGGAAAAATGAAATGCTTGAGATTTTCAATGAATATCATTTGAACAAGTACATTACTAGCCCTTGTGCACCTCATGTTGATCCTTTGCACCCTACCCTAGATGAAGATGTTGACATGATTCGCAATCTTAGAACTGTTGAGCTCATCATTAGAGGCTTGCCTAGAAACTTGATTAGATGTTTGCCTACTCTCAAGTGTGCCTACACCATATGGAGATTTCTTGAGGAACGATTTCCAGATTATTCCTTGAAAAATTTAGACGAAATTCTCCATAAGTCTATTGCCTTGAGTAAGATGAACTCTAGTGATCCTAGCTTTGGTGATTGTCTATTTGAGCTTACCAATCTCATGCGTGCTAAAGGAAATGTTGGAATCATTAGCGATATCATATCCGAAGCTATTAGAATTCATAAAGGTAACCATTGTGAACATTACTCATTCATCTCTAGCATTGAACCTATGAAGGTTGAAGAAGCATTGGAGGATCCGGACTGGATAAACGCTATGCATGAAGAGCTACACAACTTTGAGAGAAATCAAGTGTGGACATTGGTCGAGAAGCCCGACAACAACCACAACATCATTGGTACCAAATGGGTGTTTCGCAACAAGCAAGATGAAGATGGACAAGTGGTTCGCAACAAAGCACGTCTCGTCGCCCAAGGCTCCACACAAGTTGAAGGTATGGACTATGGTGAGACATATGCTCCCGTTGCTAGACTTGAGTCCATTCGCATCTTACTTGCTTATGCTAATCACCATGATATCACCTTGTACCAAATGGACATTAAAAGTGCTTTTCTAAATGGCAAAATTGAGGAGGAAGTTTGTGTTAAGCAACCTCCCGGCTTCGTCAATCCTAAGAAACCTAATCATGTTTACAAACTTCACAAAGCCCTTTATGGTCTTAAACAAGCTCCTACATCATGGTATAAATGCTTGACCAAGTTCCTTATTGAAAAAGGCTTTGAAATTGGTAAAATTGATTCTACTCTTTTTACTAAAAGGGTTAATGGGGAACTATTTGTGTGCCAAATTTATGTTGATGATATCATATTTGGTTCAACTAACCCTCATTTTAGTGAGAAGTTTGGAAAGCTAATGTCGGAGAAGTTTGAGATGTCTATGATGAGTGAACTCAAATTCTTTCTCGGTTTGCAAATCAAGCAAACTAAGGAAGGTACCTTTGTCTCTCAAACGAAGTACACCAAGGACTTATTCAAGAAGTTCAATATGCAAGAATGCAAAGGTATGACTACACCCATGCCTACTAGTGGACATCTTGATTTGACCAAAGATGGTGAACCGGTTGATCAAAAGGTTTATCGCTCTATGATTGGTTCATTGTTATATCTATGTGCCTCTCGTCCCGATATTATGCTAAGTGTGTGCATGTGTGCACGATATCAAGCTGCTCCTAAAGAGTGTCATCTTAAGGCTGTGAAAAGGATAGTGAGATACCTAATCCATACACCAAATTTTGCCATTTGGTATCCTAAGAGGTCCTCTTTTGATCTTGTTGGCTACTCCGATTCAGACTATGCCGGAGACAAGGTTGATAGAAAATCCACTTTGGGTACTTGTCAATTCCTTGGTAGATCTCTTGTGTCTTGGTCTTCCAAGAAACAAAACTCGGTGTCCTTATCCACCGCCGAAGCGGAATACATTGCCGCTGGTTCATGTTGTGCTCAATTACTTTGGATGACCCAAACTCTTAAAGATTATGGGATATATGTGAAACATGTTCCATTGCTATGTGACAATGAAAGTGCTATTAAGATTGCTCACAATCCCGTGCAACATTCTCGAACTAAGCATATTGAAGTTCGTCATCATTTCATTCGAGATCATGTTGCAAAAGGGGACATTAACCTTAAGCATGTTTGCACCGATAAGCAATTGGTTGATATATTCACTAAACCACTTGATGAGAAAGTGTTTTGCAGGTTGAGAGGTGAATTGAACATCATTGATGCTTCAAACTTGGAGTAGGAACTCCATTTGATACATGCGGGGCATGAGCCTATGACTAATCCTCGATATTTCTCTTATGATGCTATTCATATGTCTTGGATATATTTGTACCTTGCATGTTATCTAACCCGTGTAGGTACTTGGTTGAATCTAAATCTATGAGATTGCAACTCACTCACATCTTGAGGAATCTCTACATCACCAAGTCTCTACACAATGGTGGTTGAAGACAAGGAAGCACATAACCATTCAAACATATCCTTTGGCAAATTCTATGTTGAGTCTCATGATTGTCATTTTGGATACACAAGTGCTCTTCCTTGCAAAGCTAACCCATGTAGGTAGATGAAGTCAAACTCCAAGTGGTGCTCCCAACCCTTGATGAACTACATCAACCTTGAGCAACCCACACAAGTTCAACTACATGAGCAAGATCAACACCACCACCCAAGGTATGTTATTCCATCTTAGAGAAGCTTTACTCCAAGTCATGAGTCAAAGCAACTCGACAAGATGTGAATACATCAAAAGGCTTAAACGAAAAATGGTAACCCCATTTTGAGCTTAAACGATGAGTATAACCTATGATCAAGTGCTCTCACTTGACTCCTAAGTCAATATACTCTAACATAGGTGACTTTGTCGCCGACCATCTCTAGATGAAGTTCTCGTGTGTCTCTCTGTGCTTTTGTCTCCGTGCTTCATCTAGAACTTTTAGTTCCTTTTCTTTCCTTTTTGTTCTGCATTTTCTGCATCCAATTCATTGCAAATCTTTCAGTAAATTCCTTGCATATCCTTGTGAGATCTTACTTGTCTAGTCAGCTGAGGTGACAAGTGGTTTCACTCTAATGAACTCGGTCACACCGGTTTGTTCTCTTCGGCCCAACCGAAATCTTTCGGTGCAACCGAAGCACACAACTCGGAGTCACCGATTCCACCACAGGAAAACCAGCTTGCCACTTATTCCTGATTTCTATTTGCTCCAGCTCCACTCAATGATTCTTGTCCTCTACCAGCATCATATTAGACATGCTGCTTTGCTCTGTGACTCGAGGACCAACCCATTTGTATCACATGTCCAGAAGAGCCCTTCTTGGAAATTGATGTCAAAGGGGGAGAGAGAGATCACATCAAAGCTTAATCCTTCCTATAGGGGGAGAAAGAGAGAATACTCAGGGGGAGAGAGTTTCTCAACTAGGAGAAAGTAATATCATCAAAGACCCCAGATGCTTGGTGTTCAAGAGGAGAGATGTCTTTAAGAGGGGAAAGACATGTTTTGTTGCTTGCTTTAGCTCAAGCTCTGTTGTTTCCTTTTTTGTTGCTCCGATTTTCTGTTCCCTATCTTCTCCCAATATCCCATGCAGATTCAGGGGGAGCAAGACATCTAAGGGAAGGAAATCTCTGATTTTATTGCATATCTTTACCTTTGGGGACATGTCTATATCCAATGTGGTACTTAGTACTCACTCTACATGTCATCCCAGTCTTGGTTCTCTTGTGGTTTCTCTTGCTTGCTCTGGTTAGTAGGTGTATCTGTGTTATTTAACCTTGTTTGCGCAGGTTCATCCCATCCTAAGCCAAATCAAGACCACAAGGTAAGTATATGCATCACAGTCATGTGAATGAGAAGTTCTTGCTGATGTACATACTGTTTGCAAGAAGGATTCATGAGCATGAAGGTACATTTCTCACATTCACATCATTTGCTCTGATGCATATAGCCAAGATACATGTAACACATTGCTTACTTTGTCATGTTTACGCATTCACATGCTCCTATATTCCATATTCACATGATTGCATACATGTAGGGGGAGCCTATGCATGTTACATGTCTTTCCAAAGCTTTACTTGCTATTCTCTATATCTTTATCTAAAGCTTTGATGTATGTTGTCATCAATTACCAAAAAGGGGGAGATTGAAAGCACAAGTGCTCCGAGGGTGGTTTTGGTAATTAATGTCAACATATCTCTTGTTGGACTAACACTTATACCTAGTATGTTTCAGATAAGTTCAACAATGGAGTGGCATGGACTAGAGGATGTGGAACCCCTTCAAGATGCTAAGGACAAAGGATTGGCTCAAGCTTCAAGATCAAGACTCTACATTTTCTATTTTAGTGATCCAAGATCACATTGAGTCTATAGGAAAAGCCAATACTATCAAGAGGGGATGAGGTGTTGCTTAATGGCTTGCTTGCTCAAAGTGCTTAGTGATATGCTCCAAAACCCTCAACTACCTTCCCACATCCACATATGACCTAAACCAAAAGTCAAACTCAGCCCCACCGATTCTATCTATCCGACGCCACCGAGTTTCAGATGTCATAGCCACTGCCACAAACCCTAGCAAATCGGTTTCACCGATAGGGATCTCGTTCTCACCGAGATGGGATTGTAATCTCTCTGTGTATGTCCATTACCAAAATCGGTCTCACCGAGTTTGAGCAATCGGTACTACCGAGATTACAATGCAAACCCTCTGGTTAGCTTATTACCAAAATCGGTCCCACCGAGTTTGTGTAATCGGTCTCACCGAGTTTGCCTGACCAACTCTCTGGTTAGCTTATTACCAAAATCGGTCCCACCGAGTTTGTGTAATCGGTCACACCGAGATTACGTTATGCCCTAACCCTAACCATATCGGTCCTACCGAGTTGCATCTCAGTCCCACCAAAAATCCTAACGCTCACTAGGTTTGCTGAATCGGTCCGACCGAGTTTAACCATTCGGTCCCACCGAGTTTGGAAAATTGTGTGTAACGGTTAGATTTTGTGTGGAGGCTATATATACCCCTCCACCCACTCTTCATTCGTGGAGAGAGCCATCAGAACATACCTACACTTCCAATACACATTTTCTGAGAGAGAACCACCTACACTTGTGTTGAGGTCAAGATATTCCATTCCAACCATATGAATCTTGATCTCTAGCCTTTCCCAAGTTGCTTTCCACTAAAATCTTCGTTCCACCAAATCCAAATCCCGTGAGAGAGAGAGTTGAGTGTTGGGGAGACTATCATTTGAAGCACAAGAGCAAGGAGTTAATCATCAACGCACCATTTGTTACTTCTTGGAGAGTGGTGTCTCCTAGATTGGCTAGGTGTCACTTGGGAGCCTCCGACAAGATTGTGGAGTTGAACCACGGATTTTGTAAGGGCAAGGAGATCGCCTACTTCGTGAAGATCTACCGCTAGTGAGGCAAGTCCTTCGTGGGCGACGGACGTGATGGAATAGACAAGGTTGCTTCTTCGTGGACCCTTTGTGGGTGGAGCCCTCCGTGGACTCGCGCAACCGTTACCCTTCGTGGGTTGAAGTCTCCATCAACGTGGATGTACGATAGCACCACCTATCGGAACCACGACAAAAACATCGGTGTCTCAAATTGCGTTTGAATACTCCAAACCCTTGTCTTTACATTCTTGCAAGTTGCATGCTTTACTTTACGCTGCTCATATACTCATTGCATGCTTGCTTGATATGTATTATGTTTGTTAAACTTGTGCTTAAACTCCACTTAAACTTAAGAATATTAAAAACTGCAACTTTTGGCACTTAGTGTCTAAGCACCCCCCCTCTAGACACCTCTTCTCGATCCTTTCAATTGGTATAAGAGCTTTGGTCTCCATTGCCTTGGTTTAAACACCATTGGAGGAAGATGGATGTGTCTACTTTGGGGAGTCTTAGACATAGAGTGCCTATCCTTGATGGAGAGTATTTTCATGAGTGGAAAAATGAAATGCTTGAGATTTTCAATGAATATCATTTGAACAAGTACATTACTAGCCCTTGTGCACCTCATGTTGATCCTTTGCACCCTACCCTAGATGAAGATGTTGACATGATTCGCAATCTTAGAACTGTTGAGCTCATCATTAGAGGCTTGCCTAGAAACTTGATTAGATGTTTGCCTACTCTCAAGTGTGCCTACACCATATGGAGATTTCTTGAGGAACGATTTCCAGATTATTCCTTGAAAAATTTAGACGAAATTCTCCATAAGTCTATTGCCTTGAGTAAGATGAACTCTAGTGATCCTAGCTTTGGTGATTGTCTATTTGAGCTTACCAATCTCATGCGTGCTAAAGGAAATGTTGGAATCATTAGCGATATCATATCCGAAGCTATTAGAATTCATAAAGGTAACCATTGTGAACATTACTCATTCATCTCTAGCATTGAACCTATGAAGGTTGAAGAAGCATTGGAGGATCCGGACTGGATAAACGCTATGCATGAAGAGCTACACAACTTTGAGAGAAATCAAGTGTGGACATTGGTCGAGAAGCCCGACAACAACCACAACATCATTGGTACCAAATGGGTGTTTCGCAACAAGCAAGATGAAGATGGACAAGTGGTTCGCAACAAAGCACGTCTCGTCGCCCAAGGCTACACACAAGTTGAAGGTATGGACTATGGTGAGACATATGCTCCCGTTGCTAGACTTGAGTCCATTCGCATCTTACTTGCTTATGCTAATCACCATGATATCACCTTGTACCAAATGGACATTAAAAGTGCTTTTCTAAATGGCAAAATTGAGGAGGAAGTTTATGTTAAGCAACCTCCCGGCTTCGTCAATCCTAAGAAACCTAATCATGTTTACAAACTTCACAAAGCCCTTTATGGTCTTAAACAAGCTCCTACATCATGGTATAAATGCTTGACCAAGTTCCTTATTGAAAAAGGCTTTGAAATTGGTAAAATTGATTCTACTCTTTTTACTAAAAGGGTTAATGGAGAACTATTTGTGTGCCAAATTTATGTTGATGATATCATATTTGGTTCAACTAACCCTCATTTTAGTGAGAAGTTTGGAAAGCTAATGTCGGAGAAGTTTGAGATGTCTATGATGAGTGAACTCAAATTCTTTCTCGGTTTGCAAATCAAGCAAACTAAGGAAGGTACCTTTTTCTCTCAAACGAAGTACACCAAGGACTTATTCAAGAAGTTCAATATGCAAGAATGCAAAGGTATGACTACACCCATGCCTACTAGTGGACATCTTGATTTGACCAAAGATGGTGAACCGATTGATCAAAAGGTTTATCGCTCTATGATTGGTTCATTGTTATATCTATGTGCCTCTCGTCCCGATATTATGCTAAGTGTGTGCATGTGTGCACGATATCAAGCTGCTCCTAAAGAGTGTCATCTTAAGGCTGTGAAAAGGATAGTGAGATACCTAATCCATACACCAAATTTTGCCATTTGGTATCCTAAGAGGTCCTCTTTTGATCTTGTTGGTTACTTTGATTCGGACTATGCCGGAGACAAGGTTGATAGAAAATCCACTTCGAGTACTTGTCAATTCCTTGGTAGATCTCTTGTGTCTTGGTCTTCCAAGAAACAAAACTCGGTATCCTTATCCACCGCCGAAGCGGAATACATTGCCGCTGGTTCATGTTGTGCTCAATTACTTTGGATGACCCAAACTCTTAAAGATTATGGGATATATGTGAAACATGTTCCATTGCTATGTGACAATGAAAGTTCTATTAAGATTGCTCACAATCCCGTGCAACATTCTCGAACTAAGCATATTGAAGTTCTTCATCATTTCATTCTAGATCGTGTTGCAAAAGGGGACATTAACCTTAAGCATGTTTGCACCGATAAGCAATTGGTGGATATATTCACTAAACTACTTGATGAGAAAGTGTTTTGCAGGTTGAGAGGTGAATTGAACATCATTGATGCTTCAAACTTGGAGTAGGAACTCCATTTGATACATGTGGGGCATGAGCCTATGACTAATCCTCGATATTTCTCTTATGATGCTATTCATATGTCTTGGATATATTTGTACCTTGCATGTTATCTAACCCGTGTAGGTACTTGGTTGAATCTAAATCTATGAGATTGCAACTCACTCACATCTTAAGGAATCTCTACATCACCAAGTCTCTACACAATGGTGGTTGAAGACAAGGAAGCACGTAACCATTCAAACATATCCTTTGGCAAATTCTATGTTGAGTCTCATGATTGTCATTTTGGATACACAAGTGTTCTTCCTTGCAAAGCTAACCCATGTAGGTAGATGAACTCAAACTCCAAGTGGTGCTCCCAACCCTTGATGAACTACATCAACCTTGAGCAACCCACATAAGTTCAACTACATGAGCAAGATAAACACCACCACCCAAGGTATGTTATTCCATCTTAGAGAAGCTTTACTCCAAGTCATGAGTCAAAGCAACTCGACAAGATGTGAATAAATCAAAAGGCTTAAACGAAAAATGGTAACCCCATTTTGAGCTTAAACGATGAGTATGACCTATGATCAAGTGCTCTCACTTGACTCCTAAGTCAATATACTCTAACATAGGTGACTTTGTCACCGACCATCTCTAGATGAAGTTCTCATGTGTCTCTCCGTGCTTTTGTCTCCATGCTTCATCTAGAACTTTTAGTTCCTTTTCTTTCCTTTTTGTTCTGCATTTTCTGCATCCAATTCATTGCAAATCTTTCAGTAAATTCCTTGCATATCCTTGTGAGATCTTACTTGTCTAGTCAGCTGAGGTGACAAGTGGTTTCACTCTAATGAACTCGGTCACACCGGTTTGTTCTCTTCGGCCCAACTGAAATCTTTCGGTGCAACCGAAGCACACAACTCGGAGTCACCGATTCCACCACAGGAAAACCAACTTGCCACTTATTCCTGATTTCTGTTTGCTCCAGCTCCACTCAATGATTCTTGTCCTCTACCAGCATCATATTAGACATGCTGCTTTGCTCTGTGACTCGAGGACCAACCCATTTGTATCACATGTCCAGAAGAGCCCTTCTTGGAAATTGATGTCAAAGGGGGAGAGAGAGATCACATCAAAGCTTAATCCTTCCTATAGGGGGAGAAAGAGAGAATACTCAGGGGGATAGAGTTTCATAACTAGGAGAAAGTAATATCATCAAAGACCCCAGATGCTTGGTGTTCAAGAGGAGAGATGTCTTTAAGAGGGGAAAGACATGTTTAGTTTCTTGCTTTAGCTCAAGCTCTGTTGTTTCCTTTTTTGTTGCTCTGATTTTCTGTTCCCTATCTTCTCCCAATATCCCATGCAGATTCAGGGGGAGCAAGACATCTAAGGGAAGGAAATCTCTGATTTTATTGCATATCTTTACCTTCGGGGACATGTCTATATCCATGAACACGATGCATTCCGTTGCCTCCCCATGAAAACGACGCATTCCGTTGCCTCCCCATGAACACGACGCACTCCGTGGCCTCCCCATGAACACGACGACGACGCTGTTTCTCCGTTCCGACCCAGCCATGTACACGAGCCCTGGCCGTACGTATGCGCGAGTAGGCATTCCAGACCCCGCCCGTATGTACACATACGTGGCCGTATTTTCTTTATTGCACCCTGGCCGATGTACGTACGTGTACATGTTATGTGCGCGCCTCTACTATGACACGTGCGCGCCTCTACATCGACCAGTATATATGTATGTACATGTTCGCAACCAGAATGACAACGCTAGGTACGCTTCGACCAGGTGGGTCCCGACTGTCAGGCACTTCCTTGCGTGTGAAGATGTAGCTGGTGGGTCCTAGCAGTCAGGGGGGCAAAATACGGTGGCCCGTCCAGTGGGTCCCCGCTGTCAGGTGGAGGAATAATTATTTTGCACGTAATAAGGAGGCACTTCCTTACTGCGGCCGTGGACCCAGCTGTCAGCCTCTCCACGTACAGTCCATGTCCGATGGAAGCCGTTCCTTGACCACGTTGACCACGCCGCACCGAGAGCACCGGGGCGGTGGACGACGCCGAGGCCTTGGAAGGGGGCAACGCGGAGCCGGGGAAGACGCGGCAGTGGATGCCCACGCGTAGAGGAGTACGAGGGTTCACTGGTTCGCTGCGGTGTGAGGCTGCCGTCGCCGCAGAATAACAGGGGGTGTGGGTGAGTAGAGGGATGGCCTGGCCAGCTGTGGGAGTAGTAGGGGGCGGTGAGGCCTCCGCCACATCGCAGCCGGTCACGGGAGGCAGGAGCACGAGGCCCGACCGGCACTGGTTTGGGTGGCTGGAGCAAGAAGACCAGAGGTTGAAGAAGCACTACGGCCGTTGGATGGACATCGTATGGTCACTGGAGCTAGAATCATGCATATTGACTAAGTTGACAAAGCCCTCCGTCCCCGTCAACTTAGTAGGCCCACAAGTCAACCTCCCACCAAGGTGGGTCCCAGCTAGTAGGGGGTATTCATTTTTTGAGCGTAATAAGGAGGCACTTCCTTGCGTGCGAAGATATAGCTGGTGGGTCCGAGCTGTCAGCGGTGGTATCGTTTTTTTCGCGAAATACAGAGGCCCTTTCGGTGGGTCCTGATGTCAGGTGGAGGAATCATTATTTTGCGCGTAATAAGGAGGCATTTCCTTGCGTGCGGCCGTGGACCCAGCTGTCGGCCTCTCCACGTACAGTCCACTTCAGCTGCATGTCGGTCGTTGACCACGTTGACCAGGCCGCGCCGAGAGCACCAGGGCGGTGGACGACGGCGAGGCCAAGGAAGGGAACGACATGGAGGCAGGGAAGACTCGGCTGTTGTTTCCCACGCGGAGGGGAGTACGACTGTACGAGGGTTTACTGGTTCGTCTGCCGTCGCCGGAGAATAACAGCATGTGTGGGTGAGTAGAGGGATGGCTAGGCCAGCGATGGGAGTACGGTGGGGCGGTGAGGCCCGTGCGGCAGCACAGCCGGCCGCGGGGAGGAGGGAGCAGGCAGTCCCGCCGGCGCTTGTTTGAGCGGCTGGAGCAGGAAGATTGAACAAGCACGACGGCCGTTCGATGGACATCCAATAGTCACTGCTTGTGCGTCAACCTTTTTTTAGGAAAGCCTCAAATTTGTGGAAAACAACATACAACCCATCTGCCATTATTTCTAATAATTTAAAGCGCATTTGCTAATTATTAAGGTTTTTTTAGAGCCCATATTCTTTTTGTTAGCATTACAGCCCATACTGTGGCCACGGTTAAAAAATTAACGAAATTTTGCATATTTCGGTGCGCTCCGAACTATTTTTAATCCCGAAATTTCGACTCACATTCAAACTGATTTTAAAAATAAATGTATATCAATATAAAATCCAACAAATTCTCCACGCATAAAAATTAATGTAATTTAAAATCTCGAAATGAAAAAAAAAGATATTTTAAACTAATTGCCGGTTTGATGTGTTTTAAAAATGTACAACCCATTTCTCATTACTGATGGGCCATTTTCTCGGCCAGCCGAATGAAGCTCTCCTCGTCTTGAAAGATTTTCATCCCAACAGGCCTGACAAAGCGACTTACTTGGCAAATCATAAAAAAACTGGGCTGTGGCCGTGGACCCAGCATTCAGCCTCTCGACGTACAGTACTCTTCCGATGGAAGTCGGTCGTTGACCACATTGACCACGCCGCGCCGAGAGCACCAAGGCGGTGGACGACGGCGAGGCCTAGGAAGGGGACGATGCAGAGCCGGGGAAGACGTGGCAGTGGATGCCCATGCGGAGAGGAGTACAAGGGTTCACTGGTTCGGCTGCGGCGTGAGGCTGCTGTCGCCGCAGAATAACAGGGGGTGTGGGTGAGTAGAGGGATAACATGGGCCAGCGGTGGGAGTAGTAGGGGGCCGTGAGGCCTCCGCGGCATCACAGCCGGCCACGAGAGGCAGGAGCATGCGGCACGACCGGCGCAGCTTTGGGCGGCTGGAGCAAGAAGACCAGAGGTTGAAGAAGCACTACGGCCGTTGGATGGACATCATACGGTCACTGGAGCTAGAATCGTTCATATTGACTAAGTTGACAAAGCCCTCCATCCTCGTCAACTTAGTAGGCCCACAAGTCAGCCTCCCACCATGGTGGGTCCCAGCTAGCAGGGGGAGTATTCATTTTTCTGTGCGTAATGAGGAGGCACTTCCGGTGGGTTCGAGCTGACAGCGGGGGGGGGGGTGGGGGGACGTTTTTTCCACGAAATACGGTGGTCCGTCCGGTGGGTCCCAGCAGTCAGGGGCAAACGTTTTTTTCGTGAAATACGGTGGCCCGTCCGGTAGGTCCCAGCAGTCAGGGGGGAAACGTTTTTTCCGCGAAATACTGGTGGCCCGTCCGGTGGGTCCCTGCTGTCAGATGGAGAAATAATTATTTTGCGCGTAATAAGGAGGCACTTCCTTGCGGCTGCCGTGGACCTAGCTGTCAGCCTCTCCACGTATAGTACTCTTCCGATGGAAGTCGGTCGTTGACCACATTGACCACGCCGCGTCGAGAGCACCACGACGATGCACGATGGCGAGGCCTAGGAAGGGGACGACGCGGAGCCGGGGAAGACGCGGCAGTGGAAGCCCACGCGGAGAGGAGTACGAGGGTTCACTGGTTCGGCTGCGGTGTGAGGCTGCCGTCGCCGCAGCATAACAGGGGGAGTGGGTGAGTGCAGGGATGGCCTGGCCAGCGGTGGGAGTAGTATGGGGACGGTGAGGCCTCCGCGGTAGCACAGCCGTCCACGGGAGGCAGGAGCATGCGACACGACCGACGCTGCTTTGGGCGGCTGGGGCAAGAAGACCAGAGGTTGAAGAAGCACTACGGCCGTTGGATGGACATCGTTGACCACGCCGCGCCGAGAGCACCAGGGTGGTGTGTGACGCCCCAAGACCGTTGCGCCAGGTGTCGTCCAGTTATTCGCTGTTGTTGCCTTGTCATTTGCTTGCGTCTTGCATCTTGTCATGTCATCATATGCATTGCATCATCATGTTTTCAAAACTTGCATCCGTCCCGGTCTCCCCGGTCCATCCGTTGCCCGTTCTGAGTCCAGACACACTCGCACGCGCCCGCGGCACGTCCGAAATATTATTTTATAAGTGGCCGAAAAATGTTCTCAGAATGGGATGAGAGTTGGCGTGTGGTCTTATTATAGTGTAGATAGACCGTCTCTCAAGTTTCATCGCGTTCGGAGTCCGTTTGATAGCCCAACCGTTAAACTATAGCGGCAGTATAGCCGGTCTTTTCGTCGGACGTTTTCGGTCTTCGAAAACCGTGCCGAGCTGTTTCTCTCCCCTCTTCTCTCAGACCAATCCGCTCTCCACAGTCCACACTTAACCTTTTTCGCCTAACCCCTATCTGCACAGTGCTTCGACCCCTCACGCGCGTCCGAAAATTGTCCCAAACCCGACTCGGGCAGTCGCCACCGTTGGATCCGGATCATCCCCAAACATCTACAAAACATCTCCGTTTCATTAATTGGACTCCCTAGACTTTTCATCTATGACCGTCCGACTTTGATCGGATGATCCATGATACTCCCTCCTATCTATATTCTGGTATAAATAGCAGTCCACCCCATACCTAATCTAGCTAACCCTAAAACCTAGGAGGTTTGTCCCTCCCCGCCGCCGCTCCTCTTCCACCTCGGGATCACCTCCAGGTCAAAATTTCTCTCCACCAAGTCCCCCTCGGGATCCCTCCCAGACCAACCAGCAGTCTCGTCAGACCCTAGCGCCTCTCCGATGGCCTCCTCTCTGCTGCACCAGGCCAGTGAGCCGCTCACCCTACCTTCTTCTCCTTCCTCCTGCAATCTCCCTTTTCCCTCTGGTCTCTAACCTCTCGGATCTCTCTTTTCTTCCTCGACAGGAGTCGCCGCAGCCGTTGCCGTTCCTGGCCTCCTCCCATGTTCAGCCGCAGCTGCACCCGAGGGCCTCCACCAGCTCACCGCCGCAAGATCCACCACGATCCGGAGCCTCCAGGACCCTGTCGCCACGCTTACGGCCGCCTGCATCGAGCGAGGGAACGAGCTCCTCCTCGGGCCAGCCGCGCCGTCCTCTTGACCCCGACCTCTGCGCGCCGGCCTCAAGCTTGACCTCGCCTCATCTCCCCGACGACCGGCGCCGCTGCCGTCGACCACCACCAAGAGGGCACCACGCCATGGCTGCGCCTCACTGAAATGTGAAGCTCCGTAGCCGCCATGCCCGACGCCTCCCAGGGAGCTCCTTGCAGCCTTCTGTCCCTACCGCCGTCCCCGGCGTCGTCAACCGCCGCCTCCTCGCCGGTATTCGCCGGTCTGCTGCCTGCGAGCCCACGCGCACGCTCGAACCTCCTCTGTTTCCTGCTCGCCCTCACGGGACCGCATCGACCTCCCCTGCTCCGTTCGTCGCCCTCTGCCAGATCCGGCGATTCCCTGCACCTCGGCCTCGTCCTTGGCTCCAGGTCACCGCGCTACCCCACCGGAGTCCTCCAGCGCTGGCGACCTTTGCCTCCACGCGCCCTGCTGTCGCCACTGCTCTGCTCCCTGTCGAGCAGAGGAGGAGCGTTCGATCGACCACTTGGGCCAGAACCGCGTCAGGCCCAGCCAGCGCCCACCGCCCTGCCTCTTCCACCGCATGGGCCGAGGCCCATGGTGAGGCCAGCTCCAGCACCCTCCTTTTTTTCCTCATTGTTGGGCTTGTCCCAGATTCGGCCCATTTCTGTTTTTTTGGGAATTTGCTATTTATCCAGAGACTGCAATTTTTACAGAAAGGCCCCTAAACTTCATGCATTTAATAACTCATGAACCGTGCATCGGATCTAAATAATTTATATATGTAACTTGACTAGAATTTCATGTAGTTTCATAATATCCAACTTTCTTCTATGTTTAAAATGTTTAAAATATTGTTTGTTTAAATTTTGCCTATTGCCATGCTAAAATGATTTATTCCATAACTAAATAACCGTAACTCGGATTTTAACAAACTGTACATGTAAATGGGGTAGAATTTTGCCTAGTTTAACATGGTGGCCTTACTTTGCATGTTTAACAACTCTAAAATTATGTTTAGGGCAGAACAGCACCAAACCTAATATATGCATATGGGGATTTACCGGAATTCTTGTTCGTTGTTTCCGGCCTCATTTAAACTTGACTAGATAGTTAGTTTAACTTTGCTTCACCTCTTGCCATGCTAACCAACATTTAATATTGTTGAGTACCTAAACAAGAGAGAACTAAATAAGTCATGTGGTGTTTTCTTCAATATGCAACTTCATTGCATATTGAGTTCCACTTAATTTGTAGTGTTGTTTGTTGCACTTTGCCATGCCATGCCATGTATCATTAAACCGGACATGCATCATACTTGATTGTGCATCATGCCATGTTCGTGTGTGGTTTGTTTACTATGTTGTGTGCTTCTTTCCGGTGTTGCTTCTTCGGGTTGGTTCCGGTAACGTCGCGTTTGTGAGGACCCGTTTGTCTACGTCAGTTTGTCTTCTTCATGGACTCGTTCTTCTTCCTTGCGGGATCTCAGGCAAGATGACCATACCCTCGAAATCACTTCTATCTTTGCTTGCTAGTTGCTCGCTCTTTTGCTATGCCTATGCTGCCATACCTACCACTTTCTTATCATGCCTCCCATATTGTTGAACCAAGCCTCTAACCCACCTTGTCCTAGCAAACCATTGTTTGGCTATGTTACCGCTTTGCTCAGCCCCTCTTATAGCGTTGTTAGTTGCAGGTGAAGATTGGAGCTTGTTCTATGTTTGGAACATGGATATTTGTTGGGATATCACAATATCTCTTATTTAATTAATACATCTATATACTTGGTAAAGGGTGGAAGGCTCGGCCTTATGCCTGGTGTTTTGTTCCACTCTTGCCGCCCTAGTTTCCGTCATATCGGTGTTATGTTCCCGAATTTTGTGTTCCTTACGCGGTTGGGTTATGATGGGAACCCCTTGACAGTTCGCCTTGAATAAAACTCCTCCAGCAATGCCCAACCTTGGCTTTACCATTTGCACTAACAACCTACCACCTTCCCTTGGGCTCTGCAGACTCAAGGGTCATCTTTATTTTAACCCCCCCGGGCCAGTGCTTCTCTAAGTGTTGGTCCGAACTGAGCTGCCTGCGGGACCACCTCAGGGAAACTTGAGGGTTGGTTTTACTCATAGCTAGTCTCATCTGAGTGTGCCCTGAGAACGAGATATGTGCAGCTCCTATCGGGATTTGTCGGCACATTCGGGCGGTGTTGCTGGACTTGTTTTACCATTGTCGAGGATGTCTTGTAACCGGGATTCCGAGCCTGATTGGGTCTTCCTGCTAGAAGGAATATCCTTCGTTGACCGTGAGAGCTTGTTATGGGCTAAGTTGGGACACCCCTGCAGGGATTTGAACTTTCAAAAGCCGTGCCCGCGGTTATGGGCAGATGGGAATTTGTTAATGTCCGGTTGTAGAAAACCTAAAGATGACCTTAATTAAAATACATCAACCGCGTGTGTAACCGTGATGGTCTCTTCTCGGCGGAGTCCGGGAAGTGAACACGGTGTTGGAGTTATACTTGACGTAGGTTGTTCTAGGATCACTTCTTGATCATACTTTCTCGATCGTGCTTTGCCTTCTCTTCTCGCTCTCATTTGCGTATGTTAGCCACCATATATGCTAGTCTCTTGCTGCAGCTCCACCTCATACCTTTACCTTACCCATAAGCTTAAATAGTCTTGATCGCAAGGGTGTAAGATTGCTGAGTCCCCGTGACTCACAGATACTTCCAAAACCAGTTTGCAGGTGCCGATGTTACCGAGCAGGTGACGCAACCAAGCTCAAGGAGGAGCTCGATGAAGATCTTGTCCTTTGTGTTGTTTCGTTCTAGTTGATCAGTAGTGGAGCCCAGTCGGGACAATCGGGGATCTGTGTAGCATTTGGGGTAGTCTTCTTTTATTTTGGTTCCGTAGTCGGACCTTGATTGTATCTGGATGATGTAATGCTTTATTCTTGTAATTGTGTGAAGTAGCAATTGTAAGCCAACTATGTATCTTTTCCCTTATGTATTACATGGGTTGTGTGAAGATTACCTCACTTGCGACATTGCTTTCAATGCGGTTATGCCTCTAAGTCGTGCTTCCACATGAGGGAGATATAGCCGCATCGAGGGCGTTACACGGTGGACGACGGCGAGGCCTACGAAGGGAACGACACGGAGCCGGGGAAGACACGGCAGTGGCTGCCCACGCGGTGGAGAGTACGAGGGTTGACTGGTTCGGCTGCCATCACCGGAAAATAACAGGAGGTGTGGGTGAGTAGAGGGATAGACAGGCCAGGGATGCGAGTATGATGGGGCCGTGAGGCCTTCCCGGCAGCACTGCTGGCCACGGGAGGCGGGAGCAGGCGGTTCCGACGGCACTGGTTTGGGCGGCTGGGGCAGGAAGATCAGAGACTGAAGAAGCACGATTGCCGTTAGATTGACATCTAACGGTCTGACGCTGGTAGAGTCGATTGTTGACTAAGTTTTTTTTTTGAGAAACCTTCTGTATGCGTGAACTTAGTAGGCCCACAATTCAGCCTCCAAATCTGTGGCAGACAACATAAAGCCCATTTGCTATTTTTTATAATTTGCAGCCCATTTGCTAATTCTTAAGTAATTTATTACAGCCCATTTTCTGCCCAGGACCACGGTCAAAAAGTCCAACCTTATTTTGCATATTTCGGTGGAGTCCGAACTGTTGTAATCCCAAAATGATAAACATTTTTTAAGAACTTATTGATTTGCCAAAAAATCGTTTTGTTTTTGTAAGCAAATAAGACGTGGGATAATTTAGTTGGTTTAAGGGAAAACCAGTGGTAAAAAAATCAGCGCTGGGTGGGAAAAAACAACAAAAATAAGGATGTAAATATGAAAAGGGAATTTTATGTGTTTTCAATATAATGATATGTGTATATGAACTAGTAAAAACTATAGGTAGAGATTAGAAAACGGATGTAGGACATGCGTTTCAAGAAGAAAATAGAACTGGGTTGTGTGTTTGATTCAATAAAAAAACTGCCTGCGGATGTTGTAAGACAAAATATAACTAACTCTGGCGGGCCAGAGGCCAGTAGATACCTACTGGATCTTTGTGCCCCGTTGTCGTCATGGGCTGGGCCTGTTAAAAACAAAACAACCCTAGGCAATCTGCAGCCCAGTTGAAACTTGCTTGACCTGAAAAAACAATATACATGCTCAATAAATGAGAGAATTCTGCAAGTAGAGACTGATAACTGGGATGCAGCACGGATATTGTTTTTTATCGTGATAATAAGTGCATGCACTTGTTTCGAAAAAATTGGAGAACTGGGAATTCGAACGGCGGGTGCTTATGCTACCCATCAAATAAAAATCAGGTGCCTGAAAATTCGTTTCAAAACAAATGATTCAGCTTTATATCCACGTCGACCCTCGGCATGATGGTTGGAAGCAAATGCAAGTTCATACCAAAAGATCGTTAACAACAATACCAACTTGCGGACGACAAGGTAGTACAACTACCAATACCAAACTAACTTATAATCTTTTTACTCTTGGCCCTAGTGTTCGTCTGGTAGAAAATCTTGCAGAGGACCAGCTCCCGCTCCTTCTCTTGCTCCAGGTCCCTGAGGTGGTACTGGTGCATCACCCAGTTGGTCCTCTGCTGGTCAAAGTTCTTGTTGGTGTGCAACACCAGAACCTTTTTTGCCGCCCGTCTGCCGGCCGTTGACCATCACCGGCAAGGTATTGCCGGTCTTGTGCCACATCGCGTGCATGCCGCACTCCGACTGTATCTTGCGACGCGTCCACGCACCCCTTTTGAACGCCCTAGAATTGCGCTGGAAGAAATGCTTCCTTAGGCCACTCAGTGTGATACCTGCAGTATTGTGGAATACAGGTTTTAGTGTACCTAGTTGGCATTTTCATAACATCTTTGGCATGTTGCAGTCACTTGTTTCACTTTTTATTAACTGTCAAATTGTAATTGCTTCACCAGGTCTGCATCTAAAAATAAAAATAGAGCTATAAACAAAGGGATATGTTTGTTCAAGTAGACTGCCGATCGGTGTCTTACCTGGAAGTTTCTCAGGTTGGGTGTAACATATGCCGTGCTCGCTGTCGATGGTTGGTATGAACAAATCAATGAGAGACTAAAATCTCGCGCTGTCAGCACTCACTTTGGCCTCAAGGTGCTCGATCAGCTCCTGATCCGTGGGATCGAACTTGACGCCAGCCGGCAGCACGGGCCAATCCTTCTTTGATTTGCATCGGTAATTCCAGTTATATGGTACTCAATGTATGATCAATCGACTGTTTTAAGTGAATGATGAAAGATTTCGACAGATAAGTGGTACTCCAAATCTGAAGTCCATAATACCCGAACACGCCGCCGGGGTTCTTGTGTCACCTCATGCGCAGCGTGTTGTCACGTCAATTCAATGTGTGGACATGATGAATAATTTGACCGACGTATACTAGTACTGCTACTGTACTACTTACTAGTCGTATTTAGTGTCACAATTTATACATAGGTTTAACTAACAAGTATGCACTTGAAGCCTAACTGATATATATATATGGCTTCTGCACAGCATCTCCATCATCATTATCAGTACATGCTACGCAGGTGAGTTAGGATGCACTTGATCCCAGGAAGGTATCTATCCTTCAAACCAGAGGAGTGCTTCAAACTAACAACAGTACATAATATCCAACAAAAGAGGGTCGTGCTACAGCAGCAGAATACATGGCTCAGTCTAGATATCAGCATGAATCAAGTTGTGCATATTTGCTGTTGGCATGAACCACATCGCCGCATGTCGGGTTTGCAAAAGCCATCCATCACATGGAAGCTTGATGCCTTTCACACACTGAAGATTATCTGGCAACAAGCTGTGTCGACGAATCTCTGGATATGGTGATTCATGAAACCCATGGTATGATGTGTAAACACAGCCCCCTCACAAATGGAAGTTGCATAGCACAGTAATCATCGCCGGTGATATGATCGATGATTGGTTGGATGATCGGATAATTGAGCCCGAGGAACAAGGAGTGGTTGCCGAGGCTGTAAACCTGCCTCTAGTTGAATACGCATGGCCCAACGGAGCTGGGATCTTTCTAGAACACGAAGCAGCCATAGCCATCAATGTCACGAACGCCCCATGCATTGTACTGCATGTGGTTTGATGTAATGGTTTGGTCAATTTGGTACGTGCGAATGAGCATCAAATGACCGCCGTCAACTGAACGAGCGATAAACCACCACCCATCGGCTCGTATGATTCTAGGTCCTGGAATCATGAAGGCCAGCGCATTTGCGTCTGCTGCAACAATTCAAATAGGAGACCAAAAGGACAAAAATAAACAATCATGTTCAGAGTATGTGTGGAATTAAGATTATTATAACAGTGCCACATATCATAGACAGAGAATTGCAATGCCGTGGTCATAATCATACCCCAAGTTAAAAAAATAAGCCAATGGCTTTCATATTCTAGCAATATGTCATGGTTCAAACATCATGTAACAATGAGAGGAAAACAGCTATGACAGCGCCTACTCATATTCTACCATAGCACTTACTACTACTGTTCTCATATCAACTCTAAGCAATAACATGCGTTGTTATAAAAATCTTGTAAACGAGAGTAACATATAGCAATCATGATGTTATGCTCATAATATGTATTCTAACAATCATTAGGTGCCAATTGTTCTCATATCAACTCTAACAATAACATGTGTGGTCATAAAAATCTAGGAAATGAGAGGAACATATAGCAATGATGTGGTTATAGACATGCTATGCATTCTAAATTTGTAACAAATGAACAGGCAGTCTATTCATAAGGTAAAGATGAGATGAGATAGAAAAATTACACGATGATAGATTCCACCAATATAGGTAGCCAATATGTGCGTCGACCGCGTAAACGATGCCATCATGCACTATAGCATCAGACAGAAATGTTTCCTCAATAGGATTGATGATGAGCCATAACCATGTATGGCGACCGGATTCCAGATAGACTAATCCCTTGTTGAACAAGGCAATGAGCTTGTAATCCATGTAGTCTTCTGATGGTGTGGGCACTTCGCAGATTACAACTTTCTGCAAACAGAGGTCGAGCCAAAAGCTTGATGCGTCTCGTGCGTAGTAGGCAGGAGTGTCCGGCGGGCCGCGAGGCTCGATGGCGGCGGTATCCAACGATGGAAGGGTGATCTCTCGCTGGGTGTAGATATCCACGAGACGCCACGGACTACCGGTGTGGTGGATGAGGACGATCCAGTTGGCCTTCATGCCCGCCCAGTAGTGGCCACGCATGAAGGGCAGGTGGACGGGTAGTGGTGGCATGTCGAGGGGCACCACGGCAACCTCCATAGGATCGTCAAGTCAGTGTCTAGGCCACCTGCGAGGATCGGGCATCAGCAAGCAGGGTGTCTTGAAAAGAGCCGGCCGGTTGCAGACGAGTAGACGGTACAAAGACACCGAGCATGCGGCCAGACGGACGGTGCTGAGTAGGTCAATACGACTACATATCTGCTCCAAGAGAACATCGGGGAGGGAATTCCAATCGCGGCTCTGCGTGTCAGTCGGTTCCGCCATTGGGGTTTTCGGTGCCTGCGAGCCAGCATGGAAGTGGATTCTGGTGGGCGAGCGAAGAAGCTTCTCCTCGTCTGGCCGAGCAGTGAGCGGGGGGATATGGTACGCGCGAGCTACCAAGGAAGATGGCGCGGGCGGGCGAGCAGTGAGCGGGGGTAAATGGTGTGCGGCCGATGATGGGGAAGAGAGGAGGAAGAAGAGTGGAAGACGAGGAAGAAAGTGCATTCAATCTCAATTCTACTAGTACTACTACTAGGATATACCGTCCTTCGGAGTGTAAATAGTTACACCGATGACATGTGGGTCTACCACAACAGGGCCCATATGTCAGTTAATGGAGGACAGATGTGCGTAGGCGTATTTGCGGAAGCGTGCTCTACTGGCAAACATGATGGCAGTACTAGGTGTCGTGGAATTGTCACGGCAGATGTCCTCTTGCAAGGACTTAATCGTGGAGCCATCGCAACTAGGAAGCTTAAAGGGGTTAATCGGGACAAAGGACACGCGAGGTTTATACTAGTTCAGCCCCTTACGGTGAAGGAAGGCCTACGTCTAGTTGGGTTGGAATTGCTTGAGGTTTCGATGACCAGGGAGCGAGATACGCTATGCCCGGTTCTCGATCGGTTGTTTTTTTACCCTAAGCCGCCAGCGGGTCGTCCCTTTATATACACGGGTCGACGCCCTACGGCTTATAGAGTCCCGGCCGGCTTAAACAGTGTCCGGCTCGGTGACTAGTTATTTCTACCTTACAATACAAATTATGCCTTCATGGCAGTTTATCACCATGGGCCATAAATCGCCTGTGGGCCTTTAGACCCTTTACTAAACCGCCATCTTCATGTCTTGGTCTTAGGCTTCAGATGGGCTTCTCTTTGCGTAACCCGGCCCCTCCTGGGCGGCTTACGTAAATAGTTATATCCCCAACATTAGGCCCCAGATTGATTTGAACCGGTTCATGTCAATCTTTAAAAACCTTATGAACTGGCCCTTAGTCTTATGTTTTGTGCGGAAATTTTAACCGCCGTGACGTCATCATCTAGATCCGGGTTAAATCTGCATGACGTCATCTTCAATAAAACTTATATTTTATTCCGTCATATCCTCGAACGGATCTTTGCCTTTACTGACCATCCCGAGAATCGAGGCGTCGGGGCCGCTGGATAATGATGCTTTGGTCTCCTCGTTTCTCGCGCCGTCTTGGTCGGCCCCTCCTTATAAATAGATGCGACCTAGGCCTTCTCCATTTCCTTCAGTCGTCTTCCTCCTCGCACTTCCTTCTTTGCTGCTCAATCTCCGCCGTCGCCGCCACCGTCGACCCCCTCGTCTTCACCGACTCAGGCCGCTGCATCACCCTGATCTTGACCAGAAAACGACAGCGACCCTACGCACTTCTTCTGCATCTGTGAGTTCCTCTTTTCCCCCTTCTCAGATCTGCATTGAAACCGTCTCGAGTTCGTCGTCGTTCATCGCCGCCCGACGCAAACCTCCATTATCTCTCACCTCCAATTCCTTGTTTAGATTATAAAAACAACTTAGAACTGCTGCGGAAAATGTTTATGATTATCCTGTATGAGAGCAGATCTCATTTCCCTTGTTTTTGGAAGCCTTCCGCGAGTATATGAACTTTTCTGTACTGTTTTAGATCTAGAAATATTTTCCTTTCCAGAGCATCGTTTGATCTAAAATAATGATTGCAACTTGTGAACCTGTTTGTTCCACACTTAGCCAAAAAACTATGTCTGTTGACTCTGTTTCAGCCATAGTAGTCCGCGTAGCCGGTTTAAGATAATACCGGCTGTCAGCACCGCTTGCCTCTGGCGACTTAAGAAAACCTTAATCATCTTTAATACTTGCAGCTGTTAAACATTATCACATAGTTACCTGCATGTCATTAGGCCCCTTCTTAAGCCGCCATTTTAAATAACCCAATAATGTTTATTCTCCGGGTTATAATAAACCGAAAAAATTTCCTTTATCTTGTTGTAGGCTTCAATTTACCCAATTGCATCCAAAGCTGTTAAACCTCTGGTTACCTGCAACTGGGTCCCATCCATTGTTTCAGAGAACAAACTGTCCGAGTATGTAAAGTCTGGCCATCTGCCCAAGAAGAATGTCATATCTTATCGTGCCCCTGAACCGTCTGAAGAGAAACCTCAACCCAAGGAAGGGGAGGTGATCATTTTTACCGATCACATGAGCCGGGGATTTGCTCCTCCCAGTTCAAAATTCTTTAGAGACGTACTGCATTTCTTTGACTTAAGACCTCAAGACATCGGGCCCAATTCTATGTCAAATATCTGCAACTTCCAAGTTTTCTGTGAGGTCTACCTTGGAGAAGAACCCAGCCTACTTTTGTTCACGGAATTGTTCTATTTGAACCGGCAGAATGAGCGCGCCAACGGACCCAGTCTAGAACTTGGTGGCATCTCGATTCAGCGGCGGAGAGACTGCCTTTTCCCTTATGTTGAACTGCCGAGTCATCCAAAGGATTGGAACCAAACGTGGTTCTACTGCCAGGATACTTCTCCGGCTGGTGAAAACCTGCTGCCCGGCTTCCGCGCCTTGCGCCTTGAATCCAACCACCCGCTGCCGGACAAGTTGACTGCTATTGAGCGTCTGTCACTCACCCCCACTATTAAGAAAATCAAAGCTCTTTTGGGGAATGGTTTAGATGGCATCGACCTGGTCCGAGTCTGGGTTGCTTGGCGAGTGATTCTGTTAAGCCGCCGCCCCAGCTTAATGTGTACTTACTCAGGTGAAAAGGATGACCCACTGCGTCATAGTCCTGATGACTTACCAGATGATGTGGTGGAAGCTACAACCTAGTCTTTACTGAAAGAGGGCACGGTGACTAGTAATGCCTTTGGCTTACTTCCTTTCTGCAAGAAGAACCCGGCCCCTCCAGTGAGTTATTATCCTCCACAATTATCTTTATTATGTTATACCTTACCTTTGCTCATAACCCTTTATCCTTATTCACAGGCAAATAGCGACTTCTGGAATGTCAAGTATGACCATGAGGCTGCCAAACAAGCCAGAGCAGCGAAAAGAGCCGAAAGAAGAACCGCTAAGCCTGGAACTTCAAGAAAGAGGAAACCCAGCACCTCGGATATGATGAAACTGGATGATGCTGAGGATGATGAAGAAGAGGTAACTCCTAATTCCTCTGACTCTTTTATCATCATGTTATTGACATTAATTCCTTTCAAGAGGATACATGCAACAACCAAGCTGTTGAAGAGGTAACTATAATCTCCTCCGACTCAGATCCTTTACCGAGGTTGAAAATCCGAAAAGTGACCCGGAAAGTAAGATTTTCACATCATTTAGCTTACCAAGACCCTCAATTTCTTTTGAAGCGACAGATTTATGAGAGCCGGAGGCAGACCCGGACCAGCAAAGACGCGAAACTCTCCTCCAGCTTACCTGATGTGACTAGGAAACGCCAGGTTGAGGTTATCTCCGATTTACACCTTCTTTTTCCTTTGGCAGGTTTCATTCGTCAGCCTCTCAATTCTTCTGACTCCAACTATCAGGATATTTCACCTTCCTCCGGTGAGTCTATGCAGTCCAACATGCCAGCCTTCAAAACTGCTCCCGGGTAATATGAACTTGTTGTACCTTATGCCTTATTTTACTCATATTTTTTGTATTTAACCTGTCTACCTTTTCCACAGTGTGCAAGTAAAGCCCAGCAAAAGGGCAAAAAAGAATAAGCCGCCCCAAGAGCCGGTTGTGACTGAACCAGAGCTGGGCACAGCTGCTCCTGACGCCTCTGCTCACGAGCCACCGCCTCAACCATCTCATGATGTTCCTATATCTTCCTCTGACCTGCCTACTGATCAAGGCCTCAACAATTCTGTTAACCCGGAGGCTCCTAGCCCCGCCAAGGCAAATCATCTGGAAGTTGAGATTCTCAAAACTCAGTTTGTTGAGCCGGCACAGCCATCTGTACTTGCCAAGTGTTCTAAAGAGGAATTGGTAGAACGCCGAAAGGCCAAGCTGGACGTCACTGACTATACTCATTTGAGTATTGGAGAGATCGTCTCCGGCTATATCAATCAAGTACATAGCAGCCGTGACCTGGAAATTGATATGGTGAAGCAGATACAGCAAAAATCTAAAGTATGACTCATGCTAGCTTTCTTTAACCATACTTACTGTACCAGCCCCCAAGTCTATTGCTTATAAGTAAATATGCTGTAGACTTTAGAAAATTTCCTAGCACTGCTTATCCGGCTTAGGAAAAAGACATTTAACCCAGTAGCACTTGCGATACACATTAGCCCCAAGTACCAAACATCTTTGCTTGCAAAGTGTTTGGGACTTAATTTCCATGAGCCGGAGTAATAATTGAAAATTCTTCAGGATACATTAGCCCCCAAGTGTCAAGTACCTTTGCTTGCAAAGTGCTTGGGACTTAATATTATTTACCGTAATCTTGACTACTATCCGGTGCAATGCAGGCCATGATAAGTCAATTTCAATCGGAGATTGTTGACCTGAAGAATCGCGTGGCAGCCCAGGAGATTGAAACTCAAAAGGCTAACTCCAAATTTGAATTCAGCGTCTCTGAACAAGAGAAGCTGAAGCAAAATTTTGAATCGGAGAAGAAAATTTGGGCTGATGAAAAGGCCGCACTGGTGACCCGGGCCGAGACAGCAGAGGTATCGCTTGCGGAAGCAACGGCCGAACTGTCCGACTTAAAGCGCCAGATATCTCGAATGGTCTCAGCAATCTTTGGTGAGTGACTTACTCAAACCTTAAACACTACAAAACTCCTTGAGTGACCATTTTAGTTGTCTCCTCTGACTCACCTTATGCTTAATAACGCAGGCCCCAGGAGCACAAATCTCAAGCAGAACATGGTGATCAAGCTGAAGGCGGTTTATACTCTGGTGGAACAGCTCTACACCGGGTCACAACATGCTTTGGCCGTTGTGGCTTTATCAAATGATGTTCCCTATCTCCTGCAAGATGTACTGAAGCGGCTTGCTGTGCTACCTGAGTGAATCCAAGAGTTAAGACAAGCATCTGCAAGAGCCGGAGCTATAGCCGCATTGAGCCGGGCCAAGGCGTGGCTTCCAAAACTAGACCCTGCTGATATTGCTCTTGGGTATCCAAGTTTGAAGGAAGATGGCACCGCGTTTAATGATAAGGATTTCACTGCCTGTGTGAAGGATATTCGTCCAGTGGCTACCCTTATTGGGAACGACACTGACCTCACCAAGTGTCAGCCGGGTTATGACAAGGAGAATCGGAGAATCCCCACGCCGCATTATGATGATGTCAGCTTGATCCCCCCAACCCGTAAGCACACCTTTGCTCCTGAAGTCGACCCAACCGGTTTAATAGATGACGAAGCTGAGTTTGAGGCCTTGAGTGGCATTGACTGGGCCTCATCATCCTTCCAAGACAAAGCAGCTGGCGGAGAGACGGAGAAGGATAACCCGGAGGCTTCAAATCAACCCCAAGAGTAGATTGTCAGGCGCTACCTGCTTATGTCTTTGTAGAAAAACAATGCCGCATCATTCAGACTCGGGGAGTCTTGTAACAGAGTAAAAAATACCTTGAGTTTTGTTATGCCTTTGCGCACGCTTATGGCCCTTAATACTTGCATAAGCCGCCGTCACTATGCACGTTGTAGTTTATATAAATCTGTTATGTCCTTTGCAGAAATACCTTGCATTGCCCTGTGATGCTCACGGCTGCTTTTTCGGCTTATATAAACCAACCCCCGAGGGTAAGTTTAACTCCTGAAAATTGGCACATACAGGTTCACCTGGTACTTAACAACCTGATGTAACCAATATTAATCCTGGAGGATTGTAATGTATTCCATTGTATTTTCAAGAGGGTCACAAGATATCCAATATTGACACTTGTAAAATATGATGGACAAAATTCAAGGGTTTCTGATTCGAATACGATCAGTGAACCGTTCCAAAGGGGTTGAGCTAAGATTCGGATACGATCTGTTAGCCCCCAGTGGCTGTGGCGATGCCGATCAAATGGGTATCGACAGCTATGTTCTCTTTGGTTCGAATACGACCTATGTTTGAACAGGAAGCCCCCAAGTGACCATAAGAGTTGTTTAATGACACTGATTCGAATACGATCCACGTCAGACCCAAAAGGGGTTAAGCTATGATTCAAATATGATCAAGAAGCCCCCAAGTGGCTTTGGCAGTATGCCGATCAAGTGGGTATCGACAGCTATGTTCTCTTTGGTTTGAATACGACCTATGTTTCAACAGGAAGCCCCCAAGTGATCACGGCTAGATTTAGATATGATCATAAACCGGACCGAAGGAAAGCCGGATTCAGATATGATCCGCTTCTCCTTGGTTATCTCCACCACCTGACAAAGAAAACACATAAACCTTTTTTGGGAGTGGAAAAAAGGACAGAGGTCCTACTTTATTGCTTTATGTAATATCCATAGTATAAGTATATACACATTAGAGCCGATGGCTCAAGTATAATAAGGCCGAAGAAGAGCGATATTCCACGGCCGACGGGTCTCCTCCTCCGACTTACGTGAGTCTTTGTGTTCCCGAACGTCGATAAGGTAGTATGATCCGTTGTTCAGATTCTTGCTGACCACAAAGGGTCCTTCCCAAGGAGGGGATAGCTTGTGCATGTCAGATTGATCCTGGATGAGTCGGAGTACTAAGTCGCCTTCCTGAAAGGTTCTGGACTTAATCCGGCGGCTGTGGTAGCAGCGCAGGTCTTGCTGGTAAATCGCCGAGCGGGCTATTGCCAAGTCTCGCTCTTCATCCAACAGGTCAAGTGCATCCTGCCAAGCTTTTTCATTGTCTTCCTCAACATAAGCTGCCACACGAGGTGAGTCGTGACGGATGTCACTTGGCAGGACCACCTCTGCTCCATACACCATAAAGAAAGGCGTGTAACCCGTAGATCTGTTAGGTGTAGTATTGATGCTCCAGAGTACAGAAGGTAACTCCTCCACCCAACAACCCGGCGTCCGCTGCAAGGGGACCAAGAGCCGAGGCTTGATACCCTTCAAGATTTCTTGATTAGCTCGTTCCGCTTGACCATTTGATTGAGGGTGAGGCACAGCTGAAATGTCAAGCCGGATATGCTCTCGTTGACAGAACTCTTCCATAGCTCCTTTGGAAAGGTTAGTGCCATTATCAGTTATGATGCTGTGTGGAAAACCAAAGCGAAAAATCACCTTTTTCATAAACCGGACCGCCGTGGCTGCATCACACTTACTGACTGGCTCCGCCTCCACCCACTTTGTGAACTTGTCAACCGCCACCAAGAGGTGAGTCTTTTTATCCTTAGACCTTTTGAAAGGCCCGACCATATCAAGCCCCCAGACTGCAAATGGCCAGGTAATTGGAATCATCCTCAATTCTTGAGCCGGCACATGGGCTCGTCGTGAGAATTTCTGACATCCGTCACATTTACTGACCAGGTCTTCCGCATCAGCATGCGCCGTCAGCCAATAAAACCCATGACGGAAAGCTTTGGCCACAAGAGATTTTGAGCCGGCGTGATGACCATAATCGCCTTCATGAATCTCACGAAGGATCTCCTGACCCTCTGTAGGTGACATGCAACGTTGAATCGCTCCAGTGATGCTGTAATGATGTAACTCACCATTGACAATTGTCATGGACTTGGACCGTCGGACGATTTGTCTTGCCAAGGTCTCATCTTCAGGCAATTCTCCCCGGGTCATGTAAGCCAAATAAGGCACTGTCCAATCCGGGATAACGTGGAGAGCCGCCACCAGCTGTGCCTCCGGGTCTGGTATTGCCAGATCCTCCTCTGTAGGTAACTTAACAGAAGGATTATGCAAAATATCAAGAAAGGTGTTAGGCGGCACTGGCTTACGCTGAGACCCCAGCCGGCTTAAGGCATCAGCCGCCTCATTCTTCCTTCGATCAATGTGTTCCACTACATAACCCTTGAAATGTCCAGCCACAGCATCGACTTCACGACGGTAAGCCGCCATGAGGGGATCTTTAGAGTCCCACTTGCCTGACACCTGTTGAGCCACAAGGTCTGAGTCTCCTAAGCATCTTACCGGGCTCAAGTTCATCTCTTTGGCCATCCGGAGACCATGGAGCAGGGCCTCATACTCAGCTGCATTGTTAGTGCAAGGAAACATAAGCCGGAGCACATAACAAAATTTGTCACCTCGAGGGGAAGTTAATACAACTCCAGCCCCCGAGCCTTCCAACTGTCTGGACCCATCAAAGTGAATAATCCAATAAGTGTTATCGGGCTTCTCCTCAGGTGCCTGTAGCTCTGTCCAGTCGTTGATGAAATCCACCAAAGCTTGAGACTTAATGGCAGTGCACGGTACGTACTTCAGACCATGAGGCCCGAGCTCGATGGCCCATTTGGCGACTCGTCCTGTAGCCTCTCTATTCTGAATAATGTCTCCCAAGGGGGTAGAACTTACCACAGTGATAGGGTGACCTTGGAAGTATTGCTTCAACTTCCGGCTTGCCATGAACACCCCGTAAACAAGTTTCTGCCAATGAGGATATCTTTGTTTTGACTCGATGAGTACCTCACTGACATAATAAACCGGCCGTTGAACCGGATGTTCCTTACCAGCCTCCTTGCGCTCTACCACAATTGCCACACTGACGGCTCGTGAATTAGCAGCCACATATAACAGCAAAGGCTCTTTGTCAATGGGAGCCGCAAGAACTGGCGGCTCAGATAACTGCCTCTTCAAATCCTCAAAAGCAGCATTAGCAGCATCACTCCAGACAAAGGTGTCTGCCTTCTTCATCAATTGGTACAGCGGTAGGGCCTTCTCACCTAACCGGCTTATGAACCGGCTTAAAGCGGCAACACGACCCGCCAATCGCTGAACATCATTAATACATGCCGGTTTAGCCAAAGAAGTGGTTGCCTTAATATTCTCCGGATTAGCCTCGATGCCCCTGTTTGAGACCAAGAATCCCAAAAGCTTGCCTGCAGGCACACCAAATACACATTTCTCTGGGTTAAGCATCATTTTGTAAACCCGGAGATTGTCAAAGGTTTCTCTGAGATCAGATATCAAGGTTTCCGCCTCTCTGGATTTCACTACTATGTCATCCACATAAGCATGAACATTGCGCCCAATCTGATTGTGGAGACAATTCTATACACACCGTTGATAAGTTGCCTGGGCACTCTTGAGCCCAAA
This sequence comes from Triticum urartu, assembly GCF_056163025.1. NCBI lineage: Eukaryota > Viridiplantae > Streptophyta > Magnoliopsida > Poales > Poaceae > Triticum > Triticum urartu. The sequence goes on from NC_141874.1 coordinate 209,823,608, forward strand.
AGGCATAGACACATAGCAGAAGGCTCCAAACAGGGTGATGAAAGCCGTCTTCTCCTGGTCCTTAACTGCCATCTTGATCTGATGATAACCAGAATAAGCATCCAAAAAGCTCAAACGCACACAACCTGCCGTAGCATCAATGATTTGATCAATATGGGGCAGAGCAAAAGGATCAGCCGGACAAGCCTTATTTAAGTCCGTGTAATCCACACACATCCGCCAGGTGCCGTTTTTCTTGAGTACGAGCACCGGGTTAGCCAACCACTCCGGGTGAAAAACTTCGACAATAAACCCAGCCGCCAAGAGCCGGGCGACCTCTTCTCCTATAGCTTTTCGTCGCTCTTCATTGAATCACCGTAGAAACTGACTGACCGGCTTATACTTCGGATCAATATTAAGAGTGTGCTCAGCGAGTCCTCTCGGTACACCCGGCATGTCAGAAGGTTTCCATGCAAAGATGTCCCGGTTCTCACGGATGAACTCGATGAGCGCGCTTTCCTATTTAGGATCCAAGTTGGCACTGATGCTGAATTGCTTAGATGAGTCGCCCGGAGTAAAATCAACAAGCTTAGTCTCTGCAGCCGATTTAAACTTCATGGTCGGGTCATGCTCCGTAGTCGGCTTCTTGAGAGAAGTCATATCTGCCGGGTCAACGTTATCTTGATAAAATTTGAGCTCCTGTGCTGCACAGACAGACTCGGCGTAAGCCGCATCGCCTTCTTCACACTCCAGGGCCACCTTTCGGCTTTCCATGCACAGTGATGGTACCCTTGTAACCCAGCATCTTGAGTTGTAGATAAACATAACACGGCCGTGCCATGAACTTGGCATAGGCCGGCCACCCGAACAAAGCGTGATATGGACTCTTGATTTTGACCACCTCAAAAGTTAACTTTTCCGCCCTAGAATCATGCTCGTCTCCGAAGGCCACCTCTAGCTCAATCTTACCCACAGGATACGCCGACTTACCGGGCACCACTCCATGGAAGACGGTGTTGGAAGTCTTTAAATTCTTGTCAGTTAAGCCCATGCGCCGAAAGGTCTCGTAATAGAGGATGTTGATGTTGCTACCTCCATCCATGAGCACCTTAGTAAATTTATAACCACCAACCTGCGGTGCCACCACTAGGGCCAGTTGACCCGGATTATCAACCCGGGGAGGGTGATCCTCCCTGCTCCAGAAAATAGGCTGTTCCGACCACCTCAAGTAACGAGGGACTGCCGGTTCAACAGAATTCACAGCCCTCTTATGAACTTTCTGATCACGTTTACACAAACTTGTGGTGAACACGTGATACTGCCCACTGTTTAACTGTTTTGGATGGCTCTGATAACCCGACTGCTGCTGCTGCTGACCTCCTTGACTAGACTGCTGTTGATTATAACCACCCTGGTTTCCCTGAAAACCGGATCCTGAACCACCGCCCGGGCCATGAAAGCCACCGGCTCCTGAGCCGCCGCCTGGGCCTTGATTGCCATCAAACGTATTAGAATTCTTGAAAGCTTTCATGATTGCGCAATTCTTCCATAAATGAGTCGCTGGTCGTTCCCGGGTGCCGTGTTTCGGGCAGGGCTCATTGAGTAGTTGCTCAAGAGACGGACCTGACCCACCAAACCGGGGTGGCTTCCCTTTGCACTTCTGATTGTTACCCTGTGCATTGGCCACAAATTTCGGGTTACCGTCCGCCTTACGCTTATTGCCTCCTTGACTCGTCGGGTTATGCTGCTGACCCTTTCCATTACCGTTCTTCTTTCACTTCCCTGTCTTTTCCTCATCAGACGCGGGATCCTTGGTACTATCAGAATCGACATACTTGACTAAAGCCGCCATCAGCGTCCCCATATCGTTGCAATCACGCTTAAGGCGCCCCAGCTTCTGTCTTAGAGGCTCAAAGCGGCAATTCTTCTCCAGCATGAGAACTGCTGAGCCGGCATCCATCTTATCAGACGAATGTATTATATCCTTGACCTGGCGCACCCAATGAGTCATAGATTCACCTTCTTCCTGCTTACAATTTGTCAGATCCACAATTGAAATAGACTGCTTGCAAGTATCCTTGAAGTTCTGGATGAAACGGGCCTTTAGCTCCGCCCATGAACTAATGGAGTTGGGTGGCAAACCCTTTAACCAAGAACGGGCCGTTCCGTCCAACATCATGGTGAAATATTTAGCCATCGCTTCATCACTAACCTCCAGCAGCTCCATAGCCATCTCGTAACTTTCAATCCACGCCCCAGGCTGTAAATCGGCCGTATAATTCAGCACCTTCCGAGGTCCCTTGAAATCCTTGGGCAGACGTACATTATGTAGAGCCGGTACCAGACAAGGAGCTCCTCCGGTTATAGTAGCAACTCCCGCTTCAACGGAAGTCGTCGGGTAAGCCGGTGAGTTCTGTTGGGCTGCTAGCTGAGCCGCTAGCTGAGCCGCCCGCTCGTCCTCCTGACGTATCCGATCCTGAACCGGGTTATACCCGCCGGGCTGGTTCCGGCGCTGAGCGTTACTTGACAAGGCCTCTGACTCCATGTGTCTACTGTAACTCGGGCTCCGGTTTTGACGAGGCGGAGCTAACCAGGGCGGAGGAGTCGAGTGAATCCTATCCCGGCTGTAGGAGTAGGTTTCTTGCTAAGCCAGGGCTGTTTGGACAAGTTCTCTAATCTTCCGGGTTTCCACCGCTGTCGGATCATCCCCATCTACTGGGAGAGCCGCCAAACGTGCTGATGCTGCGATTAAGTTCTCCATGGGGTTGGAGAAGTGACCCTGTGGTATTGGTACGTAATTGGGCGGTGCCATATTGCCGTGAGGAGGTGCCATCCCCTGAGGCTGGACTGGACCTCCCGCTCCGGATGTAATAAGCTGATTCCACCTGGCGGGTTACTTGGGCCGGCCCCGGGTGTAGCAAAGAGATTCCGAGGATCATAATTTTGAGGTAAACGGGACTTAGTTTTCTGATGTCTCCTCCTCATTACCTCATTAGACGCGTTTAAGCTCAACGTGAGCTGCAAGGCCTCTGCCTGAAGTTGCTGCGCCCATACGTCCAAAGCCGCCCGCTCTGTTGCTAATCTAGCGTCTTCAGCTGCTAAGGTTTCCTTGACCCGGGCAATCTCGTCGCGAACCTGTGCCACCTCTGCCTCATGCTCAGATTGGTTCACAGGGATGACTGTAATAGTTAACAAAGCCGTAATCTTATCCATGAGATCCATCAGCACCTGAGTCGGTGAGCGCACAGGGCCTCCTGCCCCGGCTGCTCCTAACCCAGACGTTATTGCCGCTGAGGCCGTAGAATTTTGGCCGGGTTGAGTACCAGCCATGAAGACTCCTGCCCAGTTTGGCGACTCTGAGGGGTCCGGAATAGTGCTGCCATCGGAACAGCCCCCAAGCACACCATCTTGAACTTGATACAGCGAATCTGTTGAGCCAGCAGACGAATCACCGTTAGAGAGGACGGCCGGCTCACCATCACCTTCAGATCCTTCAGGAAGTTCACCTCCGTGGATGTAACCCACAAAGGCACGCTTCACGACGGGTTGAGCTCGGGCGGGTTTCGCACGCTGAGCTATCTCGACGAGGTCGGTGCAGCTGTCCGGCTCAGGGCCCGGCTCACCAATCCGGCCGATGAAGACGTGAATTCCGCCAAAGGGGACCTGGTAGCCGTACTCAATTGAGCCGGCGTCGGGGCCCCAGCCTTCGTCGTCGATGTAGATCTTGCCGCGACGACTCTTGGTCATCCGGCCAACTGTGTATCCCTTGAGCCCTTCGAAGCTGCCCTTCAAGAACTCAAATCCGCCGTGCGCTGGCCCCACGGTGGGCACCACCTGTCATGGAATTGTCATGGCAGATGTCCTCTTGCAAGGACTTAATCGTGGAGCCATCGCAACTAGGAAGCTTAAAGGGGTTAATCGGGACAAAGGACACATGAGGTTTATACTAGTTCAGCCCCTTACGGTGAAGGAAGGCCTACGTCTAGTTGGGTTGGAATTGCTTGAGGTTTCGATGACCAGGGAGCGAGATACGCTATGCCCGGTTCTCGATCGGTTGTTTTTTTACCCTAAGCTGCCAGCAGGTCCTCCCTTTATATACACGGGTCGACGCCCTACGGCTTACAGAGTCCCGGCCGGCTCATAAACAGTGTCCGGCTCGGTGACTAGTTATTTCTACCTTACAATACAAATTACGCCTTCATGGCGGTTTATCACCATGGGCCATAAATCGCCTGTGGGCCTTTAGACCCTTTACTGAACCACCATCTTCACGTCTTGGTCTTAGGCTTCAGATGGGCTTCTCTTTGCGTAACCCGGCCCCTCCTGGGCGGCTTAAGTAAATAGTTATATCCCCAACACTGGGTAAGGCTGATTTAGTAACACCAACACGCTGGTTCAGCTTATTAATTAGGGCATGTACAATGGTTGATAGGACAGTCTTATCTTAAGTCTTGCATGTATTTTAGAGATGACAAAAAAGTATGTCTACAATGGGTTATATCTTAGCCTTATCTTCAATAACTAGCAATTCCTTAAAACATGGTGAGACAAATTATGCTAAGAGATCATCTCTTGTCTTATCTTAAATAAGAGAAGACAAGCCTTTTCTTATGAGTTCTCTCTCCTCCACCTCATCATTTATCCTACGTGGTACTCCTAAGATAGCACCATTGTACATGCCCTTACGTGTCCCATCTGCTGCAGCGTGTATTGTCACTTCACTGCGAAGACTAGTTGAATAGTTCTCTCTGATCGAGTTGGGGAATAAATGGATCGCGAGGACTTCCTTTCTACAGTATCCCTATGCCTCTACGCTCACTTCACTCATTTTGCTCCGTACCTAGTCACTTGTTGAAATCTGTAGAAAGACAAATACTCCGTATTTGGGAACAGAGGGACGATTTTACTCCGTACTATTTGGGAACAGAGGGAGTATCACCATATGGAGGGAACAGAGGAAGCTTGAAATATGAACATGTCAATGGGAGGGAGTAAGCCCCATGCATGCATGCATGCATGCAACATGCAACACTCACACGTACACATGGACGCACGCAACACCCACGCACCCATGCGGCACACAGCACAGGAAGCAACACAGACGCTCACGCTCAAGTGCTCAACCTACTCCCTACGTCCGTGAAAGATTGTACATTTAGAGATTTACACATTGACCAGGGCATAATTAATGCCCAAAAGTAGCAGACTTATGTGTGCATGCGACCATTGAGATAAGAAGATTAAATGAAGGCCGTTGCATGCTGTAATTAAGGATAGATATGTAGCCTATACCTACAGCACAAGTTGGTGCATTAGTCAATCAATATCGATTTAGATTAAAGGATAAATGCATTGGAAGTGTAGATGTACATCATGTAGTACACTCTTTGTTGGAAGACCGAGGGAGGACACGTGCATGCACTCACATACACAGCCAGGGCGGTTCGCGCTCAAGGGTTGGACTCGTGTCGCGCCTGCGTAAAGCTTTGTTTAACTGATTTCTTTGCTCTGCCAACTGACAGGTGGGACCCAGAAACCAGGTGACAATTTAACCAGTCAACAAAGTGCCACGTCGACTATGTGGCCGGTCAGTAGGGTGCAATACGGTGCTCTACGATGAGCTAGTGATCGCATAATCGCCGCAAAACTATATATAGTGACCGCAAAGAGCGTACTGTTACATACGTTGACCGCCAGTGTATTTTTCTCGTTTCAAATTAAGCCATATTAATCGGAAAGGACGCAGTATGGACTACTAGTACTAGTACTAGTACTTCTTTGATGTGTCCCGTCAACTCGCCGAATGAGGAGAAGCTTGCTTACTACGCCTCTCCCTTGCCCACGCGCGCGGTGGTTCGCAGGACGAGGAGAGGGTTTTGACTACAGCATCCTCTCCCTCTCCCTCGCTCTCGCTCTCGCGGTGGACGTGCAGCAGTTCAATCGGTGTCAGATTGCCAGAAGCATATTGTACTGTAGTATCATCATTGTTGGACCTTCCGAAGAGGCGAAGAGCCAAGTGCAAGGTTCACACGAGTATGAACTGTTGAACCTCCCGAAGAGGCAAAGAGCCAAGTGCAAGGTTTTATAGGAGTTGTCGTCCTAGTAGGAGTGTACTAGTACAACTATAGCGAACGATGCTACTGTATGATGCCGCCACGTCACGTATATCCAAAGCTGTGCCACCTTTTTTTCTCAAAGAGCATGTTGGAGCCCGTGCAACAACCACACAAGTTGCACGTACACATAACACATTTACTAGTAATAAATTCTAAAGGACAAATGCCAGTATGCCACACAAGTTCATCTCCAACTCATGTGATAAATTTGTGCACAACTAGTCTACATATATTCACAGCGCTACCGTTCACAATTACCGTACTCCACTTAGACGTTATAGATGGGCTACATGTCCTCCTCCAGGTTCCAGTCCCAGGTGTTCTTCATGGATGGCACGATCCATAGCGGTGGGCAACGGGAATCATTGTCGCAGCTTTCTAGTTCGGTTCCACACGATGGAGACTCATCCAAGCTGAAGCGGCATAAATCAGGGATAGCGTGTCCCAGCATGTCGTTCATCTGGCGGTGCGCACTGAAGACAAAACCATGCTTCATGAACGGCAGGCCTTTCGTGTCGTGCACGGAAGGTGGCATCCGCTTCACAATGGGGTAGCTGTCCCCGATGAAAAGCGAGTACTCTCCAAGAGTGTTCCTCGGCACCCACGTAGCATCACGGGGGTCGAACTCAGCGCCGTTCATCTGGTACATGCGGCATCCCAGATCTGGACACATGGTGACGTACATAGTCAAGGTCCATGCACAATAATGTTGTGCTCAAATGTGGCGGTCAGTAATACTATGCAGCAAATAGTACTACTCCGGTATAGAGGAAGCAAAATAACCGGCTTATTATATATAGCCACTCTTGGCTACATGGATGAGATAGTAAGACATGGAAAAACAAAAATGGTGGCAGCTAGTGGGTTCAAGTCTTCAAGGGCCTAGCTAGCTATACGCGTCCTCCAAGGTAAAAAGTACTCCTACTAGTACAACAATGAAAGAGAAGGCGAGAGGGTTAAAAAAATGGAATACCTGGGTAGATGGTGATGGTCCGATCGTGGTAGATTATGTGACCATGTTGCACATCAGTGGTACCATGGGTAACGACTGCTAAGATAGTTGATCCCAATATGCCAAAGTCAGCTACAAGGTTCCAGGTTAGACCGAATCGCGGATGCAAATGCACATCCAGGATCGGCGATCTTATTTTGATCGGGGGATGACTGGTCCCTGCAAAATAATGGAGTACCGTTAGGGGTGCAAATGATGGTTTGTGCATTCCGTTTGTAATCTCCCGTACTGTCGTGAGTTTGTCATGGCAGATGTCGTTGTGAAAGGACTTAGTCGTGGAGCCATCGCTACGGGTTAGCTTTAAGGGGTTGAACCAGACAAGGGGGACATGGGGAATTTTATACTAGTTCGGCCCCTTCGAGGAAGGTAAAAGCCTACGTCTAGTTGTGATTGGTATTGCTAGGGTTTCGAAGGCCAGGGAGCGAATCCGCTTTGTCTGGCTCCCGAGTTGTTATCTGTCCCTAAACCGCTGTCGGGTCGTCCCTTTATATACATAGGTCGACGCCCGCCGGTTTACAGAGTCCCAAAGCCGGATCATAAATGTATCCAGTTTGGTCTCTATCCTTCCTATCTTACAATACAAGTTACACGACTAAGCCGGTTTACATTTACAGGCTTTAACCCGCCTTCGGGCCTTGGGCCTCCATGAAGCACCATCATCCTTGCATCTTTATGGGCTTCTAATCTTCAGGGAGTCAACTCGGCTACATAAGGCCGGTTTACCTCCAGTAGTAATATCCCCAACATTAGGCCCCAGATTGGTTTGAACTTGTTCATGTCAATCTTCTATAATTAGAAAAATTCTTCCCTCATATCTTCACCTCGATCTTGTAAACCGCCGTGACGTCATACTTTAAGATTATGATAAACCGTCCTGACGTCATCCACCCATTGAAGTCGAAGATTACCTTCATTTAATATGTCTTCAGCCATCGAGGCGACACCCTTATTAACTTATCCATTTTTGGGCTCCTCGATTCCTGCACTTGCCGTTTCATCTCTTCACCTTATAAATAGGGACAGTGGACCCCTTTTCTTTTCTTTCCGCTACCCATTCATCTCTTCTTCTTCCTCTCGACGACCTCGCACCCGAGCGCCGCCGCCATCTTCGAATTCCGCCTCTGCTCCGCCGTTGGCCGCTACATGAACATGTTTGCATCAGAGTTCCACAGCGCCCTTCCGCTGCTTCCACCGTTGCAGTAAGTCTTTTCCCCTTTCTTTCTTGGATCCATTAGGGTTTCCTTGTTCTTCGCTGTTCTTGAGGTTCATCAGAGCTTTCAGTGTTGCTCTTTCATGGCCTTTAGGTGAATACTTCATATCTGACGTACTCCTTGCCGTAGCTAACCTTCCCTTGTCACCACAAGCCCTTATGCGCAAAGAACTGATCTAGTCCTTCATAAGTTGCTTCGGTTCTGCACCCCTTCTAGATCCAATTATTTTTACTTTTCTGTCTTATCTTAGATCCGAAAATTTCATATGTCACTGTGAGATTTGTTTCTATGTCCCTGTGAGATCTGTTTCTCCTTGCACCAATCATAGGCGGTTTAACCTTGTATAAGCAATCTATGCCATTAGCCCTCTGATAAACCGGAGGAGCATTTTACCTTCATAATTATGCTCCGGTTTAACAGTGTCTGAGTAATCCTGTGCTAGTATTACCTTTTTTTCCTTATTGCATTAGTCTCCGGTTTACACCATTTCACATATCAGTATGTTTCTTACTCCCTTGTCTCTTGCATATAATCATGCGTAATTTATAAACCGGCCTTTCATTTTCAGCTTGTTTGTTTCACAATGGCCAAACAATTCACTGCCTGCAACTGGGCTCGTTCCCGGGTTACTGAGACTCAGTTGAATGAGATGGTTAGCATCGGTTCCCTTCCTAAGAAAACTGAAATCAAATGGCGAGTTCCAGGAACAGAAAATCCTCCAACCCCAAGGCAGGGCGAGGTGGTGGTCTTTGTTGATCATATATGCCGTGGCTTCAAACCGCCAGGGTCAAAGTTTTATCGAGATGTGTGATGGTGTCCTGGACTAGAGAGTACTCAACACGTCGTCTCCCAATCTGTTAGATTGGGCCGAGGACCCTCATGGCCGCATACTCATGGGCCAGTTCGGCAGCTGCCGCATACAAGGAAGATTCCACAAGACTTGGCGATCAAGACAAGGACTCCTCCCCACCGGCGTATTCGACTAGGACTCTTGTTATCCTAGGCCTCTGGTGCATTATATAAACCGAGGCCAGGCTAGTCGATAGATATACAATCACAACATACAATCATACCATAGGCTAGCTTCTAGGGTTTAGCCTCTTTGATCTCGTGGTAGATCTACTCTTGTACTACCCATATCATCAATATTAATCAAGCAGGACGTAGGGTTTTACCTCCATCAAGAGGGCCCGAACCAGGGTAAAACATCATGTCCCCTGCCTCCTATTACCATCCGCCTAGACGCACAGTTCGGGACCCCCTACCCGAGATCCGCCGGTTTTGACACCGACATTGGTGCTTTCATTGAGAGTTCCGCTGTGTGATCGGCAAAAGGATCGATGTCTCGTCTGCAGGTCAACTGCGATGCCGGCATCTTCGTCGCCGGCTCGACTGGTCACCTTGGCTTGACCGTGGACCGTGCTCCATCTCCGATCATCATGCTCGGACGAGGGCCTTCATCAACATCAACTCCGATCTCTATCAAGATCATGGAGGAATCATCCATGGAGCTCGGGGTCTCAACGTCAACATTGCCCTCGGGCGACCGTGCTGTTTTTCCGAACAGCAATCTTGTATCCGCTGCCACCACCTCTTAGAGCATCTCTATGACGATCCCTTTGGTGGAATTGTGCGGAATTGAGTCTACAACAGCCATGCAAAATTTCGTCAAGTTCCGATGGAGGAGTCTCCGACAATCTACGATATACCAGAGCCCTGTCAAATCTGGACGGGAATCTGGACGAGTTTAGGGCATGGTCTCCAGAGCCTAACTCGGAGGTCCTTTGGAAAATCCAACCGTTCATCTACTGCGGAATTCCCATATCCACCACCCCTCCAAATTTCAGCTTGATCCGACAATTCAAACTCCGGGAACCTTCCGATGAGTGGATCAATTTTCGGATCCGTTTTCTGCGCGAATACGGATCCGACCCGAATCCATGTTTCTTTATGAACGTGACATTGGTGAACCTTTTTAGAGGAATTCTCTTCGAGGGTATTGTGCGTTGTTTTTAAACACGCGCCCGTAAATTTTTAAGCCTCCCCTGAGGTCGCCTTCGTCATCATGCTGGTGTCAAACCAGTCCGACGATATTGCTCCAAGGCTGCTGACCTGCGCTAGACACGTCATCACTTTGTTGAGCCGAGCTCAACTTCTTCGGATCATCATCTCGGCAAGCCGAACAAGAGTCCAGCATCGCGAAGGATAAATCATCACCAACATCACCGCCCCACAGATTACACGGAGCGGGCATATCGGCATCGCCGCACGGTCACTTCATCAAGCCGGCATCGACCACGTCACGACCTGCATCGGCACTGCCACACTATTGCTTCTTCAAGCTGGTGTCCATCACGCCGACCTACTTCGACTCATCGGCTGACATCGAGGCTTCGACATCTCGGCTGGACCGGGGGCTTCGCCATCTCTTCATCAACCTACTCCGGAGACTTCGGTGTCACTAGCCGACCAGCTCCGTCACGTTAGCTGGACCGAGGGCTTTGCCTCGGCGAGCCAACCTTTGCCAGCATCGCCATACCGTTGCTTTATCACCCATCAAGCAATGGGTGTGCGGATCGAGTCCCAATTTTGGGAATCACCTTTCTTCGGGTTGCTACAACAAATAAACCAGGTGCTATTAATCCAAGTATTTTTTGCTTGTTTGGGTTTATTTTTCCCAAGGAATTATTACTCTAGTTTGTCCATCATCTGTACACAGGTCTATCAAATGATGGTCCCATTAACGACGGCCGCGTGGTGGTTCGGTCAGTTTCCGTACATTGTCCGACGAACGCCGCATCCGGAACTCGGACCGACCTGTGAATTCAGGCTTTGCCACGCCTCTACCGCATCACGCCGACGCCCTGCATCGACGTTGACTTCGGTGCCAGGCCATATTTCTTTTATTACTCACTTTGCATAAATTATTTATTATGCAATGATTTTTTTAATTATTATTATTACTATTATCTCCGGTTTGCACTATTTTTTGTGCACAGGAAAATGATCCGGGGACTTCGTCGTCACTCTGTCGGTCTACATTGACCGTGCTATGTCACCACTTCGGCGTGTCGAGCTCTCTGCTCTGCCACCTCGGGACTGGCTTGGGGGATGGAACCTTGTCCCGCATCAAGCTCGGACCGCGTCATCAATGCCGAACACATTAACCAGCTAAGTCACTTTCATGCTCAAAGTTTTAATTTTTAACTTGTGTTCGGTTCGACCTAGCATTATACCTTTTTGAAAAAAAGTTTCTTGTAAAAAATTCCCTTGTCCAAACTTTGTTTGTGACACACGTATTCAAAAACCCCGTTTATTTGGAGGCTTCCTTTATGAATCTTTTCCTCTTGCATATGATTATACTTGTACGGCTTCGTTCTTTGTTCGTGTATTACGCCACAATATGCACCATATTGACTTAAGCGATTTGCAAGCTGGGTTGCCTGGCTCCTGTGCTTACCCCTACGTTCCCGATTGTTCGGCTAGGGAGTAAAGGGAGCACCTCTGCGATTGTCACGACCGGGTCCTCCGAGCTCTGACCTCAGACTGGGTGAAGCCGAAAGCTAGCGCTCTTATTGTTTTCAATCATGGTCGGCACACAGCGGAACTCATGAGTACAAAAAATCTATTGCACAAGTCTCATAGCAATAATGAGCACCGAAGAAAGGTATCGGTGGGGGTACTATTTTCTTAGAAGATGCTTCTTACACTTCATCTGTAATATAGCATAAGTTCCCTGAGCGCGCTTTGTCTGTTACAGCCTTATGGCCTGGTTGCCTGGTTATCGGAAACACTGTCGATATTCTTGACAGGTAGAGTACATAACACTTTTCGATCCTTGACCGAAGAGGGAGAAGCCGACGGTCGGTTAAGACGCGTTTAAAGTTCGGTTGAACACAGATATGATATAAGTACTTTGGTACATACAATCATTATACATAAAATTCTTTTACCCAAGTCACTTGGGGGCTCTAAAATTGATATGAGCCGTTTTATAATAAGTGTTTTTCTTCTTAGTCGTTGCAAAGTTTTATTACTATTTATCACTCCTTTTTTCGACACGAGTGTGTGGTCACTAGCCGAGGAGCCTAATTTCTCTCTCAAGCCGCTCGAGTTTTAGTTCGCTAAACTGGCCTAATGACAAGTACTCCGCCTTCGGGATAGGAGGTTGAAGTCGTAGGCTAACCCGCTTGAAGTCTTGAGATAGGATGTGTCATGTTAAAGCATGGCAGAAGCACCTTTTTTTTCTAAAGTCCAATTTTCGGATTGGCACCGAACACTTGATCTAGTTCGGACATTAAACTTTTGAACAAGTTTTTTGGCTTTTCGAGCCTATGGCACTTTTAAACTATTTGTGCGTTTCCAGCATTAGTCTCGCAGCGCAACGCTGGACACCTTTAGGGATCCGGCAAAAACATTCTCGGATATTGCTATATATGCATCGGTTTTGAATTGTGTCTTCGGTCAATAGTTGGGTTGCCCGGATCCTGTGCTTGCCTCCTACGTTCCGCTTTGTTCGGCTAGGTGTGCAAAGGGAGAACCACTGCGATTGTGCTTCCAGCTCGCATGGTCAAGCACCTCAGTGGAGAAAGCCGAAAACTGACTGTCACAATAGGCGTAAACTGGTCAGTGATCCGATGACTATATTAAATGACGGGCCGTTCATAACATTGGCCAAAGTGTTTATGGCTTGACCTCGGATGTCGCCGAACAGTAACCGAGGGCTCATAGCTAGCTTCCCCAGTTTAAAGCTCCTATGACTAAGGGAAAGTTATAAAGCCCGCATATCTGATTGCTTCGTTTCTGCTAACACAACCGCCTCCGGGCACCGAGACATCGGCTAAGGGTTGTTTTGTTAGTGCGGAAACACCCTGCGTAGTATCTACCAAGGGGTAGAAGCCGATGATAGGCCACTTTCAACTGATAAACAGTCTCAATGGAGTCAAAATAATGATGTAAAGTACTTGGATACATAGAATCATTACACATAATCTGTGATTTTACTTTGGATATCGATCCTTAATTCGACCACCCGTGCCCACATTAAGGCTCGGGGGCTACTGGGCTTTGCGCTCATTATTTACAAAAATTAAAGGGGCACATCGATCCCCTGATCTAGTGTTGCCACCCGACCAGTGTCTCGGGGGCTACTGCATTGCCTATTTCAATGCAGAAAATTCCAAATGCCAAGTGTTCGGCTTGACCGAACTATGGGCAAACGTGTCTTCAGATAACAATAGGTACCATTTGGACCTATCCGGCGTCAAGCTAAATAAATTATGGCAACTTTTCAAGACCCTCTCTCAAGGGCCCGTTCGCTGATCACTATTATCCCTAATATATTACACTGCGTTTTTATTCCTGTGTATGCTGCCGAGCTAGGAGTTGATCCTCTGGCCGATTTCGCGCATCGGCCCGAGTCTCAGGGGTTACTAGGAACAGCGGTTTCATGTTTTCCTTCAGGTGCATCTCGGGTTTTAGACCGACACACACCTTGAGGGCTACTGGATATACATATACCGGTTATATATCTCGGCAGAGAATAAATTGCACCAATAAAAAATATTTACAAAATATCAGCCCGCTGTCGGGTGGTGCACCACCTCGAAAGCAGTCTGACATAAAGCTCGGGCGCCAGCGGCTAGCTCCATAGAGGGCATTTCCGGCATTGAGCTCGGCTAAACTCCTTCAACTTTTTTGGACCAAGATGATCTATGACATCTTGGATATAGTCTGGCGTTGGAGCTTGGGCACAGTCCGGCGTTGGAGCTCGGATACATTTCGGTGTTGGAGCTCGGAAGCAGTCCGGCATTGGTGCTCGGCTGCAAAAGATACCTCGAATGCAGTCCGGCGTTGGGGTTTGGACGCAAGAGGAAACTGTCGCCTAGGAACAACTTCAAACCCGAGGTGTGGCATAAAAATAACAAGGCATTGATAAAGGCCGGAAACTTAAAGGGGCTCCTCGGATACCCGACGTGTAAACTCGTCGAATGCATTTTGGGGTCCTCAGGATCGAAGATGAGAAGATTTGTTGAACTAGTTTTCAAGACCAACAACCGAAGACGAAGAATAGTTCGGAAGAATCAAGGAGCGTCCCTAACTTGAAGACTGGTTCAGGGGGCTACTGATGGTGTCATGGACTAGGGGGTACTCAACACGTCGTCTCCCGATCTGTTAAATTGGGCCGAGGACCCCCATGGCCGCATACTCATGGGCCAGTTCGGACAGCTGCCGCATACAAGGGAGATTCCACAAGACTTGGCGATCAAGACAAGGACTCCTCCCCACCGGCGTATTCGGCTAGGACTCTTGTTATCCTAGGCCTCTGGTGCATTATATAAACCGAGGCCAGGCTAGTCGATAGATATACAATCACAACATACAATCATACCATAGGCTAGCTTCTAGGGTTTAGCCTCTCTGATCTCGTGGTAGATCTACTCTTGTACTACCCATATCATCAATATTAATCAAGCAGGACGTAGGGTTTTACCTCCATCAAGAGGGCCCGAACCTGGGTAAAACATCGTGTCCCCTGCCTCATGTTACCATCCGCCTAGACGCACAGTTTGGGACCCCCTACCCGAGATCCGCCGGTTTTGACACCGACAATGTGCTTGCCAGCTTCCAACTTCATCCGCAAGATATTGGTCCCAACTCGGTTTCCAACTTATGCAACTTCCAGGTCTTCTGTGAAGTATATTTACAAGAAGAACCAACTGCAGAACTGTTCCGGGATTTCTTTCACTTAAACCGGCGCACAGAGTTTGTAAATGGCCCAAACACAGAACTTGGTGGTGTCTCGATTCAAAAGCGGAAAGAAGTTGAATTTCCTCATGCCAAACATCATAGCCATCCAAAGGAATGGAATCAAACTTGATTTTATTGCAGAGACACTTCCCCTGAAGATGAAAAT
The DNA here is from genome assembly GCF_056163025.1 of Triticum urartu. Lineage (NCBI taxonomy): Eukaryota > Viridiplantae > Streptophyta > Magnoliopsida > Poales > Poaceae > Triticum > Triticum urartu. Next base: position 209,838,842 of record NC_141874.1, read on the forward strand.
CCCCTCCCTGGCTTTCGTGATCACAGACTATCCAATACTCACCCCATGCCACAACGCCTGAGCTCTTCAGAAAGGGCGAAATACGCTCCTCAACTCGCCAAACTCTGGGCCTTTATGGCAAACGGTTTAACAGGCGTGGACTTTGTGCGCTGTTGGATATCCTGGAGTATCTTGCTGCTAAGCCGGCATCCCGGTTTAATGTGTAAATATACCGGTGAGGTTGACGACCCTCAACGCCATTGCAACATCCAATTATCTGAGGAAGAAGTCACTGAAGGTGTAAAGAAGATTCTGAATGAGTCGAAACTGATCTGTAGTCAAACCGGTCTGAGTCCCTTCTATGCCAAGAACAAACCGCCTGCTGTAAGCATTATACTTCCTCTTCATCTCTAATATCTTTAACTTATGCAACCTGTAACCCTTCTTTTTTATATGTAGGGTGATGACCCCTTCTGGAAACGGAAAACCATAGAGAAAGCGGCAAAGCCGACTGGAGATAAAGCGGTCAAGCCATCCCGCCCAAAGACCAAAGCCGTAAAACGGACGTCAAAACGGAAAACGGCTGACCGGATTAATATGGAGCTTGATGATGATACTGATGATCCAGAAGTTGAGGTAGAACTTGACTCACTTGGCTCTCTTTTCATGCATCTCATTGACAATGATCTTCCTCAGGAGGACGCTGAAGCTAGTCAAGCTGATGATGTAGAGGTAATTACCCTTTCCTCCGGTTCAGACTCTATGCCAACACAAAAAACTCGCCAAGCAGTCCGGAAAGTAAGCTTTTCTCATCCTCTTGCTCACTTGGATCCAACATTTATTTTGAAGACTCAGCAGCATGAAGCTCACCGGACCACCCGGTACAGTGGCCAATAGGTCACTTCAGCCGGTTTACCTGATACTCTGGTTCGGAAGCGCCGGTCTGAGGTCTCTCCTACTTCTGACCATTCTTACCCCAGGACAAGTTATTTCAGACAGCCTCTTAATTTGTCCAATTCAAAATATCAGGTGACACCTCCTTCATCTTCTGGTGAATCGACAGCAACTCAACTCCCCCCTTTAAAACTGTGGCCGGGTGAGTTGTAAAAACCTTTCTTGTCAATGCGCCATAAATCCTTTGAATAGGATGTTAATCTTCTTTTATTCTGTTTGCAGGGCCAAAGCCAGACCCAGCAAGAAAGCTCGGGTCACCAATCCGCCAGAAGACCCTGTCGCCGAAGAAGAAGAACCAAGAGGTGAACCGGAACAGACTGGTGAACCGGAAGGCCCTCATCCTGAGGCTACTTTTGATGATCCACCCCTTGAAGGCCAACATACCGATGAACCAACTGATGCTGAGCCTGCCGCACCCGATACTGAACCGGTAGAACCAAACCGGGCTAGTCCGGTGAAAGACACTGAAATTCCAGTATCATCAACCAAAAATCCTGAAGGCCAAGGTGATGATGTTATTATTACTGGAATGGGCCACAGCTCTCCTGGCCATCCCGTCGTTTTGGCTCAGCATAGTGCCAAAGAGGAGCAAGCTGCCCGGGATAAAGGTAAATGGAGCAGCGACATATCAAGCTATGCTCATCTTAACGCTGATGAGCTTCATTCTGGCTTCTTGAACCGTCTGCACTCAAACCGGAATTATGAAGCCGGTTTGGTGAACTTGATGAAAGAAGGATATGAGGTAAATTCCTCTCCCTTTGTTGATTGATTTACAACTGAATTACTATCCCAGGTAGCCCCCAAGGGCCGTTTATATGATTATTAATCATAAACCGGGTCTTTGTGACACTTTACACTTCTCATCATTGATCCTTGCAATGGCAGGTCTCTAATAAGAGATAAAACTCATCTTGAAATAATTAGATAACGTTCTGCAGCATAGCCCCCAAAGGCCGGTTTAACTTAGAAGGTTAATCCGGATTTTAATCTGCACCTCCGCTTTAGAATCGACGCACATTAGCCCCCAAGTGTCAAGGATAATGCTTGCATTCTTCTGGAGACTTGTACAAATTGTAGCATTTTTAGAACAAATAGGCATTAGCCCCAAAGTATGAAGTGTATAACTTGTTATATGCTTTATACTTAGCACATATATATGTTGTTTGTTGAATATACCATCAATGTTGCAGGCTGAACTAAGAAGCAAAGATGCCCGAAATTCTGACTTGCAAGAAAATGTGAAGTCTCAACAAGCCGAGGCTGCAAAATCCAAAGAGGAGCTGACCCAGGCCCTGGCCGGAATGGAAAAGCTGAAAGAATCCTTCAACCAAGAGTGTGCTGAATGGGAAACTGAGAAATCCGGTTTAACCAAAAGAGTTGTAGAAGCCGAGGCAGCCCTGAAACCAGTGGTTGAAGAACTAGCCGGTTTGAAATGCCAAATCAATGCTATGACCTCTGCTATCTTTGGTAAGTGTCTTCTTATGTGTGTTGCGCCAGTCGATGAATATTATAACTGACCAAAATGTTGATAAAATCTTTGGCAGGCACTCGGATCGCTCATCTTGGTACAGATATGTGGATGAAGCTCAAAGAGGCATATACATTGGTTGAAAAGCTATACTCTGAGTCTCAGCGGGTTATTAGCACGGCAGCTTATAACAAATCGGCTCCAACTTTGATTAAGGAGACCCTTGAGAAGCTGGGTATGTTACCAGCCCGTATTGCCGAGTTGAAGAGAGCAGCTGCCAGAGCAGGAGCTTTAACCGCCCTTATTCAAGCCAAAGCCTGGATTCCAGACCTTGAAGCGGAGGATATCATTAAAGGATACCCAGACGTTAAAGAAGACGGTTCAAACTTCAACAATGATGATCTTTGATGGCTGACCAAACAGATGCGGCCAGCAGCCAGCAAGTTGGCTGATGATACCGATTTGTCCCATTTTCAACCGTTTTATGATGCAGAAGGGAAAAGACAGCCGACCGACATCCATGAAGTTGAAGAACTTGTGCCTCCGATTCATAAGCACACTTATGCCCCTGATATTAACCCTTCCAATCTTATCCATGAGGAAGCAGTGTTCCAAGCGTTAACTGGAATCGATTGGTCAATGGCTGATTTCTAGCGTCTGGGGAGGGATGAAGAAGTGCCTACACCAACTGACCCTCAACTGTCAAACCGTCACGGTGAAGAATCATGATCCGGTCACCGGTTTATATGGCTACTGTGAAAAACAATGATACAATTTGAGCCACTTTGAAGCTTCATGTAATAGGATATCTGAAACTCCGTTATCTGCCATGCCATCGAGCATATTTCGTAATACTTTGTGACAATCTGTGTCGCCCTTTGGGATATATTTATGCATAACCCATGATGAATTGCGTTTCTGGGTACAACAACTTAAAAGTATCTAGCGGTTTACCGCTAGACGTGTTATGATGTTCAAGAAGTATATAGTACCTAGATGAATAATCAAGTGTTTGTACAAAAAGTAATGTACAGAACATACCTCATTGGTTGACCAAACGTGTATACGGTAAAGGTGTTAATACCAATCCGGAATGTTGATAACTCCATCTGAATAATGCCGGTCTATATATTAAACCGGGCCGGGATAACCACCGGATTTTCTGTATAACACTGGCGATTTTGTCAAACCAGACCGGGTTAATGAACACCGGTTTATAATTGATCATGTGCCCACAACTTGTAGTTGAAAAGCATGCCGGGTCAAGGTCGCCGGTTTATCAAAAAATACTTATGATTTTCAACAAACAAAATTCAAATAGGAAACTATGCAAGGCTTTTTACGAGCTGCTAGGCTCCAAATCGAGGCTTTTCATGGGCTGCCAGGCCTCTGAGTTAAACCATTTAACAAAGACTTTTAAGATGGGCCTCCAATTAACCAATCATTGTTTTAACTGTGACAAGTTCAGGGTCTGTGAAAGATTGACCTGTCAAACGTTCGATGGGTCATACCAGGATTACCTGGACAGGAGTGGCTTACTTGATGAAGGCATGTTAACCCGGGTTTTTAGGTGAATACACCAGGCTTCCAAGCCATGGCTTGATAGCCAATTACGAGGGTCCTTTCAAACTCTTTGTTGCGTTGCAAAAAGAGCCACCAAGTAACTTTGTGAGCGATGCTCAGTGTGTGCCCATGTTTGAGGCTGTACTATGTACAACACTCTCTTTGGCTCCACAAATTTTTTCCCTTGTGGCTTAAATGCCTATCAAGAGGTGTAGCTATGGTGTGAGGACAACCAAGCCCCCTAGTGATATCCCTTCGTGGTTTAAAAACCGATCAAGAGGTGTAGCTGTAGTTCAAATATGACCAAGCCCCCTAGTGATTTTCTTGATATCTATGCAGCTGATAAAGCCGGATTAACAAAAACTTCACTTTGTCAGTTGACTTGTAAAAGCACACACAAGATATAAAAAGAACAGATACCCCACTTATAACGGAAGCTCCGGTTTATTATATGATATATACACTGTCATAAATATGTACAGATGAAGAGCCTATGGCTTCAAGTATAGTAAGGCCGAAGGAGAGCTATGTTCCATGGCCGCTTGGTCTCCTCCTCCGATTGACATGAGTCTTCATGCTCTCGAACATCAATGAGGTAGTAAGATCTGTTGTGCAGATTTTTGCTGACCACAAAGGGTCCTTCCCAAGGTGGGGATAACTTGTGCATATCAATCTGATCCTGGATGAGCCGGAGCACCAAATCACCTTCTTGAAAGGTTCTGGTTTTAACCCGGCGGCTGTGATAACGTCGGAAATCTTATTGATAAATCACCGATCGTGCTGCTGCAAGATCACGCTCTTCATCCAATAGGTCCAGTGAATCCTGACGTGCCTTCTCATTATCAGCTTCAACATAAGCTGCCACACGGGGCGAATCGTGACGGATGTCACTAGGAAGAACCGCCTCCGCTCCATAGACCATGAAGAAAGGTGTGTAACCCGTAGACCTATTGGGTGTGATGTTGATGCTCCATAACACATAAGGTAGCTCCTCAACCCAACAACCCGGCGTCCGCTTTAAGGGGACCATAAGCCTTGGTTTGATACCCCGTAGAATTTCTTGATTTGCCCTTTCTGCTTGACCATTAGATTGGGAGTGAGCCACCGACGCTAGATCAAGCCGGATGTGCTCACGTTGACAGAATTCTTCCATCTCCCCTTTTGACAGATTAGTACCATTATCTGTTATAATGCTGTGTGGAAAACCAAACCGGAATATCACCTTCTTGATGAATTAAACCGCCGTGGCTACATTACACTTGCTGACTGGCTCTGCCTCCACCCATTTAGTGAATTTATCAACTGCTACTAACAGGTGGGTCTTTTTGTCCTTAGAACGTTTGAAGGGTCCAACCATATCAAGCCCCCAAGTTGCAAATGGCCACGTAATTGGAATCATCCGCAACTCTTGAGCCGGAACGTGCGCACGGCGGGCAAATTTTTGACATCCATCACATCTCTTGACTAAATCCTCCGCATCAGCATGCGCCATCAACCAGTAAAAACCGTGGCGAAAAGTTTTGGCAACCAACGATTTTGAACCGGCGTGATGACCACAATCCCCTTCATGGATTTCTCGCAAAATCTCACAACCTTCTTGAGGAGAAACACAACGTTGAATTGCTCCTGAAACACTGTAACGATGTAACTCCCCGTTGAGTATGGTCATTGTCGGGGATATACCCCGCGGTGTAAACCGGCCGGAAGTATAACCCGGCTGGACTTGGCGGTTTACTTGAGACCCGGCTGAGACTTGACGATTCACGGGTGACCCGTTTGGACCTGGTGGTTTATGATTCACTGGTAACCCGGCGGGGGGGGGGGGGGGGGCAGACGGTGACAAGGCCCAAGGCCCAGAAGGCCGGCTCATGTTATGGTGGGCCGGTTTAAGAGGAAAGGCGTGAGGAATATTTGTCTTACAAGGAGTTAAGACCTGGACTTGTATCCAGTTTGTATTAGAGATAGACTAGTCCTAATCATAATAGGACTCCACATGTAACCCGCCCCTTCAACATATATAAGGAGGGGCAGGGCTCCCCAAAGAGGGACAAGCAAGAGAAAATGATCTTAGGGCTAGACACAAAGAGGAGAGCCGGTTTACGGCGACTCCCTTGTGATGATAATGAGACCTATCCTCAAACAGCATGTAGGGTTGTTACCGGATGATGTTTCCCGGGGCCCGAAGGTGTCTAAATCCTTGTCTTGTGTTGCGTCTCTCGATTCCGCTCAACCCCTCTCAAGCTACTACAAAGATGCATTGGCCTCACGACTAAGTCCTGATACTAAGGACATCTGCCGTGACAAATGCATGACAGTTGGCGCCCACCTTCGGGCTTGCGCATGATGGTGTTGAGTTCTTGGAGGGCGCTATCCCAGGGATCGAGATGCTCTGTCCGACTTATTGAAGAAGTTCCGGCCGGTTCGTCAGAGAGTTCCAGCTGGTTCGCCAAAAAAGTTCCGTCAGACTCATCGAAAGGTTCCGCCGGTTCATCGAAAGGTTCTAGCCGGATTATTGAAAAGTTCCGAGCACTTCGACATAAGGTTCCGTCTGAATCACCAAAAGGTTCCGATCGCCTCGACGAAAAGTTCTGTCCGAATCGCCAAAGGGTTCCAGCCGAATCGCCGAAAGGTTCCGTCTGAGTCGATAAAGAGTTCTGACCTAGATTATGAAAAAGGTTCCGACCGGATTATCAAGAGGTTCCGGTTCAAAAGTTATGGATGATCAAAAGTTCCGGACGGATTATCAGGAGGTTCCGGTTCAAAGGTTCCGGGCGGATTATCAGGAGGTTCCGGTTCAGAAGTTCTGGATTATCAAAAGTTTCAGACGGATTATCAAGAGGTTCCGGTTCAAAAGTTCCGGATGAACAAAAGTTCCGGACGAATTATCAAGAGGTTCCGGTTCAAAAGTTCCGGATTATCAAAAGTTCCCGTCGGATTATCAAGAAGTTCCGGTTCCAGAAATTCCGGCTGAAAAAGTTCCGGCCGGGTTATGTGGAGACCTCAGGCACTAGAAGACATAGAACCAATCAACTCTTTTATCAAAAACAAAAGAAGCACTATGCGTTATTCAGCGCCAGCATCCGGCAAAAAAAAATACCAGGTGCTATTTTTCCTATGTATTTTATCAGTACATGTTAATTCATTCGACAACAATTACTCTGGCCTGCAGTATTTTTACGCAGGACAACTATTAAAAGAAAAAGGGGTGATGTTATACCACGGATGCACGTTTGGTTGTGTCGCGCGGCTTCACGGACAGGCGTGTCGCGGTCCGGTTTACGTCAACATGCCAGCCAACTCGCCCGTACGCACCGCCTTGCAACGCCACGGACGACTCGCCCGTCAGCTCTAGCGGCCGGATCACGCGCCAGATTACAACATGGAGCACAATTTGCTCGGCCGCACCGGCTTATAAACATTGTGGTCGATTCATCTATGAGGGATTTGAGTTTCACCTAGTGATCATCAACTTCAGGTGATGTCCATCTAAAATATATTTTATTAGCACATATTATTTTTATCAAAGATCAGTTTATCTTTGTCTTGATATGCAATATTGTTTATGCAGGACAATTATTCACTCCAAAGGCTATGGTTGTGTCATGGATGTATAACCCGCACCACCATTATAATGCGCTAGTATCTTACCATGCCATCAAGATCGATGAATATATGTGCGAGCCTCCATTCTGCAGACCGGTTTACATCAATATGATGTGGCTAACTCGCCCATCCACGCCAGTTTACAACGCCGCGGCCGATTCAAGTGTCTGTGCCGCCTCTGAAGTCGCGGTCATATTTGTTGTCCGTCTCTCACGACCTGGTCTACATCAACCCACCGGATCACACCTGTCTGCATGAGCTATTTATTGAGTATAAAGCCAGTCACTGCTCGGGTAGCCCAGTTTTCTTTCAAATCGGAGGCAAATTATCATCAACCGCCGTTTGCACTGGATGGCTCAATGAGCAGACGCACAAGTCGCCGCCACTACAGTTTGGTTAAACTTTAAATAGCCAGTTGGAAGGAATCATTGGCCGAGTTGCTGACACGGCTCATACGGGATCATTTATAACCCGCTGCAGTCACCTCAACCTTCTGTGGATTCACATCATGCTGTCAAACACCAATGATATACAACTTATGCCGGTTTATATCATGGTCAAATAAGGAGAATCTCAAGCCAACTCCTTGAGTCGCCTTAAGACTCGGGGGCTACAATGATATGACTTAGCAAATGCTGCCGGTTTTCAGTGAAGTCAAGGGCCATCTGAAAAATTCCGGTTCAAAATGAAGAATGCTGGTTTAAAATCCGGCTGAAGGGACATATGTTCTCCCACAAAGCTCTGAAGCTTTCAAATCCGGTTTAAGAATTTCCGGTTCAAAAAAGAATTAACTTCTCGCAAGTTCGAGTTTAAAGGCCGTCAGAAAATTTCCGGCTGAAAATGAAGATTCCGGTTCAAAATCCGGCTCAAGGGAAAGATGTCTCCCATAAAGCTTTGAAGCTCTTAATATCCGGTTTAACATCTGGTTCAAGAAGAAATATCTCTCGCAAAGTTTGAGTTCTCGGAAAAGTTAAAGGTTGCCGAAGAGGACCTGTTGCCATGATGCGTGGTTCAAACATGGGTTATCCTACCTTATTGGCTTATCATATTATTGATCACATGGGGGCTTCTGTTTATAAAGCGGAGTTCGGATTACATATTGATCCGGCTATCAAGCCAATATTATCATAAGAGCACAGCTCTGGTTACTTCGGTAATCCGGCTATCAAGCCAATATTTTCACAAGGGGCCAAAGAGAGTCTGTTGCACATCACAGCTCAAACATGGGTATCCCTTGAGCACAACTCACAATATCACTTGGGGGCTATGTTCGAACCATAGTCACACCTCTTGATAGGCTTAAAGGCTGCCAGGGAAATCATTTAGGGGCTCTGGTCGTATCCGAACCATAGCTACACCTCTTGATAGGCATAAGGGCACCAGGGAAATCACTTGGGGGCTTGGTCATATCCGAACCATAGCTACACCTCTTGATAGGCATAAGGCCACCAGGGAAATCACTTGGGGGCTATGGGTTCGAACCATAGTTACACCTCTTGATAGGCATAAGGGCACTAGGGAAATCACTTGGGGGCTTGGTCGTATTCGAACCATAGTGACACCTTTTGATCCGCGCAATGCCACAATTATGACTACATAGGGGCTCTGGTCGTATCCGAACCATAGCTTAAACCCTCTTGATCATACACATACATCATCATATATTGCATCATACGTTGCATAATCATTACATCATCATAGCATTAATCATATGTGCATGGATATACCGGCGTTCATTAACCCGTCTTAGCTTTCAACTAAACTAGTTGTCACTACATAATCAATTATAATTCGGTGCTTATTGACCCAGTCTGGTTTTGACTAACAAGTCACTAGTATTATAAGGATAATCTGGTGCTTATTGACCTGGTCTGGTTTTGACTAACAAGTCGCCGGTGTTATAAGGAAAATCCGGTGTTTGTTATATCCCGGTACGGTTTATTATCATAATCCGGCAAATTAAGGAAGGAGTTCTCAATACTCAAGATTGGAGTTACCACCCTTACTACAAGAATTGGTTAAACCAACGAGGTGATTCAATGTCACAGGTATCATCTATGTCATATTTGATTATCTTTAATTACAGCTTTGGTTATAAACCCTGGCTATTTATATGGGCATTATGACCTGCCCTGCGGTAAACCGCCAAGGATTCTTGTGATCTACTTGTGTGCAAGATAAGAATGCATTCGGGTGGCTACCCACCCTGGCTTTCGAAGCTTAAGTCGCCAGGGCATATGTTATTTACACTTTGAGCAGGATTTGCAGAATTATGACATATAAATTCAAGCTCATCATCAAAATTGATGCTTCAAAAGGATTATCCATTTTGGATTTTCTCAAAGGCTATCAGCCGCCGGGTTATAAAAATTCCGGCGTACAATGGAGGCGTATTAAATCGCCATCGGCCAAGAGCCGCCGGGTATTTAAACTCTAGATTTACTTATCAACAGATGAGGTATTCAAAGTCGCTTTGGCGCAATGGCTATTATTTTATCAATGGATATGATTTATTCTACAATGGAAGGAATAGTCCCGAGTTGCTGCAGGCTTACGACCCGGCACTTGGGGGCTACATTATTTAAATTGAGATTAAATCAAATATGCAAGTCCCATGTCACTGCCAGCATGCACCATGGCACTTGGGGGCTAATGCAAAGTCATTTTTACTAGCCTTATTGAAGACCCGACTCATCACATCATAATGAGCTGGCCCTTGGGGGCTACCAATTACTCTTGTCAACAAATCAAGGTACATAGATTTTCATCTATCATTGAAGGATCCACTGCTCAGTTGGTAAAACACAAGGCTCTTAACCTTGTGGACGTGGGTTCAAGCCCCATGTTGGGGGTTACATCATATGATGTTATTTTCATTGAATATATCAAAGTCCCTGCTCATTATTGCATAATGACCCGGCCCTTGGGGGCTACACTGATTGAAGTTTTTATAAGAAATTACAAGTCCCAGGTTGCTGCAAGCATGACAACCCGGCACTTGGGGGCTACATATATGGAGTATTTAGTTTATATGATTGAGATGAACAAACCGGATTTCTTCAAAGTTGAAACACTTATTGGAGCAAGTCTTAAGTTATCACTATGTTCTCCTCTTAAGACTTGGGGGCTACAGGTATTATGCATATAAAGGAGGAATGTCTTCAGTTTATCAATTTTGAGCAAATCAGGAAGATCAATTACCTGACCCGGTGTCGACAACAATTATGACCCGGTGCCATCAATATTTATAAACCAACAATTTTGGTAATATTAAACCGGCAAGTTTTACATCTTCAAACCGGCTGAATAAACAGATAAGTATTTCAAGACCCATATTTCTTAAAACCGGCGCTTTGGAAGCCGACTCAAGTGGATTATTCTTCACAATATTTCTCTGTGAGAAACCAATGTCAGCAAATTGATTATGAAGCTGGCTTGTTAACCCGAATTTTCTAGAAGGAGGAAATGACAAGGACTTAAGGATGATCAGGTGCCGGTTTACAAGAATTCTTAATCCAGAGCACAACCTGTCAAATTTGTTCTTGTATTTATTTTGCAGCATAAGTTTATGATGGATAAATCCAAGCTAAACTTGGGGGCTAATGTCGGGGATATACCCCGCGGTGTAAACCGACCGGAAGTATAACCCAGCCGGACTTGGCGGTTTACTTGAGACCCGGCTGAGACTTGACGATTCACGGGTGACCCGTTTGGACCTGGCAGTTTATGATTCACTGGTAACCCGGCGGGCAGGACAGACGGTGACAAGGCCCAAGGCCCAGAAGGCCGGCTCATGTTATGGTGGGCCGGTTTAAGAGGAAAGGCGTGAGGAATATTTGTCTTACAAGGAGTTAAGACCTGGACTTGTATCCGGTTTGTATTAGAGATAGACTAGTCCTAATCATAATAGGACTCCACATGTAACCCGCCCCTTCAACATATATAAGGAGGGGCAGGGCTCCCCAAAGAGGTACAAGCAAGAGAAAATGATCTTAGGGCTAGACACAAAGAGAAGAGCCGGTTTACGGCGACTCCCTTGTGATGATAATGAGACCTAGCCTCAAACAGCATGTAGGGTTGTTACCGGATGATGTTTCCCGGGGCCCGAAGCTGTCTAAATCCTTGTCTTGTGTTGCGTCCCTCGATTCCGCTCAACCCCTCTCAAGCTACTACAAAGATGCATTGGCCTCACGACTAAGTCCTGACACTAAGGACATCTGTCGTGACAAATCCACGACAGTCATGGACTTGGAACGCCGGATTATCTGGAGCCAACGTTTCATCGTCTGGTAACTCACCCCGATTCATGTAAGCCAGATATGGGATCGTCCAGTCCGGTATGGCATGCATAGCTGCCACCAACTGAGCCTCCGGATCATGAACAGCCAAGTCTTCTTCGGTTGGCACTTTGACTGACGGATTATGCAACACATCAAGAAAGACATTAGGCGGGACCGGTTTACACTGAGAACCAAGACGACTTAAAGCGTCCGCCGCTTCATTCTTCCGCCGATCTATATGGTCCACCTGATAACCTTTAAAGTGACCAGCCACTGCATCCACCTCTGGACCGATATGCAGCCATGAGTGGGTCCTTAGAATCCCAAGTGCCAGACACCTGCTGAGCCACTAGATCTGAATCGCCGAAGCACTTAACCCGGCTCAAATTCATCTCCTTAGCCATCCGAAGACCGTGGAGTAAAGCCTCATATTCAGCTGCATTGTTAGTACAAGGGAACATTAAACGGAGGACATAACAAAACTTGTCACCTCATGGGGAAGTTACTGTGACTCCAACCCCCGAGCCCTCCAACTGTCTGGATCCATCAAAATGAATAGTCCAATATGTATTATCTGGTTTCTCTTCAGGTGCCTGTAACTCCGTCCAATCGTTGATGAAATCTACGAGTGCCTGGGATTTGATCACTGTGCGGGGTATATATTTGAGTCCATGAGGTCCAAGCTCAATAGCCCACTTGGCAATCCGGCCAGTTGCTTCTCTGTTTTGAATGATGTCGCCCAGAGGAGCTGAACTGACCACTGTGATAGGATGGCCCTGGAAATAATGTTTAAGCTTCCGGCTTGCCATAAACACCACATACACCAGCTTCTGCCAATGCGGATACCTCTGCTTTGACTCAATGAGCACCTCACTGATATAATAAACCGGTCGTTGAACCGGATATTCCTTGCCAAGCTCCTTGCGTTCTACCATAATGGCTACGCTAACAGCCCGGGCATTAGCAGCCACATATAATAATAATGGCTCTTTATCGATCGGCACTGCAAGCACGGGCGGTTCAGCTAGCTGCCTCTTCAGATCCTCGAACGCTTTATCAGCTGCCTCGCTCCAGACAAAGTTATCTGTTTTCTTGAGCATCTGATGTAAAGGGATGGCCTTCTCGCCAAGGCGACTGATAAACCGGCTCAAGGCTGTAATCCGGCCAGCCAAACGTTGAACATCGTTAATACACGCCGGTTTAGCCAAGGATGTAATTGCTGCAATCTTTTCCGGATTAGCCTCAATGCCTCTGTTTGATACCAGAAAGCCTAAGAGCTTGCCTGCCGGGACACCAAAGACACACTTCTCCGGATTGAGCATCATCTTGTAAACCCGGAGATTGTCAAAGGTTTCTCGTAGATCATCTATCAATGTCTCTTCCTTTCTGGACTGGACTACAATATCATCCACATATGCATGAACATTGTGCCCAATTTGTTTATGAAGGCAATTCTGAACACATCGCTGGTAAGTTGCCTGGGCACTCTTGAGTCAAAAAGGCATGGAAACATAGCAGAAGGCTCCAAAGGGAGTTATGAAAGCTGTCTTCTCCTGGTCCTTAACCGCCATTTTGATCTGATGATAACCAGAGTAAGCATCCAGAAAACACAAACGGTCACAACCCGCCGTAGCATCAATTATCTGATCAATGCGAGGGAGAGCAAAGGGGTCTGCAGGGCAAGCCTTGTTTAAATCTGTGTAGTGCACACACATGCGCCAAGTGTCGTTTTTCTTAAGAACCAGCACCGGATTAGCTAACCACTCTGGATGAAAAACTTCGACAATAAACCCTTCGGCCAACAGACGGGCTACCTCTTCACCTATAGCCTTACGTCTCTCTTCATTGAAACGGCGGAGGAACTGCCGTACCGGTTTAAACTTAGGATCAATGTTGAGTGTGTGCTCAGCGAGTTCCCTCGGTACACCTGGCATGTCAGAAGGTTTCCATGCAAAGATGTCCCGATTCTCACGGATGAACTCGATGAGCGTGCTTTCCTATTTGGGATCTAGGTTAGCGCTGATGCTGAACTGTTTGGATGAATCGCCAGGAACAAAGTCAACCATCTTAGTGTCTGTAGCCGATTTGAACTTCAACGATGGATCATGTTCTGTAGTTGGCTTTTTCAAAGAGGTCATGTCTGCCGGATCAACTTGCTCCTTATAGAATTTCAACTCCTCCGTGGCACAAACCGACTCAGCATAAGCCGCATCACCTTCTTCACACTCCAAAGCAATCTTTCTACTTCCATGTACTGTGATAGTCCCTTTATGACCTGGCATTTTAAGCTATAGATAAACATAACATGGCCTTGCCATAAACTTAGCATAAGCCGTCCGCCCAAACAAGGCGTGGTACAGACTTTTGATCTTTACCACCTCAAATGTCAATGCTTCCGACATTGAATCATAGTCATCTCCAAAAGCCACCTCCAGAGCTATCTTGCCAACAGGATATGCAGACTTACCAGGCACCACACCATGAAAGACCGTATTTGACGGTTTAAGATCCTTATTTGTCAGCCCCATACGGCGGAATGTATCATAATACAAAATATTGATACTACTTCCTCCATCCATGAGTACTTTGGTGAACTTGTATCCCCCAACTTGAGGGGCCACCACCAGGGCCAAGTGACCTGGATTATCAACCCGGGGTGGGTGATCATCTCTACTCCACAAAATAGGCTACTCGGACCAGCGTAAATACTGAGGTACTGCTGGCTCAACAGAGTTTACTGCCCTTTTGTGAAGCTTCTGATCATGTTTGCACAAACTAGTAGTGAAGACATGATATTGCCCGCTATTCAGCTATTTGGGATTGCTCTGATAACCCGACTGCTGCTACTGTTGATTCCCCTGATGGTTGTAACCTCCTTGGTTGCCTTGGTGCCCTTGATTGATGTGTCTGGTTTGGCTGCCTTGAAACCCTAAACCGGAACCACCACCTCCGTAACCCGGTCCATGGAAACCTCCTCCTGAACCGCCGGGCGGGCCGTTGTCATATTGGAACATATTGGAATTCTTAAAATCCCGCATGATATAACAGTCCTTCCAAAGATGTGATGCCGGCTTCTCCTTCGATCCATGCTTTGGACAGGGCTGATTTAACAAGCGCTCCAAATTGGGGCCTGAACCTCCACCCCTCTGGGGCTGCTTGCCCTTACGGCGCTGGCCATTCTCCTGCGCGTTGGTATTTGCAACAAAGTCCAAGCTATTGTCGGCCTTGCGCTTACCACTGTTTCCATGGCCTGCCGGATTATGCTGTTGGCCCTTGGCATTGCCATTCTTCTTACCTTTCTCCGGTTTGTGCTCCTCTGAATCCGGATCCTTGGTATTATCTGAATCGGCGTATTTGACCAAAGCAGCCATGAGTGTTGACATATCATTGTAGTGGCGTTTGAGCCTTCCCAATTTCTGTTTTAATGGTTTGAAACGACAATTGCCCTCTAATGTTAACACTGCAGTGTCTGCATTGATACAATCTGATGAATGCAAAATTGCTGAGACCCGTTTGACCCAATGGGTCATGGATTCCCCTTCCTCTTGGACACAAGCGGCCAGATCCACGATTGACATCGGCTGCTTACACGTATCCTTGAAGTTCTGGATAAACCGGTGCTTCAATTCGGCCCATGATCCAACAGAGTTGGTTGGCAAACTCTTCAACCAAGTGCGAGCTGTTCCTTCCAACATCATGGTGAAATATTTAGCACATACTGCCTCATCCACATCTAACATCTCCATTGCCATCTCATAGCTCTCCACCCACGCCTCTGGTTGCAAATCGGCGGTGTAATTTGGTACCTTACGAGGCCCCTTAAAATCCTTGGGCAGTCTCACATTACGCAAAGCGGGGGTTAGACACGGCACCCCTAAGGAACTGAACATCACTCCTGGCTCCACGGAGGCCGTGGGGTGAACCGGAGTATGCTGTCGTGCTCCATGTCGAACCGCCAACTCGGCCTCCCAACATGTGCGGCCATGGTCCACAACATCTTGCGCATTAGAGCCTCCCCCGGCCGGGTTGTTCCCCCGTGGTGAATTTCGACGGCGTGCACTACTGGACACGGCCGGTTCATCCTCCACGTGTCTGCTATAGCTCTGGCTTGGACGGGGAGTGGAATGAATCCTCTCACGACTGTGTGAATATGCCTGCTGTTGATTTAGTGTTGTTTGAAGGAGATCCCTGGCCCGACGTGCTTTCACTGCAACTGGTGACTCGCCGTCGGTTGGAGGGCCGCCAGGCGTGAAGCGGCGGCCACAATGTTGTACAACGGGTTGGCATAATGCCCAGGCGGTGTTGGTACATACTGTGGCACAACGTTGTTCTGGCGAGGCGGGTCCGTCGTGCGCGGTTGAACCGGCACTCCTGTTCCCGACGCCCCCGCCCGGTTTAGTGTGGGTTGGCTACCAGCTCCTGCTCCTGGTGTGTTGAAGAGATTCTGCGGCTCATAAACCGACGAGAGATGTGATAGATACCTTCTTCTCATGACTTCCTCTGAAGCATTCTGATCCAGTCTAATCCGGTAGGCCTGTGCTTCCAATTCAGCCCGCTCTATAGCCATCCTAGCATTCTCTGTTGCCAGGTCCGCCTTAGCCTGGGCTATCTGATCTTTTACTTTTGCAATCTCCGCATTGTGCTGATCCCTGGCTGCTGCATCCACCTCCGCGGCCATCAACGTTGCCAAAGCATCGAACAAATCAAACAGGACTTGGGCCGGAGGTGGCGCCAAGCTTCCTGCCCCTGCTGGTGTGGCCGTTGTTGAACCGGAGAGCATTGCTGCGGCGGTAGATGAATGAGGCGCCGATTGTGTGCCGGCCATGAAGATGGCGTCCCGGTTTGGTAGATCGGGGGAATCCGGAATACTGTTGCCCTCGGATCCTCCATCAATCCGGCTGTCCTTCAACTGGTAAAGTGATTCGGTCTCTCCAGAAGACTCGTCATCAGAACAGACCACGGTCTCTCCATCGGACACCGGTCCATCCTCGTACCTCGATCCATGGATGACACCCACGAAAACATGCCTTGCCTCGGGCTGAACCGGCGAAGGACTTGCACGCCGAGCTGTTTCGATGATGTCGGTGCAGATGTCCGGCTCAGGGGCCGGTTCGCCGATCTTGCCGATGAAGACGTGAATCCCACCAAAGGGGACCCAATACCCGTATTCGATTGAATCGGCCTCGGGACCCCATCCTGCGTTGTCGATGTAGAGCTTGCCGCGACGACTCTTCATCATCCGGCCCACAGCGTATCCCTTAAGTCCATCAAAGTTGCCCTTCAAGAACTCAAAACCATCGTGCGATAGCCCCGCGGTGGGCGCCAACTGTCGTGGGTTTTTCATGGCAGATGTCCTTGTGAAAGGACTTAGTCGTGGAGCCATCGCTACGGGTTAGCTTTAAGGGGTTGAACCGGACAAGGGGACATGGGGAATTTTATACTAGTTCGGCCCCTTTGAGGAAGGTAAAAGCCTACGTCTAGTTGTGATTGTTATTGCTAGGGTTTCGAAGGCCAGGGAGCGAATCCGCTTTGTCTGGCTCTCGAGTTATTATCTGTCCCTAAACCGCTGTCGGGTCGTCCCTTTATATACATAGGTCGACGCCCGCCAGTTTACAGAGTCCCGAAGCCGGATCATAAACGTATCCAGTTCGGTCTCTATCCTTCCTATCTTACAATACAAGTTACACGACTAAGCCGGTTTACATTTACAGGCTTTAACCCGCCTTCGGGCCTTGGGCCTCCATGAAGCGCCATCATCCTTGCATCTTTATGGGCTTCTAATCATCAGGGAGTCAACCCGGCTACATAAGGCCGGTTTACCTCCAGTAGTAATATCCCCAACACGTACCGTAGGATGTCAACCAGATGAAACAAGTCCCCTGGCTTGTCACCGCGAAGATGCGGCCTAGATGGCGCACGGCGTCTTCGAACGTGTAGGAGTACAAATCTGCCGCCGCCAACATGCACTAGCCTCTGCCGTTACTGCCTCCTGCATTGATGGCAATCCTTATGTCGAACACCGCGATGAGATAGTAATCGTCGAAGCCGCGTTGCTTTGTTGGCGGGTCTGCAATTGCTATCTTCTTCAATCTCATGTAGGCATCATCATACGTATTCTTGCCCAGCCAGCCCGGAAGGCCGATCCCAATGGTGGAGAAGGGGTCTACCGGAACGGCCGCACTGATGTGGATGTTGTGCAAAATCATGGTGGTATCCGGACGGAGGTATGCAAGCCAATCTTCGTTGGCACCGACCCAGACCTATATATAAGACGGTGGGCAGCGGAGAAATTACGGGATGGAAATGGAATAACTAAGTACTACATGATCAAACTCCATTACTAACCTGCTCATCGGCAAAATCTGACTACCTCTCAACATCGTCAACTCTAGCGGAGTCAATGTGCAACCATGGCCAGGGAGCGGTGGACTATTTGAAGAATTGTCCCATAGAAGAACCTTCTCCTCGAGGACGCATGGAAGACCAACAAGCATGGCATTTTCCCAAGCCTGTTTAAGCAGCGTCTTGAAAAAGTTGGTGCAGGAAGCACCGACTCTTGCGGCGGTGAGGACGTCGGAGCGGCGTGCGATTTCTCCTAGAGAATCATCGTCCAAGGTCTCCCAGCCCCGACGAGGAGGAGAACCGCCTGGCGGATCCATGGGAGCAGCGACGAACTGCCTTCTCTTCGGGGGGAGGGGAACTGGCGAGGAGGAGATAAGAGCGTAGTAACCGCACGGCCTCGTCCCTTCCAACTGTAGATCGTTCCTCAACGAAGGGGTGAGGCTATTATTTACTACTCTAAATAATAGCACTAGTAAATGATAGCACTAGTAAGAAATTTTTGGCACTAGGTAGTAGTTTTTGGTACCATGGAGTACTAGTACTAGCATTATGGAACGTTATGGGATTGCATTATACTGTAAATAATAGCACTAGTAAGAAATTTTTGGCACTAGGTAGTAGTTTTTGGCGTGGATTAAGAAATTTTGGGTATGTTTTTGCCATTTTTTGTACACGCCAACTAGTGTCAAAAAACGTCGTACATTATGTGACGGAGGAGTACGTACTCGTACAATAGCAGTACTAGTACTACTTTTCTCAACTAGTAGTGCGATGTACTGTACTTCTAGTCTAGTCTTGTATAGTGCACCAGTTTTGAACTCTTGAATCTCAGGGCCAAGGAGCTACAGTTGGAAGTCGAGGGTACTACTGTTCTCTAGAACCATCGTTGTACTATCAATGCAGGGGAAGTACACCTGCGTAGTGGACTAGTGGGTACTCTCGGTGCTCTATTCAGCCGCTCCTCTCACGTAGCTGGCCTACTCAGCCGCTCCTCTCATGCACACACTAGCAGCCTGTTTATCAGCGACGGTTACTGCGGGGGCAGAACATTTGAGTTATTTGATACAGCAAGACTAGGCTTTTCGCTTCCATTTGTGGAGGTGTAATGGATCTCGTCGAACTTTGTTAGTAGTTCCTTCTTTATGAATGAGATGAAGCAAAGATTTTGCCTCCGTTTCAAAAAAAACACGGCAAGAGGAATTTCTTTTATAGTAGAGCCGATAATGGAGTGAAGTCCATGCATGCAACGCCACAAGCTACAGAGTAGTAGTAGAGCACTTTACGTACAGAGCCATATTGCACAGTTCCCAATGCCCCGCCAGGCTTTTCCGACTCCTCGGGCTTAATTGGGAGGCGCTAGTTTAAATATGCTACTAGCCGGAAGCTGCAAGCGAGGTGCGGCTAGGGCGAGCACGCGAGCCACGGGATGCTGGGAAGGAAAACCTGTTCACGTGGCTAGGCTGTCCAGTGCACCCAGATTGTGGGGCCGCACGTCCGTTTGACTTCAAAACTCAAACTACACGTGTAAAATATTAGCTCACAGCGAAGTGTAGTAGTACTATTTTTAAAAAAAAGGCCGTCGTGCGTTGGGCCGGGATCGAACCCACAAAACGAGGTATACACTCCCGCGACCACTAGTAGTACTCGTTGGAGTACAACGCAACCTAGAATCGCCTTTTGTCGCTAGTAGTACGTACATTGTTCCTTACAAGAAACCCCTAAGAGCATGGTTAATAGTATAGCCAGCTGCTGGCTATAAGCCAGTGCCATGTCATCTACAGCCCATCTTATAGCCAACATGTAGTAGTAGTTTATTTCTTATAATGTTATGATAAGAAAGACTTTGTTGCTAGGAAACATGGTAAAGAAAGAGAGCCTTGGGTTCAGAAACCCATGCCTTTTCCTCCCAAACCATCCAAGAAAAAGGATGATGAGGATATTGAGCGCTTTGCTGAAATGATTAGACCTATCTTTTTGCGTATGCGATTAACTGATATGCTCAAAACCAATCATTATGCTAAGTACATGAAAGATATAATTACAAATAAAAGAAAGATACCGGAAGCTGAAATTTCCACCATGCTTGCTAATTATACTTTTAAGGGTGGAATACCAAAGAAACTTGGAGATCCTGGTGTACCAACTATACCATGCTCCATTAAAAGAAACTATGTTAAAACTGCTTTATGTGATCTTGGAGCCGGTGTTAGTGTTATGCCTCTTTCTTTATATCGTAGACTTGATTTGAATAAGTTGACACCTACTAAAATATCGTTACAAATGGCTGATAAATCAACTGCTATACCTGTCGGTATTTGTGAGGATGTGCATGTTGTAGTTGCAAACGTTACTATTTTAACGGACTTTGTTATTCTTGATATTCCCGAGGACGATAGTATGTCTATTATTCTTGGAAGACCCTTTTTGAATACTGTAGGGACTGTTATTAATTGCACTAAAGGCAATGTCACTTTTCATGTTAATGGTAATGAGAATACGGTACACTTTCCGAGGAAACAACCTCAAGTTCATAGTATCAACTCTATTGGGAAGCGCGCCGAACCGGATCCAGATCCAGATCCAAATTTGGATCGGTTGACTTTCTTTGCCCAAAACCCTAATTTTTTAGCAATGTTCATCGCATCGTAACTCCGCATCCGTAGCTCCGTTTTGGACATATAGCATATCAAAATGTTCATCTCAGAGAGTACATCATTTCATCTCATTGCATCATTTTCATTTGAGTTCATCTTGGTGCCCGAAATGCTGTTGGAATAGTGCTATTTGAGATAATTGTCAGATCTGCTGCTCCAATTAGATATTTGTCATTTTTGCCATGATTATTGTGTGCATGATATGCCCCTGAGCTCTACATGTGTTTTGTTATATGTTTTGCCATCTATCCAGAGGTGCAACCCATGTATTTTTGTGATGTGTGTGGTGACTAGCACAATCTTGCAAAGTGGAGCATTCGTTAATGCTGATTTCAGGGACTTAGCTTTTCCACTAAGTCCTTGGACTGTTTATCTCATTATGCCATATGTTCATGTTGTTTCCTAGTGATCCGTGCCTCTTTTGAGTATGATCACTAAGGATGTTTTGTTAATCTTGTAGTGCTCTATCCATAAATGTCTTTGTTTGCAATTATGGAGCACCCTAGCTTGAGTGAATCGAGCTCTACTTTTGTCATTTCGTGAATCTGGGCAGATTGTCTACTTGTTAGCGATTTTGCCGAGGATGTTGTAGTTGATCCGTGCATGCTATGTTATTGTTCTTGCCATGTCTAGCTTGCATTTTGTGTATTCTTGATGGGTGTATACTTAGATTGTCATGAATTGCTCTGTAGTGAGTGCATCGAGCTCGTAAACATGCCTACTTGATATCTGTTTTCAGCATGCTCCGGTTTTCACTAAGTCTGAAAACTGATTATGTTTTTGCCATGTTCACATGCTTGCAAATGTATTTTCTGATCCCTTTTGGCTCAAGGTAACTAAGGGACTTTTATTAAGATCTTTGAGTAGCTCCATGCCATGCTTTACTTTGCCATGTTCAGGTCCTGTAGCATATTGTTGTCATGCTCCAAAGAGTGCTACCTGATCTGAAATTCCAGACAAGTGGGAGACTGAAGGAAATATGCCCTAGAGGCAATAATAAAGTTATTATTTATTTCCTTATATCATGATAAAAGTTTATTATTCATGCTAGAATTGTATTAGCCGGAAACATAATACATGTGTGAATGCATAGACAAACAGAGTGTCACTAGTATGCCTCTACTAGACTAGCTTGTTAATCAAAGATGGTTATGTTTCCTAACCATGGACAAAGAGTTGTCATTTGATTAACAGGATCACATCATTAGTTGAATGATCTGATTGACATGACCCATTCCATTAGCTTAGCACCCGATTGTTTAGTATGTTGCTATTGCTTTCTTCATGACTTATACATGTTCCTATGACTATGAGATTATGCAACTTCCGTTTTCCAGAGGAACACTTTGTGTGCTACCAAACGTCACAACGTAACTGGGTGATTATAAAGGAGCTCTACAGGTGTCTCCAAAGGTACATGTTGGGTTGGCGTATTTCGAGATTAGGATTTGTCACTCCGATTGTCGGAGAGGTATCTCTAGGCCCTCTCGGTAATGCACATCACTTAAGCCTTGCAAGCATTGCAACTAATGAGTTAGTTGCGGGATGATGTATTACAGAACGAGTAAAGAGACTTGCCGGTAACGAGATTGAACTAGGTATGGGATACCGACGATCGAATCTCGAGCAAGTAACATACCGATGACAAAGGGAACAACGTATGTTGTTATGCGGTCTGACCAATAAAAGATCTTCGTAGAATATGTAGGAGCCAATATGAGCATCCAGGTTCCGCTATTGGTTATTGACCGGAGACGTGTCTCGGTCATGTCTACATTGTTCTCGAACCCGTAGGGTCCGCACGCTTAAGGTTACGATGACAGTTATATTATGAGTTTATACATTTTGATGTACCGAAGGTTGTTCGGAGTCCCGGATGTGATCACGGACATGACGAGGAGTCTCGAAATGGTCGATACATAAGGATTGGTATATTGGAAGCCTATGTTTGGATATCGGAAGTGTTCCGGGTGAAATCGGGATTTTACCGGAGTACCGGGAGGTTACCGGACCCCCCCCCCCCCCGGGAGCTATATGGGCCTAAGTGGGCCTTAGTGGAAAAGAGAAGGAGAAGCCCAAGATGGGCCGCGCGCCCCTCCCCTCCCTTGGTCCGAATAGGACAAGGAGAGGGGGCCGGCCCCCCTCTCTCTTTTCCCCCCTCCGCGAATCCTATTCCAACTAGGATTGGGGGGGGATCCTACTCCCAGAGGGAGTAGGACTCCTCCTGGCGCGCCTCTCCTAGGCCGGCCGCACCCCCCCCCCTTGAGCCTTTATATACGGAGGCAGGGGCACCCCAGAGAGACACAAGTTGATCCATGTGATCATATTCTTAGCCGTGTGCGGTGCCCCTTCCACCATAGTCCTCGATAATATTGTAGCGGTGCTTAGGCGAAGCCCTGCTGCAGTAGTACATCAAGATCGTCACCACGCCGTCGTGCTGACGGAACTCTTCCCCGACACTTTGCTGGATCGGAGTCCGGGGATCGTCATCGAGCTGAACGTGTGCTAGAACTCGGAGGTAACGTAGTTTCGGTGCTTGATCGGTCGGGCCGTGGAGACGTACGACTACATCAACCAAACGCTTCCGTTGTCGATCTACAAGGGTACGTAGATCACACTCTCCCCTTCTCGTTGCTATGCATCACCATGATCTTGCGTGAGCGTAGGAATTTTTTTGAAATTACTACGAAACCCAACAGTGGCATCCGAGCCTAGGTTTTATATGTTGATGTTATATGCACGAGTAGAACACAAGTGAGTTGTGAGCGATATAAGTCATACTGCTTGCCAACATGTCATACTTTGGTTCGGCGGTATTGTTGGACGAAGCGGCCCGGACCGACATTACGCGTACGCTTACGCGAGACCGGTTCTCCCGACGTGCTTTGCACATAGGTGGCTTGCGGGTGACAGTTTCTCCAACTTTAGTTGAACTGAGTGTGGCTACGCCCGGTCCTTGCGAAGGTTAAAACAGCACCAACTTGACAAACTATCGTTGTGGTTTTTGATGCGTAGGTAAGATTGGTTCTTGCTTAAGCCCGTAGCAACCACGTAAAACATGCAACAACAAAGTAGAGGACGTCTAACTTGTTTTTGTAGGGCATGTTGTGATGTGATATGGTCAAGACATGATGCTAAATTTTATTGTACGAGATGATCATGTTTTGTAACCGAGTTATCGGCAACTGGCAGGAGCCATATGGTTGTCGCTTTATTGTATGCAATGCAATCGCGCTGTAATGCTTTACTTTATCACTAAGCGGTAGCGATAGTCGTGGAAGCATAAGATTGGCGAGACGACAACGATGCTACGATGGAGATCAAGGTGTCGCGCCGGTGACGATGGTGATCATGACGGTGCTTCGGAGATGGAGATCACAAGCACAAGATGATGATGGCCATATCATATCACTTATATTGATTGCATGTGATGTTTATCTTTTATGCATCTTATCTTGCTTTGATTGACGGTAGCATTATAAGATGATCTCTCACTAAATTATCAAGAAGTGTTCTCCCTGAGTATGCACCGTTGCGAAAGTTCTTCGTGCTGAGACACCACGTGATGATCGGGTGTGATAGGCTCTACGTTCAAATACAACGGGTGCAAAACAGTTGCACATGCGGAATACTCAGGTTATACTTGACGAGCCAAGCATATACATATATGGCCTTGGAACACGGAGACCGAAAGGTCGAGCATGAATCATATAGCAGATATGATCAACATAGTGATGTTCACCAATGAAACTACTCCATCTCACGTGATGATCGGACATGGTTTAGTTGATTTGGATCACGTAATCACTTAGAGGATTAGAGGGATATCTATCTAAGTGGGAGTTCTTTAAGTAATATGATTAATTGAACCTAAATTTATCATGAACTTAGTACCTGATAGTATCTTGCTTGTTTATGTATGATTGTAGATAAATGGCCCGTGTTGTTGTTCCGTTGAATTTTAATGCATTCCTTGAGAAAGCAAAGTTGAAAGATGATGGTAGCAATTACACGGACTGGGTCCGTAACTTGAGGATTATCCTCATTGCTGCACAGAAGAATTACGTCCTGGAAGCACCGCTGGGTGCCAGGCCTGCTGCTAGAGCAACACCAAATGTTGTGAACGTCTGGCAGAGCAAAGCTGATGACTACTCGATAGTTCAGTGTGCCATGCTTTATGGCTTAGAACCGGGACTTCAACGACGTTTTGAACGTCATGGAGCATATGAGATGTTCCAGGAGTTGAAGTTAATATTTCAAGCAAATGCCCGGATTGAGAGATATGAAGTCTCCAATAAGTTCTATAGCTGCAAGATGGAGGAGAGAAGTTCTGTCAGTGAGCATATACTCAAAATGTCTGGGTATAATAATCACTTGATTCAGATGGGAGTTAATCTTCCAGATGATTGCGTCATTGATAGGATTCTCCAATCACTGCCACCAAGGTACAAGAGCTTCGTGATGAACTATAATATGCAAGGGATGAATAAGACTATTCCCGAGCTCTTCGCAATGCTGAAAGCTGCGGAGGTAGAAATCAAAAAAGGAGCATCAAGTGTTGATGGTCAACAAGACCACTAGTTTCAAGAAAAAGGGCAAAGGGAAGAAGAAGGGGAAGTTCAAGAAGAACAGCAAGCAAGTTGCTGCTCAAGAGAAGAAACCCAAGTCTGGACCTAAGCCTGAAACTGAGTGCTTCTACTGCAAGCAGACTGGTCACTGGAAGCGGAACTGCCCCAAGTATTTGGCGGATAAGAAGGATGGCAAGGTGAACAAAGGTATATGTGATATACATGTTATTGATGTGTACCTTACTAATACTCGCAGTAGTACCTAGGTATTTGATACTGGTTCTGTTGCTAATATTTGCAACTCGAAACAGGGACTACGGATTAAGCGAAGATTGGCTAAGGACGAGGTGACGATGCGCGTGGGAAACGGTTCCAAAGTCGATGTGATCGCAGTCGACACGCTACCTCTACATCTACCTTCGGGATTAATATTAGACCTAAATAATTGTTATTTGGTGCCAGCGTTAAGCATGAACATTATATCTGGATCTTGTTTGATGCGAGACGGTTATTCATTTAAATCAGAGAATAATGGTTGTTCTATTTATATGAGTAATATCTTTTATGGTCATGCACCCTTGAAGAGTGGTCTATTCTTATTGAATCTCGATAGTAGTAACACACATATTCATAATGTTGAAACCAAAAGATGCAGAGTTGATAATGATAGTGCAACTTATTTGTGGCACTGCCGTTTAGGTCAGATCGGTGTAAAGCGCATGAAGAAACTCCATACTGATGGACTTTTGGAACCACTTGATTATGAATCACTTGGTACTTGCGAACCGTGCCTCAAGGGCAAGATGACTAAAACACCGTTCTCCGGTACTATGGAGAGAGCAACAGATTTGTTGGAAATCATACATACAGATGTATGTGGTCCGATGAATATTGAGGCTCGTGGCGGATATCGTTATTTTCTCAGCTTCACAGATGACTTAAGCAGATATGGGTATATCTACTTAATGAAACATAAGTCTGAGACATTTGAAAAGTTCAAAGAATTTCAGAGTGAAGTTGAAAATCATCGTGACAAGAAAATAAAGTTTCTACGATCTGATCGTGGAGGAGAATATTTGAGTTACAAGTTTGGTGTACATTTGAAACAATGCGGAATAGTTTCTCAACTCACGCCACCGGGAACACCACAGCGTAATGGTGTGTCCGAACGTCATAATCGTACTTTACTAGATATGGTGCGATCTATGATGTCTCTTACTGATTTACCGCTATCGTTTTGGGGTTATGCTTTGGAGACGGCCGCATTCACGTTAAATAGGGCACCATCAAAATCCGTTGAGACAACGCCTTATGAACTATGGTTTGGCAAGAAACCAAAGTTGTCGTTTCTGAAAGTTTGGGGCTGCAATGCTTATGTGAAAAAGCTTCAACCTGATAAGTTCGAACCCAAATCGGAGAAATGTGTCTTCATAGGATATCCAAAGGAGACTGTTGGATACACCTTCTATCACAGATCCGAAGGCAAGACTTTTGTTGCTAAGTTCGGAAACTTTCTAGAGAAGGAGTTTCTCTCGAAAGATTGAGTGGGAGGAAAGTAGAACTTGACGAGGTAACTGTACCTGCTCCCTTATTGGAAAGTAGTGCATCACAGAAAACTGTTTCTGTGACACCTACACCAATTAGTGAGGAACCTAATGATAATGATCATGAAACTTCAGAACAAGATACTACTGAACCTCATAGATCAACCAGAGTAAGATCCGCACCAGAGTGGTACGGTAATCCTGTTCTGGAAGTCATGCTACTAGATCATGATGAACCTACGAACTATGAAGAAGCGATGGTGAGCCCAGATTCCGCAAAATGGCTTGAAGCCATGAAATCTGAGATGGGATCCATGTATGAGAACAAAGTGTGGACTTTGGTTGACTTGCCCAATGGATCTTCAAGAAGAAGACTGACGCCGACGGTAATATTACTGTCTACAAAGCTCGACTTGTCGCAAAAGGGTTTCGGCAAGTTCAAGGGATTGACTACGATGAGACCTTCGCACCCGTAGCGATGCTTAAGTCTGTCCGAATCATGTTAGCAATTGCCGCATTTTATGATTATGAGATTTGGCAGATGGATGTCAAAACTGCATTCCTGAATGGATTTCTGGAAGAAGAGTTGTATATGATGCAACCGGAAGGTTTTGTCGATCCAAAGGGAGCTAACAAAGTGTGCAAGCTCCAGCGCTCCATTTATGGACTGGTGCAAGCCTCTCGGAGTTGGAATAAACGCTTTGATAGTGTGATTAAAGCATTTGGTTTTATACAGACTTTTGGAGAAGCCTGTATTTACAAGAAAGTGAGTGGGAGCTCTGTAGCATTTCTGATATTATATGTGGATGACATATTACTGATTGGAAATGATATAGAATTTCTGGATAGCATAAAGGGATACTTGAATAAGAGTTTTTCAATGAAAGACCTCGGTGAAGCTGCTTACATATTAGGCATAAAGATCTATAGAGATAGATCAAGACGTTTAATTGGACTTTCACAAAGCACATACCTTGACAAGATTTTGAAGAAGTTCAAAATGGATCAAGCAAAGAAAGGGTTCTTGCCTGTGTTACAAGGTGTGAAGTTGAGTCGGACTCAATGCCCGACCACTGTAGAAGATAGAGAGAAGATGAAAGATGTTCCCTATGCTTCAGCCATAGGCTCTATCATGTATGCAATGCTGTGTACGAGACCTAATGTGTGCCTTGCTATAAGTCTAGCAGGGAGGTACCAAAGTAATCCAGGAGTGGATCACTGGACAGCGGTCAAGAACATCCTGAATTACCTGAAAAGGACTAAGGATATGTTTCTCGTATATGGAGGTGACAAAGAGCTCATCGTAAACGGTTACGTTGATGCAAGCTTCGACACTGATCCGGACGATTCTAAATCGCAAACCGGATACGTGTTTACATTAAATGGTGGAGCTGTCAGTTGGTGCAGTTCTAAACAAAGCGTCGTGGCGGGATCTATGTGTGAAGCGGAATACATAGCTGCTTCGGAAGCAGCAAATGAAGGAGTCTGGATGAAGGAGTTCATATCCGATCTAGGTGTCGTACCTAGTGCATCGGGTCCAATGAAAATCTTTTGTGACAATACTGGTGCAATTGCCTTGGCGAGGGAATCCAGATTTCACAAGAGAACCAAGCACATCAAGAGATGCTTCAATTCCATCCGGGATCTAGTCCAGGTGGGAGACACAGAGATTTGCAAGATACATACGGATCTGAAGGTTGCAGACCCGTTGACTAAGCCTCTTCCACGAGCAAAACATGATCAGCACCAAGGCTCCATGGGTGTTAGAATCATTACTGTGTAATCTAGATTATTGACTCTAGTGCAAGTGGGAGACTGAAGGAAATATGCCCTAGAGGCAATAATAAAGTTATTATTTATTTCCTTATATCATGATAAAAGTTTATTATTCATGCTAGAATTGTATTAACCGGAAACATAATACATGTGTGAATGCATAGACAAACAGAGTGTCACTAGTATGCCTCTACTAGACTAGCTTGTTAATCAAAGATGGTTATGTTTCCTAACCATGGACAAAGAGTTGTCATTTGATTAACAGGATCACATCATTAGCTGAATGATCTGATTGACATGACCCATTCCATTAGCTTAGCACCCGATCGTTTAGTATGTTGCTATTGCTTTCTTCATGACTTATACATGTTCCTATGACTATGAGATTATGCAACTCCCGTTTGCCAGAGGAACACTTTTTGTGCTACCAAACGTCACAACGTAACTGGGTGATTATAAAGGAGCTCTACAGGTGTCTCCAAAGGTACATGTTGGGTTGGCGTATTTCGAGATTAGGATTTGTCACTCCGATTGTCGGAGAGGTATCTCTGGGCCCTCTCGGTAATGCACATCACTTAAGCCTTGCAAGCATTGCAACTAATGAGTTATTTGCGGGATGATGTATTACAAAACGAGTAAAGAGACTTGCCGGTAACGAGATTGAACTAGGTATGGGATACCGATGATCGAATCTCGGGCAAGTAACATACCGATGACAAAGGGAACAACGTATGTTGTTATGCGGTCTGACCGATAAAAGATCTTCGTAGAATATGTAGGAGCCAATATGAGCATCCAGGTTCCGCTATTGGTTATTGACCGGAGACGTGTCTCGGTCATGTCTACATTGTTCTCGAACCCGTAGGGTCCGCACGCTTAAGGTTACGATGACAGTTATATTATGAGTTTATACATTTTGATGTACCGAAGGTTGTTCGGAGTCCCGGATGTGATCACGGACATGAAGAGGAGTCTCGAAATGGTCGAGACATAAAGATTGATATATTGGAAGCCTATGTTTGGATATCGGAAGTGTTTCGGGTGAAATCGGGATTTTACCGGAGTACCGGGAGGTTACCGGACCCCCCCCCCCCCCCCGGGAGCTATATGGGCCTAAGTGGGCCTTAGTGGAAAAGAGAAGGAGCAGCCCAAGATGGGCCGCGCGCCCCTCCCCTCCCTTGGTCCGAATAGGACAAGGAGAGGGGGCCGGCCCCCCTCTCTCTTTTCCCCCCTCCGCTAATCCTATTCCAACTAGGATTGGGGGGGAATCCTACTCCCAGAGGGAGTAGGACTCGTCCTGGCGCGCCTCTCCTAGGCCGGCCGCACCCCCCCCCCCCTTGAGCCTTTATATACGGAGGCAGGGGCACCCCAGAGAGACACAAGTTGATCCACGTGATCATATTCTTAGCCGTGTGCGGTGCCCCTTCCACCATAGTCCTCGATAATATTGTAGCGGTGCTTAGGCGAAGCCCTGCTGCAGTAGTACATCAAGATCGTCACCACGCCGTCGTGCTGACGGAACTCTTCCCCGACACTTTGCTGGATCGGAGTCCGGGGATCGTCATCGAGCTGAACGTGTGGTAGAACTCGGAGGTGCCGTAGTTTCGGTGCTTGATCGGTCGGGCCGTGGAGACGTACGACTACATCAACCAAACGCTTCCGTTGTCGATCTACAAGGGTACGTAGATCACACTCTCCCCTTCTCGTTGCTATGCATCACCATGATCTTGCGTGAGCGTAGGAATTTTTTTGAAATTACTACGAAACCCAACAGTGGCATCCGAGCCTAGGTTTTATATGTTGATGTTATATGCACGAGTAGAACACAAGTGAGTTGTGGGCGATATAAGTCATACTGCTTACCAGCATATCATACTTTGGTTCGGTGTTATTGTTGGACGAAGCGGCCCGGACCGACATTACGCGTACGCTTACGCGAGACCGGTTCTCCCGACGTGCTTTGCACATAGGTGGCTTGCGGGTGACAGTTTCTCCAACTTTAGTTGAACTGAGTGTGGCTACGCCCGGTCCTTGCGAAGGTTAAAACAGCACCAACTTGACAAACTATCGTTGTGGTTTTTGATGCGTAGGTATGATTGGTTCTTGCTTAAGCCCGTAGCAGCCACGTAAAACATGCAACAACAAAGTAGAGGACGTCTAACTTGTTTTTGTAGGGCATGTTGTGATGTGAGATGGTCAAGACATGATGCTAAATTTTATTGTATGAGATGATCATGTTTGTAACCGAGTTATCGGCAACTGGCAGGAGCCATATGGTTGTCGCTTTATTGTATGCAATGCAATCGCGCTATAGTGCTTTACTTTATCACTAAGCGGTAGCGATAGTCGTGGAAGCATAAGATTGGCGAGACGACAACGATGCTACGATGGAGATCAAGGTGTCGCGCCGGTGACGATGGTGATCATGACGGTGCTTCGGAGATGGAGATCACAAGCACAAGATGATGATGGCCATATCATATCACTTATATTGATTGCATGTGATGTTTATCTTTTATGCATCTTATCTTGCTTTGATTGACGGTAGCATTATAAGATGATCTCTCACTAAATTATCAAGAAGTGTTCTCCCTGAGTATGCACCGTTGCGAAAGTTCTTCGTGCTGAGACACCACGTGATGATCGGGTGTGATAGGCTCTACGTTCAAATACAACGGGTGCAAAACAGTTGCACACGCGGAATACTCAGGTTATACTTGACGAGCCAAGCATATACAGATATGGCCTCGGAACACGGAGACCGAAAGGTCGAGCGTGAATCATATAGCGGATATGATCAACATAGTGATGTTCACCAATGAAACTACTCCATCTCACGTGATGATCGGACATGGTTTAGTTGATTTGGATCACGTAATCACTTAGAGGATTAGAGGGATATCTATCTAAGTGGGAGTTCTTTAAGTAATATGATTAATTGAACCTAAATTTATCATGAACATAGTACCTGATGGTATCTTGCTTGTTTATGTATGATTGTAGATAAATGGCCCGTGTTGTTGTTCCGTTGAATTTTAATGCGTTCCTTGAGAAAGCAAAGTTGAATGATGATGGTAGAAATTACACGGACTGGGTCCGTAACTTGAGGATTATCCTCATTGCTGCACAGAAGAATTACGTCCTGGAAGCACCGCTGGGTGCCAGGCCTACTGCTGGAGCAACACCAAATGTTGTGAACGTCTGGCAGAGCAAAGCTGATGACTACTCGATAGTTCAGTGTGCCATGCTTTACGGCTTAGAACCGGGACTTCAACGACGTTTTGAACGTCATGGAGCATATGAGATGTTCCAGGAGTTGAAGTTAATATTTCAAGCAAATGCCCGGATTGAGAGATATGAAGTCTCCAATAAGTTCTATGGCTGCAAGATGGAGGAGAGCAGTTCTGTCAGTGAGCATATACTCAAAATGTCTGGGTATAATAATCACTTGATTCAGATGGGAGTTAATCTTCCAGATGATTGCGTCATTGACAGGATTCTCCAATCACTGCCACCAAGCTACAAGAGCTTCGTGATGAACTATAATATGCAAGGGATGAATAAGACTATTCCCGAGCTCTTTGCAATGCTGAAAGCTGGGGAGGTAGAAATCAAAAAAGGAGCATCAAGTGTTGATGGTCAACAAGACCACTAGTTTCAAGAAAAAGGGCAAAGGGAAGAAGAAGGGGAACTTCAAGAAGAACAGCAAGCAAGTTGCTGCTCAAGAGAAGAAACCCAAGTCTGGACCTAAGCCTGAAACTGAGTGCTTCTACTGCAAGCAGACTGGTCACTGGAAGCGGAACTGCCCCAAGTATTTGGCGGATAAGAAGGATGGCAAGGTGAACAAAGGTATATGTGATATACATGTTATTGGTGTGTACCTTACTAATACTCGCAGTAGTACCTGGGTATTTGATACTGGTTCTGTTTCTAATATTTGCAACTCGAAACAGGGACTACGGATTAAGCGAAGATTGGCTAAGGACGAGGTGACGATGCGCGTGGGAAACGGTTCCAAAGTCGATGTGATTGTAGTCGACACGCTACCTCTACATCTACCTTCGGGATTAATATTAGACCTAAATAATTGTTATTTGGTGCCAGCGTTAAGCATGAACATTATATCTGGATCTTGTTTGATGCGAGACGGTTATTCATTTAAATCAGAGAATAATGGTTGTTCTATTTATATGAGTAATATCTTTTATGGTCATGCACCCTTGAAGAGTGGTCTATTCTTATTGAATCTCGATAGTAGTAACACACATATTCATAATGTTGAAACCAAAAGATGCAGAGTTGATAATGATAGTGCAACTTATTTGTGGCACTGCCGTTTAGGTCATATCGGTGTAAAGCGCATGAAGAAACTCCATACTGATGGACTTTTGGAACCACTTGATTATGAATCACTTGGTACTTGCGAACCGTGCCTCAAGGGAAAGATGACTAAAACACCGTTCCAGCAATGCCCAACCTTGGTTTTACCATTTGCCACCTAGCCTCTTTTCCCTTGGGTTTCCGGAGCCCGAGGGTCATCTTATTTTAAACCCCCCCGGGCCAGTGCTCCTTTGAGTGTTGGTCCACCTGTCAGCTCCCGGTGGCCACCAGGGGCAACTCTGGGCTGTCCTACCCATACCTAAGACAATCTGAGTGTGCCCTGAGAACGAGATATGTGCAGCTCCTATCGGGATTTGTCGGCACATTCGGGCGGTGTTGCTGGATTTGTTTTAACCTGTCGAAGTGTCTTGAAGAACCGGGATACCGAGTCTGATCGGAATGTCTCGGGAGAAGGTCTATTCCTTCGTTGACCGTGAGAGCTTGTCATGGGCTAAGTTGGGACTCCCCTGCAGGGATTTGAACTTTCGAAAGCCGTGCCCGCGTTTATGGGCAGATGGGAATTTGTTAATGTCCGGTTGTAGACAACTTGAACCTTAACTTAATTAAAATGAATCAACTGTGTGAGTTGCCGTGATGGTCTCTTCTCGGCGGAGTCCGGGAAGTGAACACGGTGTTGGAGTAATGCTTGCGCAGGTTGTCCTCTAGTTTCTCGCTCGCGCTTTGCCTCCTCTTCTCGCTCTCTTTTGTGAACAGGATAGCCACCATATATGCTAGTCGCTTGCTGCAGCTCCACATACGTTCCTTGCCTTACCTATTAATCTTAAATAGTCTTGATCGCGAGGGTGCGAGATTGCTGAGTCCCTGTGGCTCACAGATTACTTCCAAACCAGATGCAGGGCCTGATGATTCCGTTCTAGATGACGCGCTTGAGCTCAAGTGGGAGTTCGACGAG
Organism: Triticum urartu; assembly: GCF_056163025.1. Taxonomy (NCBI): domain Eukaryota; kingdom Viridiplantae; phylum Streptophyta; class Magnoliopsida; order Poales; family Poaceae; genus Triticum; species Triticum urartu. The sequence goes on from NC_141874.1 coordinate 209,872,866, forward strand.
GACTCACGCAGATACTACGTGTCTTTCCTTGATGATCAGTAGTGGTGCCCAGTTGGGGTGATCGGGACCTCGTCGCATGTTGGGTTATCTTTTATTTTGGCGCCGTAGTCGGGCCATGAGTGTTTGAATGTTGTAATGCTATTTATGTACTTTGATTGACGTGGCGAGTGTAAGCCAACTATGTTATCTCCCCTTTTATTATCTATATTACATGGGATGTTATGAAGATTGCCTAACTTGTGACATTGCTTTCAATGCGGTTATGCCTCCAAGTCGTGCCTCGACACGTGGGAGATATAGCCGCATCGAGGGCGTTACAAGTTTATAGTATCAACTCTATTGGAATAATGCCATCGATTATATTTGGAGGTTTTGAATTTCCTCTTCCTATTGTCAAGAAGAAATATAATATTCTTATTGTTGGGGATGTGCATATCCCCGTTGAGGTAACATAGTGTTATTTGAAATTCTCCAGTTCCATGTTATTCGGAATGAGTTTTTAACAAGACTTGATCAACCTTGTTAGTGGATTCCTTTTGATGATCATGAGATGGATGAAACTAGAAGGCACAACCTTCTGTACCCCACTTTTACTTTCTGATATTTATATTAAATAAAATACAAATAAATATTTTTTCTGTCTGTTATCTGATTATCCGTGCAATATAAAAATACCTCGAACAGAAGTTCTCCAAATGCCCTGAAATTTAAATATGATTTTTTCTAGAATATTGAGAATATTCGGCACTAAGAACACAGCAGAGGGGGCCAACCACCTGCCCATGAGGGTGGAGGGCGCGCCCTACCCCCCTGGGCGCGCCCCCTGCCTCGTGGGCCCACGGTGGCCCTCCTTCACTTATCCTTTCACCCATACACTTCTTCTTCCTCCCACAAACGCGAATAACCAGCTCAAACCCGAGTCCAAGCTCGTTTTGCTGCCATTTTTGATCTCCTTGCTCAAAGCACCTCTCACAAAACTGCTTGCGAAGATTGTTCCTTGGTATGTGACTCCTCCATTGGTCCAATTAGTTTTTGTTCTAGTGCTTTATTCATTGCAAAATTTTGCTGCTTAGGTGACCCTGTTCTTCAGCTTGCATGTCAAATTTATATGGTTCCAAGTAGTTTTGATGCATGATATAGGCTCTAGGCACTTGTAGGAGTAGTTGTTATCAATATTATTGAGTTTGGTTTACTTTTATTTTGAAGTTACTAAAAATTTCAGAATTTTTTAGAAATGATGAGTTGACTTTTGAGGGGCTCATCGAGCCAAAACTCGAAGGAAAAGGCACCAAACCTAAGTATAATCTGCCTCGCACCACGGAGGTTCGGGCGTGTGAATGGCCTTCCGATGATTTTTTGAGAGCAGCCGGTATTTATGAAGATTTGCATGAATTGGCTAAGAATGCAGGCCTCACCGCTTTCCTCCACGACCAATGCGATCAGCATCTCTTACTCAGAAATATCTTTGTGCAAAACTTTCATTTCCATTCTAGGAGCTCACCACCTACGGTGGAGTTTTATTTATATGATGAGCATAAGGAGATGTCACTTTATGATTTTTGTCGGGTTTGTTTAGTCCATTTTGAGGGCAAGACAGAAGAACCACATCGCGATGATGTGGAGGGGTTTATTGATACTATCACTGTAGGGGAAACAAGGAAGGTTTCCGATGCACGAATCACTAGCATACATTTTCCTATTTTACATTATTTTGCATTATTTGCTAGTCGTTGCTTAATTGGTCGTGGAAACGGTGGAAACCTTAGTATCCCTGATATTATTATTTTGCTCCACGGTTTATATGGTGATAACTCTGTTAGTATGGGCGGCATTATTGCCAAATGGTTAAGTCTGAACCGTACAAAGGGCCCCATCTTTGGAGGCATCTATGCTTCACGCCTAGCTGCACATTTTAACATACCTATTAGGCATTATGAGAAAGAAGAAAAAGTGTTGCATCGTGTTATCTAGATTATAAAAGTATGGTGGCACATGATTTTATTGTTAAGAATAGGGAAGGAGAGCTTAAATATCAATTGTTCTTTAATAAACATCATCCTGAGACTATTACCCTGCCTGCTCCTTCTTTGTTTGATTTATCTATAGGCCAGTACCTTGTTCCGTTGAAGGCTATTCACGCCTACTGGAACCCTGCACTAGCCATGGATCCAGAGCCGGAACCACAGGTTGATCCTTCACGACAGTCTAATTACCAGTGGGATCCAGAGATGATTGTCAGCCAGTGGCAATCGGAGTCTTCCTCTTCTTCTTCTCAGTACGACCCCAACAATTACTATGGATATCCGCCAGGCCAGCCATGGCCATAGACCAACTTAGGCCAAAATCCTAAGCTTGGGGGAGTACGTATTTCCCATCGACATTACATTTATGCTCACACACTCATTGCTAGATGTCGGTGCTCATACTTTTTCATTTGTATCATCCATGCTAGTTTATTTCCTTTTATGCTTTCTTCTTGTGTGTTTAATAAACCTTAAGAAAAACAAAAAAATTAGTTGTAGCTTTTAATCAGTTTAATTTCCATGCTTGTGGTAGTAATTAAAAGAAAACCCAAAAAGATTTCCTGTTCTTCTTTTGCTTGTTGGGAGCTTTCCCGTGTAAATAGTTTTATTTCTTTTCTTTTCTTTGGGGGTCAATAGGAGAAGACCATAATTAAATTGTTGAAGTGGCTCTTATATGCATTATTGTTTATCTGACAAAAGAGCCCATATTGCCTTGTCTTGTCCTGTTTATTGAATGCATGCAGATTCCAGCTTAGTCCAATGCACATGCACTATTATTATTATTCACATCGTTCAGTCGTGCAAGTGAAAGGCAATTATGATGATATATGATGGACTAGCTGAGATGAGAAAAGCTGGTATGAACTCGACCTCTTTTGTTTTTGTAAATATGATTAGTTCATCGTTCCTGATTCAGCCTATTATGAATAAACATGTTTGCAATGACAACTAGAGATCATAGTTTCTTATGCCATGCTTGATTAGCTATGAGTTATAATGGTTTACCTTGCGTGCCAACATGCTATTGAGATAGTTATGATGTGGTATGATAGGGTGGTATCCTCCTCTGAATGATTGAAGTGACTTGACTTGGCGCATGTTCACGCATGTAGTTGAAACAAAATCAACATAGCCTTCACGATATTTATGTTCATGGTGGACTATATCCTACTCATGCTTGCACTCGGTGTTGATTAATTTTAATGCATGTTCATGACTGTTGTCGCTCTCTAGCTGGTCGCTTCCCAGTCTTTTGCTAGCCTTCACCTGTACTAAGCGGGAATACTGCTTGTGCATCCAATCCCTTAAACCCCATAGTTATTCCACATGAGTCCACTATACCTACCTATATACGGTATCTACCTGCCGTTCCAAGTAAATTTGTATGTGCCAAACTCTAAACCTTCAAATAAATATCATGTTTTGTATGCTCGAATAGCTCATGTATCAACTAGGGCTGTCCGTATCTTCCATGTTAGGCAGGTTATTCTCAAGAGGAGTGGACTCCGCTCCTCACTCACGAGATAAATGGCTGGTCACCTGGATGCCCAGTCCCATGCTTTATGCAAACTAAATCAAAATAATTGCAAACAAAACTCCCCCTGGGACTCTTGTTAGTTGGAGGCACTCGTTGTTTCGAGAAAGCCATGGATTGATGCTTGTTGGTGGAAGGGGGAGTATAAACTTTACCATTCTGTTTGGGAACCGCCTATAATGTGTGTAGCATGGAAGATATCTCCATCTCTTGGTTGTTATGTTGACAATGAAAGTATACCGCTCAAAATATTATTCATCTCCATTTCAAAACCGAGCTCTGGCACCTCTACAAATCCTTGCTTCCCTCTGTGAAGGGCCTATCTATTTACTTTTATGATGAGTCATCATCCTCTAATTAAAAAGCACCAGTTGGAGAGCACCGCAGTCATTTGCATTCATTATTGTTAATTTACATTGAGTATGACTTGACTGGATCTCTTCTACCATGAAGTACAATGTCTAGTCAGTCCTTGGTCTTTAAAGGTGCTCTGCATTTATGTTTTGCGGTCTCAGAAAGGGCTAGCGAGATACCACCTTGCTATATCATATTATGATTGTTTTGAGAAAGTGTTGTCATCCGAGATTTATTATTATGGCTAGCTAGTTGATTATGCTATTGATATGAGTAAACTTGAGACCTATGCGTTATTGCAAATGTGGTTAGTTATAATCTTTGCTGAAAACTTGAATGCTAGCTTTACATATTTACAACAACAAGAGCAAACAGAGTTTGTAAAAGTTTTTGTTTATCACTTTCAGTTTGTCAACTGAATTGCTTGAGGGTAAGCAAAGGTTTAAGCTTGGGGGAGTTGATACGTCTCCAACGTATCTACTTTTCCAAACACTTTTGCCCTTGTTTTGGACTCTAACTTGCATGATTTGAATGGAACTAAACTGGACTGACGCTGTTTTCAGCAGAATTGCCATGGTGTTATTTATGTGCAGGAACAAACGTTCTCAGAATGACCTGAAACTTCACTGAGCAACTTTTCAGAAAATATGAAAAATACCTGCAAAAGATGAAGGCTAGGGGGCCCACCACCTCTCCACGAGGGTGGGGGCGCGCCCCCTTACCTCATGGGCCCCCTGTTGCCTCTCCGACTCCAACTCCATATATTGTGTTTCGGGGAGAAAAAAATCAGAGAGAAGAAATCATCACGTTTTACGATACGGAGCCGCCGCCAAGCCCTAAAACCTCTCGGGAGGGCTGATCTGGAGTCCGTTCGGGGCTCCGGAGAGGGGAATCCATTGCCATCGTCATCATCAACCATCCTCCATCACCAATTTCATGATGCTCACCGTCGTGCGTGAGTAATTCCATCGTAGGCTTGCTGGAAGGTGATGGGTTGGATGGGATCTATCATGTAATCGAGTTAGTTTTGTTAGGGTTTGATCCCTAGTATCCACTATGTTCTGAGATTGATGTTGCTATGACTTTGCTATGCTTAATGCTTGTCACTAGGGCCCGAGTGCCATGATTTCAGATCTGAACCTATTATGTTTTCATCAATATATGAGTGTTCTTGATCCTATCTTGCAAGTCTATAGTCACCTATTATGCGTTATGATCCATTAACCCCGAAGTGACAATAATCGGGATACTTACCGGTGATGACCGTAGTTTGAGGAGTTCATGTATTCACTATGTGTTAATGCTTTGTTCCGGTTCTCTATTAAAAGGAGGCCTTAATATCCCTTAGTTTCCGTAAGGACCCAGCTGCCACGGGAGGGTAGGAAAAAAGATGTCATGCAAGTTCTTTTCCATAAGCACGTATGACTATATTCGGAATACATGCCTACATTACATTGATGAACTGGAGCTAGTTCTGTGTCACCCTAGGTTATGACTGTTACATGATGAACCGCATCTGGCATAATTCTCTATCACCGATCCATTGCCTACGAGCTTTCCATATATTGTTCTTCACTTATTTACTTTCCCGTTGCTATTGCTATCATCACTACAAAATACCAAAAACATTACTTTTACTACTGTTACCTTTTGCTACCATTACCACTACTATCATATTACTTTGCTACTAAATACTTTGCTGCAGATATTAAGTTTCCAGGTGTGGTTGAATTGACAACTCAGCTGCTAATACTTGAGAGTATTCTTTGGCTCCCCTTGTGTCGAATCAATAAATTTGGGTTGAATACTTTACCCTCGAAAACTGTTGCGATCCCCTATACTTGTGGGTTATCACTTGCCAGAGGGGACGTCAAACACGCATTTCTCCGGATTGAGTCGTAGATCCACCTTGCGCAGGCTGGCGAACATTTCCTCCAGATCTTCAATGAGAGTCCTTGCCTTCCGAGATTTCACCATTATATCGTCAACATAGGCCTTAGCGTTCCTCCCGAGCTGCCGGCCCAGAGCGATGTGCATCAGCCGCTGGAAAGTTGCTCCGGTGTTACGCAGCCCAAACGGCATGCAGGTGTAGCAATACACCCCGCGTGGGGTTAGGAAAGCCGTCTTCTCAACATCTTGCACTGCCATCTTGATTTGGTGATACCGTGAGAAGGCGTCCAGAAAACACAGCAGGTCGCACTGGGCGGTGGAGTCGACGATCTGATCGGTGCGCACAAGCGGGAAGAGGTCTTGGGGGAAAGCCTTGTTGAGGTTGGTGAAGTTGATGCACATGCGCTCCTTCACGCCCTTCTTGGGGACGACAACCGGATTCGCCAGCCATTCTGAGTACTACACCTCCCGAATGACACCGGCTTCTTGCAGTTTGCGAGTCTCCTGGACGATGAACGACTGCTTTTCTATGGACTGCCGCCGCGCCTTTTGCTTCACTGGGCGGACGTTAGGGCATACCCTTTGGTGATGCCCAATTATCCCCCTCGAGAACCCGATCAGATCCTTAGGCTCCCATGCAAACACATCTTTGTTCTTGCACAAGAAGCTGACCAACGCCTCCTCTTGATTTGAAGGGAGGCCGGCACCTATGGTGAAGGTGGCACCCGATGCCCCATCCTCATCAAATGATACTTGCTTCATCTCGGCACGATCTTGGAAGAACAACTGCTTCTTCTTTGCTGGCGCAGCTCCCGGAGCCTCTGGGGCTCCTTCCTCACCTAGCCGCGCGGTAGCCGCGGCCCTGAAGGCGAGCTTGAGGGCCGACAAGGCTTCCTTGGCGTCCCCAGCCACAGTGAGGACGCCGCTGCTCCCCGACATCTTCATGAGATTGTAGGCGGGGTGGGTCGCTGCCATGAACTAGGCCAAGGACGGGTACCCGAGGATGGCGTCGTAAGGAGGCCAATGCGGGCGATGTCGAAGTCAATGAGCTCGGTGCGGTAGTTGTCGTGGGTCCCGAAGGTGACAGGGAGGCGGATCTGCCCCAAGGGACTGGTGGAGCCGTCGACGACCCCGGAGAAGGGTTTGGTCAGGCGGAGCCGGCCATGAGGCACATGAAGCAAGCTGAACGCCTCCACAGAGAGCACATTGAGGCCGGCTCCACCATCAATGAGGGTCTTGGTGACCGCCACATTGCAGATGGTGGGCGTGCAGAGCATCGGGAGCGCGCCGACGCCCGTGGTGCTTGCAGGATGGTCCCTCAACTCGAAGGTGAGGTCTGCCTTGGGTGTTGCCCAGCCCGGCGGAGGCCCCGTTGCTTGCGGGCGGCACCCACCTGGCGAAGGAACTGCTTGACGTGGCGGTCCGAGGGCGGTGCCCGCAAACCACCAAGGAGGTCCCCGACGGCATGGTGCGTCGGAGCCACGAAGCATGTGGCGAAGAGGCTGCGCAGTTCTTCCCAGGAGGCCACAGAAGACCCCGGCAAGTTGAGCAGCCAGGCGCGCGGCGCGCCTGTGAGGGCCATTGGAAGCCAGTTGGCCATGGCCTTGTCGTCGCTGCCGGCCGTCAACACAGCTTCCTCGTACGCCTGGAGGAAGCCTGCCGGGTCCGCCGCGCCGTCGTATCAAGGCGGCAGCTCCGGCCTGAATTTTGGTGGCCACTGCACTTGCCGCAGGGCGGGGGTGAAAGCTCGGAGGCCCTCGGCCTCTACGAAGGTGCGCGCCGATCCGGTCGATGGAGGAACGTTCGCCATGAGAGCCGACAGCGGAGCGCAGTGGACAGAGCGGTGGATCTTCGACGCACCCCTACCTGGTGTGCCAAATGTCGGATTTCAGGCTGCATAAACCCTTGAGAGGTTCGAACTCTGGGGTGCGTGCGAAGAACTTGTCCTCCCCAGTCTTCCTACTCACTAATCTCATGGCCTAGCTTAACGAACCGAATCGGAAAGAGACACAACAGTTTACCCAGGTTCGGGCGACCTTGCGGTGTAAAACCCTACTCCTGCTTTGTGGTGGATTAGCCTCTAGGGGCTGAGGATGAACTAGTACAGTGGAGAACAACCTCAGGAGGAGAGGTATTCTTGTGCTCGATGGGCTGGTGGGTGTGAGGATGATCTGAATCCCCCGTCTATGCTGGTGGCTAGGTCCTATTTATAGTGGCCTTGGTCCTCTTCCCAAATGAAGGCGGGAAGGGATCCCACAACGGACAAATTTGAAGGGAGACAACTAGTACATGCTATCCTGACAAAAGTAGTCTTCATCTGCAAAAGCCTCTGGTGGTGACGCTGCGGTGGGCTCAACGATGACATCCGTCCTGCCGTCCTGGCGGTCTTGGTCTTGTTGCACCGGAATGGAAACCTTTGCTTGATTCCTCGGGACTCCGCGCCTGCACTTGCCTCCTTAGCACCAAAGAGGAAACTGGTACGTTGTGCCCGCTGGCGCCCGCCTGGCCTTGGTCATCATGGCTCACGTCATCTGAACCTCGCGAGGTGTGGCTTGCATAGATATCTCCGCTCCTCGGGAGCCAGCCTGGGGAGGCCGCCCCATGTGGAGGTCTTGGTGTCGTCCTCCTCGCGAGGCTTGGCCCCTCGCGAGGGTCTTGAGTTGTTGATGTTGAAGCTGGGCCGTACCAGGCGGTCGATGGAGCCACGCCGTGGGCCGCAGGCAGGCAAGTCTGGGTACCCCCGTTCCCAGAACGCCGACACTTGCGAACCATGCCTCATGGGCAAGATGACTAAAACTCCGTTCTCCAGAACAATGGAGCAAGCCAATGACTTATTGGAAATAATACATACCGATGTATGCGGTCCGATGAGTATTGAGGCATGCGGCGGGTATCGTTATTTTCTGACCTTCATAGGTGATTTGAGCAGATATGGGTATATCTACTTAATGAAACACAAGTCTGAAACATTTGAAAAGTCAAAGAATTTCATAGTGAAGTGGATAATCATCATAACAAGAAAATAAAGTTTCTACGATCTAATCGCAGAGGCAAATATTTGAGTTACGAGTTTGGCCTTCATTTAAAACAATGTGGAATAGTTTCACAACTCACGCCACCTGGAACACCACAGCGTAATGGTGAGTCCGAACGTTGTAACCGTACTTTATTAGATATGGTGCATTCTATGATGTCTCTTACCGATTTACCACTATCGTTTTGGGGTTATGCATTAGAGACAACCGCATTCACATTAAATAGGGCACCATCTAAATCCGTTGAGATGACATCGTATGAATTGTGGTTTGGCAAGAAACCTAAGCTGTCGTTTCTTAAAGTCTGGGGTTGCAATACTTGTGTCAAAAGGCTTCAGCCTGATAAGCTCGAACCCAAATCGGAGAAGTGCATCTTCATAGGATACCCTAAGGGAACAATTGGGTACACCTTCTACCACAGATCTGAGGGCAAGATCTTTTGTTGCCAAGAATGGAACCTTTCTAGAGAAAGAGTTTCTTTCGAAAGAAGTGAGTGGGAGGAAAGTAGAACTTAATGAGGTAATCGTACCTTCTCTCTAATTGGAAAGTAGCACCTCAGAGAAATCCGTTCCCGTGATGCCTGCACCAACTAGAGAGGAAGCAAATGATAATGAGCATGAACCTTCGGATCAAGTTGCTACTTAACCTCATAGGTCAACCAGAGTACGATCGGCAGCAGAGTGTACGGTAATCATGTTCTCAAAGTCATGTTATTAGACCATGGCAAACCTACGAACTATGAAGAAGTTATGATGAGCCCAGATTCTGACATATGGCTTGAGGCCATGAAATCTAAGATATGATCCATGTATGAGAACAAAGTGTGGACTTTGGTGGACTTCCCGATGATCGGCAAGCCATGGAGAATAAATGGATCTTCAAGAAGAAGAATGATGCTGATGATAATGTTACTGTCTACAAAGCTCGACTTGTCACAAAAGGTTTTCGACAAGTTCAAAGGGTTGACTACGATGAGACTTTCTCACCCGTGGCGATGCTTCAGTCTGTCCGAATCATGTTAGCAATTGCCGCATCTTATGATTATGAAATCTGGCAAATGGACGTCAAAACTGCATTCCTTAATGGATTTCTTAAAGAAGAGTTGGATATGATGCAACCAGAAGGTTTTGTTGATCCTAAAGGTGCTAACAAAGTGTGAAAGCTCTAGCGATCCATCTAAGGACTGGTGCAAGCATCTCGGAGTTGGAATATACGCTTTTGATAAGGTGATCAAAGCATATGGTTTTATATAGACTTTCGGTGAAGCCTGTATTTACAAGAAAGTGAGTGGGAGCTCTGTAGCATTTCTAATATTATATGTAGATGGCATATTCTTGATTCAAAATGATATAGAATTTCTGGATAGCATAAAAGGATACTTGAATAAGAGTTTTTCAATGAAAGACCTCGGTGAAGCTGCTTATATATTGGGCATCAAGATCTATAGAGATAGATCGAGACACTTAATAGGACTTTCAAAAAGCACATACCTTGACATAGTTTTGAAGAAGTTCAAAATGGATCAGTCAAAGAAAGGGTTCTTGCATGTGTTACAAGGTGTGAAGTTGAGTTAGACTCAAAGCCCGACCATTGCAGAAGATAGAGAAAAATGAAAGGCATTCCCTATGCCTCAGCCATAGGTTCTATCATGTATGATATGTTGTGTACCAGACCTGATGTGTGCCTTGCCATAAGTCTGACAGGGAGGTACCAAAGTAATTCAGGAGTGGACCACTGGACAACGGTCAAGAACATCCTGAAGTACCTGAAGGACCAAGGACATGTTTCTCGTTTATGACAAAGAACTCGTCGTAAATGGTTACGTCGATGCTAGCTTTGACACTGATCTGGGTGACTCTAAGTCACAAACCGGATACGTATTTATATTGAATGGTGGAGCTGTCAGTTGGTGCAGTTCCAAGCAGAGCATCACGGCGGGACCTACGTGTGAAGCGGAGTACATAGCTGCTTCGGAAGCAGCAAATGAAGGATTCTAGATGAAGGAGTTCATATCCGATCTAGGTGTAATACCTAGTGCATCGGATCCAATGAAAATCTTTTGTGACAACACTAGAGAAATTGCCTTGGCAAAGGAATCCAGGTTTCACAAGAGAACCAAACACATCAAGAGACGCTTCAACTCCATTCATGAACAATTCAAGGATGGAGACATAGAAATTTGCAAGATATATACGGATTTGAATGTGGCAGACCCGTTGACTAAGCCTCTTTCGCGAGAAAAACGTGATCATCACCAATACTCCATGGGTGTTAGATTCATTACAATGTAATCTAGATTATTGACTCTAGTGCAAGTGGGAGACTAAAGGAAATATGCCCTAGAGGAAATAATAAAGTTGTTATTTTATATTTCCTTATTCATGATAAAAGGTTTATTATTCACGCTAGAATTGTATTGATCGTAAAGCTTAATACATGTGTGAACACATAAACAAACATCGTGTCCCTAGTGAGCCTATACTAGACTAGCTCGTTGATCAAAGATGGTTAAGGTTTCCTAACCATGGACATGAGTTGTTATTTGATAACGGGATCACATCATTAGGATAATGATGTGATGGACAAGACCCATCCATTAGCTTAGCATAATGATCGTTCAGTTTTATTGCTATTGCTTTCTTCATGTCAAATACATATTCCTTTGACTATGGGATTATACAACTCCCGGATACTAGAGGAATACCTTGTGTGCTATCAAACGTCACAACGAAAATGGGTGATTATAAAGATGCTTTACAGGTATCTCCGAAGGTGTTTGTTGAGTTGGCATAGATCAAGATTAGGATTTGTTACTCCGAGTATCAGAGATGTATCTCTGGGCCCTTAAGGTAATACACATCATAAGCTTGCAAGCAGACGACTAAGGAGTTGGTCACGAGGTGATGTATTACGGAACACGTAAAGAGACTTGCCGGTAACGAGATTGAACTAGGTATGAATATACCGACGATCGAATCTCGGGCAAGTAACATACCGATGGACAAAGGGAATTAGGTGTCTTTTCATAACGGTTCGACCGATAAGGATCTTCGTGGAATATGTAGGAGCCAATATGGGCATCCAGGTTTTGCTATTGGTTATTGACCGAAGAGTTGTCTCGGTCATGTCTACATAATTCTCGAACGTGTAGGGTCCGCACGCTTAACATTCGATGACGATTTAGTATTAAATGAGTTATGTGATTTGGTGACCGAATATTGTTCGGAGTCTCGGATGAGATCACAGACATGACAAGGAGTCTCGAAATGGTCGACATGTAAATATTGATATATAGGATAGTATTCGGACACCGAAAGTGTTTCAGGGGGTATCAGGTACTTATCGGGTCACCGGAAGGGGTTCCGAGCACCCCCGGCAAAAGATATGGGCCTTATGGGCCAAGAGAGGAAACACACCAGCCACAAGGGTCTGGTGCGTCCCCCATATGGGCCGGCCTAAGGAGGGGAAGGAAAGGGGAGAAGGGAAAGGAAATTGTGGATTAGGATTCCCACTTCATTTCCTCTCCCCCCTCTTTCCTCCCCCCTCGGTTATATATGGCAGGGAGGGCGCGCGGCTTGGGAGGGACTCCAAGTAGGATTCCTCCTACTTGGGCGCCTCCTATGGCTGCTCCTCCCTCCCTCCTACCTATATATATGTGGGGGCGCCCTAGCACACACCATACAATTGCCTAGTCGTGTGCGGCGCCCCCCTCTACCGTTTACGCCCTCGGTCATAATTTTGTAGTGCTTAGGCGAAGCCCTTCGGAGATCACTTCACCGTCACCGTCATCATGCCGTCGTGCTGACGGAACTCGTCTACTACCTTGACGTCTTGCTGGATCAGAAGGCGCGGGACGTCACCGAGCTGAAGTGTGTAGAACGCGGAGGTGCCGTGTGTTTGGTACTTGATAGGTTGAAGCGCGAAGAAGTTCGACTACATCAACCGCGTTGAGAAACGCTTCTGCTTACGGTCTACGAGGGTACATAGACACACACTCTCCCCCTCGTTGCTATGCATCTCCATGGATAGATCATTGCGTGTGCGTAGAATTTTTTTTGTTTTCCATGCAACGATTCCCAACACCCCGACCTGCCCGCCGCCGCTGCATCGCTCCTTCGGGTCATAGTGCCGCGGCCCGCGGTCCACTCCGCCATCACCGCGCGTCGACTTTTTGTGGTAAGCGCCGTGCCGCCTTCCCTGACAAGGGAACGCCACCATTCGCGCCGGTCTTCGTCACACTGTCGAGTTCCTCGCCCTACCTCGAGCACCGCCGTCGCGCTACTAACCTAGCCGTTGCCGCCACTACCTCCGTAGCCGTCGCCGCCCGTCCACCCCCTTCGTCTTCGTCCAAGCACCAGCCCGTCGCCAGCGTCGCCGTCATCTACTCTGACCACTTTGTCTACTCCGCCTACCTTGGTGACATCGGCCCCGTGCCGTTGGACACTGCAATCATCATCGAGTTCTTCTTTGTTAGCCCCTCCGACTTCTCCGACATGGCGTATAGCTCGTGCAGGTCCCTCGTCTACGCATGCTTGGTGCTGGCAACACCGATGCGTGCCTTCGTCCATGACGTGTCCCCGGGCCTGGCAAGGCTGATGCGGCGCTTCGTCAACTTCGTCTTCATCCGTCTATGCATGCTCGGTGCTGGCAACACTGATGCGTGCCTTCATCTACGACGTGACGCGTCGTTAACACCGTCTTCTTCATGATGCATCACTACTTCGACAACACTGCGCCCATGACTAACTCGGCGCCTCCTTGCGCCCGCAGCTCCACGGTGAATTCCTCGACACCAGCCACCCCGACTCGACATCGACCACGACATTCTTCTCACGGCCACCTCGACCACGGCTCCACCACCTACGCTCTCGGCTACTCCGACAAACGGCACAAAGGGCTACCGCCTTGCTTGAGCAACCTCGTCGGTTGCCACTCCAGCCACGACTTCCGTGATGCATCGACTGTTACGACTGTGGGGGGTGTCCATTGGCTTGACTTTAGATTCTTCTCCAGTCTCATCGTCTGCATCGCTACCGTTGTGACTGCGGGGGAGGGGGAGGTGTTGAGTATCATTGTTATTTAGGAAACGCAGGATAGCATAGGATTTATTTACCTTAACTTGTACTTCAAGATGACCATATACTCCTATATATATGCTCACGAGGCTCAAGCAATACAATAACGACTCTACCAATCCCTCCCTGTCCCTTCTAACACGTATTCTATGGGAAAGAATTGGAAGCATGCACAAGAACTCCATGTTATTAATAAGAGAAACAAACAGGTTAAAATTTCACAAATGTTAACGTCCACACGTGTGACACGAAGCAACATGGCCCAAACGCCTCCAGTACCATTCATTTTGCCACATCAAAACAGATGACATCAGCGGAAATCTTTTTCGTTTCGGCTTAAAAATGTTTTATCTCCTAATTAAAAATTCCAGTTAAAAATCCGTTTTCACCACTAAAGCCGTCTCGACGAGATCTTCAAAACTATATCTCATGTTGATATGTTTTGACGAATTTTTTTGGCCAAAAATTATCATGATGTTTACACTGTAGTTGCCATAGTATTACACTAAAGTTGCCATGTGACAATTTTAATTTATAGAGCACGGCAATTTTAGTATTTTGACCATGGCAATTCTAGAACTTTGACCATGAAAATTATTTTTTGTATGAACCATGGCAATTTTAAGTGCATGTATCATGGAAATTTTAGTTTATGGTTCATGGTAAGTCTAGTTTCTTAATTCTCTGTTTTATAATGTGTCAAATTTTATTTTTAAATGTAGAAGAAAATAGCTGAAACATATCATGACAACTTAAGTGAAAACACCATGGCAATTCATATGCAATAAACATAGCAACTTTTAAAAGTCGCCGGAACATATTGATATGAGATCTACTTTGGAAGATCTCGTCGCGATGGATTTAATGGTGAAAATGGATCTTCAATCGGATTTTTATTAAAGAGATAAAATAGTTTAAAAACTGGAAATTCAAAAGGATTTTCACATGCATGCATGCGGTGACATGGCGTAGTCTGTGTGTTATAGGGTGTGTGGGCGGGTGTCGCTCCCACCACACGTGTGGGCGTTATCAGCGTCCTAAAATTTTCACTAGACCAAAATTACACTTTTATAAAAGGGAAAAGCTTACCGTCATCCGGCGGATCGCAGCGACAGCGTTTGCCACCTCCCTTGCATGACACGCGTCCAGCGAGGGCATAACGCCAAACGCGCTTCTGCAACAGAGCTATGTTTCTGAAACATATGCGGTGCTGCAATGGTCTACGGTGAGTCATGTTTTACAACAAAACATCTGTCGTGAAAATTTTCTGCAACCAGACCTCGGTTGCAAAAGAAATTAGAACAAAACCTCGATTGCAAATTTTTTTGCAACAAAATAGCTGTTGTAAAAAATTTCTGCAACAAGACCTATGTTTCAGAAATAATTCTGCAACAAGCCCCATGTTGCAGTGGTGAAGACACGCTCGCTCGCTAGATATGGCAAATCCGACGGCTCGCGACCCGGCTGATCTCGGCGGACGCGTAGCATTGCCTTAGGTTGGTTGTAGTGGAGAGTATCATATACTAGTATCATGCATATGATACTAGTCTATGATACTACATCACTAATGCATAGTATCATATGTTGGTATTATAGATGACTACATTTATTGCCATGCATGACACAAAGTAGCATATCATTTAATATGATACGGTATCATGATATGATACTCAAGCCTCTCTTTCTTCATTTAATCCTATGTCACCTCATCAAAATTGCTTAGTTGGCATGCATGATACTATCTATGATACTCTTATTGCGGGCAGCCTAAATTGATTCTAAATTTTATAAATCGATCAGGACCTAATAAAATCTTACCAATCTATCGAGACCTAGATGGACCCCACAAGAGATATACTACCACATGGGTGATTTCTAAACAATTCCGTCCGTGGGTGCCCACAAAAAATCCAGCAGTATATATGACAGAAGCGAAGCTGTACTGTGAACATCATCTTCTCTCCATGCTCGCGGGCAGAGAGAGAATCTAATCTTTGGTCCTCAACAAAAAGAGCAAAGCGACGGTCCTTTCCCTCCGGTTCCTCGTTTTTGTAGTATTCCGCCATTCAATTCTCCGCCTTCCCGAGGGACTACCATAACTCACTCAGAAACAACAAAAGAGAAGACATACTCCTGCGGGAAGAAGCGTGCACGCCGAACGTCGTCACCAAGGCATGGGGGACGCCGCCTCCAACCATCCCGTAAGTCTCTTCCCGTCAAATCTTCTGCCCGTCAATCGGCTCTAGTCGCCGCACGGTGTTCTTGCTTGCCCCGGCCAACTGGAAGCGATTTGGATCTTCGCATGAATCGCTTGCCCTTTTTAGGCTGTGATGAATATCTCTTTGTTTGATTTGATTGAAGAACTTCGGTTTCATCGCCGGTAGATAGGTTCTTGCTTACAGGACAATAACACTTCTGTTCCTTTTCTAGGTTCTTGCGCAGTCGAGCTCCGACGCCGGCCGCGGCGCCGCGACCGGTGGGTTCATCTCCCTCGACGTGGCCGCCCTCTCGTCGCTCGCCGGCGACGGCCCGGAAACGACGCCGGCAGCGCCGCCGGCCTCGACCCCGAGGACACCTGTAAGTCTGTTGGAGGCTGGCCGGCGGACGACGGCGATATGCGCGTCCAGATTTCTTTAGGCCGTCGTCCTAGTGTTTGATACTATCCCTATCTCTAATCGTGCTGTGAACGGAACAGAGGGTGGTGAGGTCGCTCTCGCGGAAGGGGTCAGAAAGGAAGCAGGCCGACGGCGACGCCGCCACTGGCACCATAGGTTAGCCTGCCCAGTTGATAATCTGCCTTCGCATTTCGGACCAAAAATTATTATTTTTTCTTTTTGTATTTCACGAAATTACGACTCAATTGCTACCTTGTATAGCTTATTAAGTGACTAGTGACCAGTGACACTGACGTTAACCGCACAGTTTCGAGTTCTGACAACGAACGGACGGGACCGGTGGCTTGTTAGTAGGCGCTGATGAGACGTTCGGTTTGATCCGTTTGTGTGCAGGAGGCGGGGTAGGGACGGGCGAGAGGCCGCCGCTGTCCCCGCTCTTGGTCCATGTGGCGGCCGCCGACGAGATGCTGAACGGGCACCGGCTGGTGAACACGCCGGGGGGCGCCGGCACGCCGGGAGGGAAGTCCAGGCGGCTGGGGCGGCGTCCGGCGCCGTGGCTGGATCCCCGAAGGGTCGTCTTCCTCTTCGCCACGCTGTAAGAATCTTCTTCCCCTTCCCTTGGTTTAGTTTTTTGTGATGCTTAGATCCAATCACTGAACCAGCCGGCAGCAGAGTGTCAAAAGTGTCGACTAGAACTAGGCAGTGTTGCAGGCTCCTCCCCTCCGTAGTACGCACACGTTTCACTTGGTGAAATGAAATCTATTCTCCGGACATGTTAGGCGACGTAGGGGTGATGGATCAGTGGCAGTACGCTCTCATTTGTCGTCGCCGCTGGCGACTTTTTGGCCCCAAAACCCGCCGTGCTTCGTTGCCATTCATGGACAACACGAACCATCATTAGGCGGAGCTGTTAAGCATTCAGTGAGTGTACCTTGCAAGTTCACTGGCAGTTGTAATACGCAAAGCGAATCCTGTTGGCGTCTTGTGGCGGCTTAGCAGCAGACAGTGGTAGCTAGCACATCAACCGGACCTAGCAATAGCAAATGCAACTAATCGATCTGACGCGACGGCTCTCCTCCAGCTTGAGGAAGGGAGCCGATGGTGGGATCATTATCGGCAATAATTCGCAGCGTCTAGGACGGTTCCGTCGCGACCGGTGATGGTGCACCTCCTGCGTGCGTGGCGTGCGGAAATCCCGCGCAACAACGGCCGTGGTTTCTCGTTGCCAAGTCCCCGTTGCACAACTGGTTGGCACCTTCGCCTTCGCCACGGTGATCGAGAGACGAGAGGACGATTGACCAACAACCAGCCAATTTAGTACTCCTACTACTAGTATTTTTAGAAGGATGCCGATAGATTATAAAAGTTACAAGGCACCTTAAAAATAGTCTGAAATGTCTAAAACCATCGTCCACTACTACAACCGCCAGAACAAGCCGTGAAGGCATTGCTCTCGCCGCTTCCCTACAAAGCCGGCTTGTCCTTGTTGATGACAACAGGGAAGTCTCTATGCATGTGTCCCAAAGAATCGATACCCTGGAGCCGCCATCATCACTGTTGAACCCTTTAATAGATTTGAATTACCTCACACCAAATATTGCCATCACACACAACGAGAAATTCCAACCTCGACGCCCCAAGGAGACTATAGAAATCTATGTTGCCCAGACGGACAAACTTGAGGAGGATCGAGCCCGAAAGATAAATTTGAGGAAGAAGCGCTGCCCATGCAGAGACTAAAAAAATCCAAACTAAACTACTAGGCAGAACCGGATCCTAGAAGGGAGTGTTCGCCCCAGCCGTCGAGGAGAAGGGGAGAAAAGGTTCCGTTGATCTGGAGTAGCCTAGTTTAGTACTATTTGTTTCTGATTTGGCTTTAATTCATCCACTTGTGGTAGTAGTGTTTGCACCCAGAGCAGAGCAGTGATAAAAAAAACAAAAGGATGTCAGGAGTACAGTTTCATTGGTCAGCAGGTCCTCTCCAGTGATAATCTCTGAACTCCAACTGATTTTTCCTTCTTGTTTATGCAGGTCCAGCGTGGGGACCTTGATTCTGCTCTACTTCACCCTTTCCATGAACAAGATGGACAGCGCCGGAAGCGGCACGGGAGCCGACAGCGATGCACGGTGAAACACCAGCCTCATAGCGCAAAGAGATTTTCGCGTGTTCATCGCAGGGCCGGGTTTTCAACGTGTGATCTGTAGAGATTGTGACGGGGACTGATATTTACCAGAATTCGGGTGAAAATCGTGTGGTGATATGAGAAGGCACAGCAGAATACATAGCAGACGGTAGAGAAAAGATTAGGCCGGTTGAGGTCCTGATGGAGAAGTTTGTGATGGCAGTCCTCCCTTTCTATTCTGGTTTCTTCTGTTATTCCCCCCTTTTTTCTGTTCTCATTGCTCAAAAGAAAGAATACAAGTAGCTTTGGTGCGACTGCGATAGGGTTTTCTCTCTTACACATACTGCAAACATAAGCATACACAAATATACACTGGTGTTTTTGGAATAATTGTCTTTGCCTGGGTCATTTCTAGAAGAGGTTGTACATGACATGAGTGCTTGACTTGAAAGGAAAACTAAACCAATGAACAACCAACACATGACAGCACAGGCTATGATTATTTAAAAGAAGAGCAGTTTTAACATGGCCGCTCTTACCTTCTATCCACAATGACTCTAGTCTAACCGCGGAGTTGGGACACACAACAAGTACCGAATAGTAGGCTACTAGGCTCTATAGTTTCTGATTTCGCCTCGCTGCTGCAGAAGCAGAACACGTTCATACGTCCATGGCCAATACTTTTTCAGGTTCAACAGGAGTGTTGACCTTCTCTGACAGAGAATCATAGACTCGAATTGGAGCCACCCTGCAAGAACACAAAGCATATTCCTTGAGATATTCATTTCAACACATAGTCGTGATGCTATGAAAACATCTTGGAGCATATCCAGGATATTTCAGAAAGAAAACATGTAGTTGGACAGCTTGAAACCATTTTGCACGATACAAAGAGAGCAAGAGGCAATTTATTGACGTAAGAGACTATCTTAAAAATTCAATTTAACTTTGTAGTACCAAACAGAAACAAGATAACAAGAACAAAAACAATGATTATGTGAGAACCGAGCGTCACTCGTTGGCTAGCAGTGTGTGTGTGCACTCGCAGCCCACCCGTGTTCGAGTCCCGGACTCTGCGCAGTGTGCTCGTGATTGCTCCTCCTATCAAAATATGCCGCCAAGGGCTAGTACTGGCTGGTCTCGTTTTAAACAAGGATTGTGTAAGGACTATTCGT
Organism: Triticum urartu; assembly: GCF_056163025.1. Classification (NCBI taxonomy): domain Eukaryota; kingdom Viridiplantae; phylum Streptophyta; class Magnoliopsida; order Poales; family Poaceae; genus Triticum; species Triticum urartu. The sequence goes on from NC_141874.1 coordinate 209,892,691, forward strand.
CAATTGAAAGTAGCGCCTTCCAAATTTATCTTCACTTTGTATAAAAAAGAAACAGGATATCAAGTACCAAACAATGATTATCTGATTAGTCTTTTAGTCAGCCCTTAAGCTGCTGCGGCTACCAAATAGCCAGACTCCTGATCAGCTCAACCAGACTTCTGTTACCACAGGTCTGGCTCAAGGTGGCCCTGGTCTGGCAGAGAAGCTACATTTTGGTTGAAGCACATCTCACCAGATATTTATTGTCTACTTTCAGCCACAAATCCATAAGATAAGATAAGTAGTTCAAAAGGCAACCACAAAGTAGAAGGCAGCATACTTCCAAAAAACAAGGGTTATCAAATTTGAACAACTCATAAATAAATAAATAAACAAAGTAAAGAAAGATCACAAGAAAAGAGTAAAAGTAGTGCTAGTGCATGATGTTGTTACTGAAATTGCTTTTAGATGGTCTTCCTATCGAATCTAAGAGTGAACACATCCTTGCGCAAATGAGTGATCAAGCTTAGGAGGACAAATCGTTGTGATGTCCCATGCACCCTGTCTATGCAGAGCTTTTTCAGGAGGATAAAGGACATTGTGGTCCACATCTAACCATTTTATACCCACGGAGAATCCTAGTTCTATGCAAGAAATGTATTACTCTGATTTTCATTTTTCTAACAATCTCAGTTCAACCTACAATTTACTTAACAAACTAAATAGTTCAATAACTGAAAATAATTTAAGGAACAAAAAACTAGAGAACGAATTATACATTTATTTCCTGCTGCGCTATACTGTGAACGCGTTATCTTTCAGATACAGAAGCCACCTAGAAGGTGGTCAGTGGTCACAGAAAGCAGGATGGTAAGAGCTAATAATAACATGGTCAGCTAAGGTACTGCTGACATGGCGCTTATCAATGCACACATACTTTACAAGGCGCGGTAGAATAGATAGAACATGGTGCTAGTACCGTTTTGATATGCGTGGCATGGAGCACTTCTGTTTCCTGTCATGATATATTCTAACAATGACAGCAGCTGTTTCCTCTACGGCTTTTCCAGTGACCTCTGCACGAAAAATATATGGTTATAACATGAGAAAAAACAAATTAGCTCTCCATAAAAGACGATGAAACTGATCTTACGGATCACTGGCCATGTTGGGTGCCGAACAAAAATTTGATTTGCATGGTCGAGCTCCTGCCTCACATGCTCCATTTCAGCATAATTGCTCTTCTGCCCATGAAATCCTAGAGTGCTTGCTCTCGTCTTTCTGATTGCCTGAAGAACCACGGGGTTTATCGTTAACCCAAAGATCTTATCCTGGTCGATCTCAAATAGGGCCTTTGGAAGATCAATACCCATCACAATTGGGACGTTTGCCACTTTGTACCCTTTTTGTGCTAGATAAATTGACAATGGTGTTTTCCCAGTACGTGAAACACCAACAAGCACAATGTGTGCACGGGCAAGGTTCTGTGGCTGAGCACCATCATCTTGTTTGATTGTAAAATCAATCGCTTCAATTCGTTGGAAGTAATCCTCAGAAAGTTGACCCTTTCGGCTAGCAGAGCTTCGTGAAATCCCAGATGGAGCAACACCAATATGAGAAGCTATGGCATCAATAGTAGGACGAAGAACATCGGTGGATGGAACACCCCATAAATCACAAGCCTTCTTAGTTGCCTCAGCCATTGAAGGATCGGCAAGGGTATATAGAAGCAATGCTCCTTCTTTTGCTGCTTGCCTTACTATCTCAATAAGGTTATCCATGTCATCAATCTAAAGAAAATTAGAAGCAATGTGTAAGAGATGCTGATTACTTCCGACAAGTGATGTGCAGTTAACTTTTTCTTAGCCCATGCTTGTGCTAAGCTTGGGTGAATAGTGTCAAATAACAGTTTCTGAACAAAGACTACAATCATGGTTTTCGAGTCGCGCGACTAGTCACGACTAGTCGTCGACTAGTCGATGAGTCGCAAAAAAATGTCGACTCAACTTAGTGTCGACTCGCGACTAGTTGCAACTGCAGGCTCGACCTTTTCCGAGTCGCTACCCCAGAAAGACTCATGACTACAATCAACTGACTGATTTTGTTCAATAAAATGAACCAATCCAAGCAAACACGTAAAACAAAATAGTATGGCCAACTGGCAATATTTTGACCATGTCAGACCATCTACCTGGTGTAAAGTGCGGCGAATATCAATTTGCACAAATAGAACATATAGATATGCATGAAGCAACTGTACAATTCTCAATTTGCACATGAACATTCAGCCTTATTCAACTGCACGGTCCGTTTTATTTCTTAAAATGTCAAAAAGATCTATTGCGTAATTCATCCGAAGTTTCTGTGAGGGATTTTTCCTCCATTGGAACATATGCGACTTTTCTTCTTAGTATTAGCGTATTTCATGGGCAATACCAACTTTTGCAGAGTAAGATTGATATTGTAGCTTTCATGCTCAAATACTCCCTCTGTAAAGAAATATAAGAGCGTTTCTGTGAGTGATCTAAACGCTCTTATATTTCTTTACAGATGGAGTGCATGATAGTGTCATGCTAACCCAAATAATCCCCCAGCACTGAAGTTCAGAGGCAAACCTTAAATGTAAAATGAACCAAAGTATCCCCAATTAAACCACTCTGACATTGCATAGCAAGCCACAGGGGAATACAAGCTACAGGTATTACAGTAATTCGTCTGAAAAGAGATAATTTCGGTGCACAAATTATGAAATTAACCACAAAGCAAAGTTGCAGGGCTGCCCTGGTATGCCCATAAAATGTTCGATTTCATCTCTAAACTTGAACTCTTCACACAAATTTACTGATGTAAATTCTCACACTTACCCCGTTATATTGAAAAGTAGAAACATCTGGCAAAGCAACTACTCAGGCTGGTTGTAATGGGGAGTATCATATACTAGTATCATGCATATGATACTAGTCTATGATACTACATCCGTAATGCATAGTATCAAATGTTGGTATCATAGAGGACTATATTTATTGCCATGCATGACACAAAGTAGCACATCATTTAATATGATATGATACTCAAGTCTCTCTTTCTTCATTTAATACTATGCCACCTCATCAAAATTGCTTAGTTAACATGCATGATACTATGTATGATACTCCCGTTACGGGCAGCCTTACGACGGTACAGTAATCAGTAGGAAACCGAAATCCCGAATTTCTAGCGAGACTACAGGCATTTCGTAAACCAGACATCGCACTGGAGCGCGGGGATCAAATCCAATGTCACGAATTGAGGTAATAAAGGGCAGCGAAAATGACGGATGTTTACCCCCGAGAATAGGTGGGTGCTTGTGGCGCAGCGTCGGTCCACGAGGCAGTGCTCGAATTGCCCGAGCACGGCATTCACCGAGTGCTCCAACGTCGAACCCGTCCCGTCCGACACCATGTAGATCGAGTTCCCCGCTGCCTCGCTCCCGACCCCGACCACCTCGTCACCATCATCGTCCTCCTCCTCCGTCGCCGCGGCCTCTTCCTCGGATGACGGCGGCGACTTGGTCCGCACCGAGAGCGCCGCGGTCGCCCGCATGGCCGGCAGCTCCAGCCTCCGCCCGGACCGGAGCGCGCGCGCGCGGGACCAGCGGCTCAGCTGCGAGCTCGCGCGCGAGCGCGGCTGGGAGGCGGAGGAGACCGCCGCCTCCTCTTGCCCGGGCGCGCCAGAGAGCTCTTGGTCCGGTCCCGCGCTTAGAGGCGGGCCGGTGGCGGTGTCGGGGAGGCATGAGGCGGCGGTGGGGGAGGGGCGGAGGCCGTGGGGCCGAGGGGAGGGCGGGAGGAGCACGGACGGCGTCGCCGCGCCGAGCTTGGCGCTCATCATGGGATCAGGCGATACACCTAGAACACTGAGCAGCGTGCGACGTGTGACCGAGAGGAATTGGGTTCGTTTTTCGCAACGTTTTTGCGTGCCGTGACGACTGACGCGGTGGTGTTTGGCATGGCTCCAGGTTTGGTTCGGTCTGCGAAAGACAACGGGCTGATGCCATGTCTGCCGCCAGCTGATTTGGACTTTTGGTGCAGAGATTGTTGGTCTTTTTTTCTTTTCTACTACTAGATCAAGTCTGGCTCATACATTAGCGTTTTTTTTTTGCTAAAAAACATAGCGTTTTCTTTTAACATTACAACTTCAGCGTTCACAACCTCCTGAATACAAGCAGGAATACAATTTTTTTGCGAATACGCAGGATGCGTATCATTTCCATTGATAGAGGGGTGAAAAATACATGGTAGCAACCATCATAGAGCATACACTAGGAGGCGCTTACGATGGTTCTAGTGAGCATCAAGAGAAGGGGTTGCTTTGATCCCCAAAGTGAGATTTCCCTAAAAGATTTCACAGTATCGTCCAATATCTTTATGTCCGGTTATGTACAAGATCGCATCTAAAGCTATTGCAAATCGGATAAGGAGTTGTCTTGATGAAGTTATAGGGGAAGAACATAGTGCATTTATCCCTAGACGCTTGATCACTGACAATGTGTTAATTGCGCATGAGTGTGTATGCAATGAAGAGAAAAGACAGGAGGGAATGCGGTGTGTGCAGTGAAACTTGACATGATGGAGGCTTATGATAAGGTTGAATGGCATTATCTCGACCATCGTCCTTTAATTCTTGACACAGATTATTTTGCTAGTAACTTGTTTAATCGTCGGAATGGTCGTGTGAGACAATTTGAAGCAAAATGGCTGAAAGAAGATACTGTTGAGGAGATTGTGAAGACTGCTTAGGAAAAAGCAAAGTTGGCGGGTATTGGTCCCTCTCTCGCAACACGGACTAGAGCGGTGCATGATGATTTACATTCTTGGGACCAAATTACTTTGAAAGGACCAAAGAGGAGAATAAATAAGTTTTAAAAAAGAACTAGAGAGGCTGAAACGTGGTCCTGTTAGTGGTGAATCTCGCTCAAGGCAAAAGAAAATTCTAGTACTCATTGGAAATCTTTTGGACCAAGAGAATTTTTTTTGGTTACAGAGAGGTTGAGCGAACTGGCTGCTACATGGGGACCGTAATACTTCGTTTCTTCACAATGCTGCAATGGCCAGGAAAAAAAGGAACAATATTAGAAGACTTCTGGATGATACTGCTGTTTGGCAACAAGGAAATGATCTGAAGGAACATATTATGGGTTATTTCTCCAATCTTTTTACATCGGAGGTTTTATACCCAAATCAGGAAGTTTTGTCTCTTGTCCGGAGTAGAGTGACTACTGAGATGAATAATGCCTTGCTTGCCCCTTATACTGCTGATGATGTTCGTAAGGCTCTTTTTGATATTGGCGATTTAAAGGCTCCGGGGCCAGATGGTCTTCATGCTATTTTTTATAAAAGATTTTGGTCCATGCTAGGGGATGATTTGGTGGATGAGGTCTTGCAAGTAGTGAATACTTGCACAATTCCATCGGGTTGGAATGATATTGCGATTGTGTTGATTCCCAAGGTCAACTCACCCGAGAAGGTAACCCGGTTTAGACCTATCAGTCTTTGCAATGTGGTAAACAAAATTATCTCCAAAATGTCGTCGGCGCGTTTGAAGGTTTTACTGCCTGATATTATCAGCCCGACCGAAAGTGCTTTTGTGCCTGGTAGAATAATTACAAGCAATGTTTTAGTGGCTTATGAGAGCTTTCATACTATTGAAAATAAGAGGGTGGGAAAAGAGGGTTTATGCGCTATCAAGCTTGGTATGCACAAAGCTTACGATCGATTCGAATGGCCTTTTTTGAAGGGAATTATGTTGAAACTCGGTTTCCAGGAGAGATGGGTAAATCTTATTATGAAATGTGTCTCTACTGTTGAGTATATGGAACGGATTAATGATGGAGAAACTGAAAGTTTCAAGCCTACAAGAGGCTTAAGACAAGGTGATCCATTATCTCCCTACCTTTTCTTATTATGCATGGAGGGCCTTACTGCTCTCTTGGCGCATGCGGAGGAGATTGGGAATATTTCGGGAGTCAAGGTTTGCAGAGAGGACCCTACTATCACAAATCTCCTTTTTGCGGATGACTCATTGATCCTCATGAAAGCTAATCAACAAAATGCGGAGACAGTTAAATCAATTTTGGACTTATATTGTGTTGCGTCTGGACAAATGGTGAGCATTGAAAAATCTAGCATATTTTTTAGCCCAAATACGAGTGGGGACATTAGAGAACAAATTTGCTCAATTTTGAATATCATGATCGAAGCTCTCAATGATAAGTATCTGGGCCTGCCTGCGCATGTGGGGTTAGATAAGACTGATTGTTTTCAATATCTGATTGATCGCATTATTATGAGAATTAGCGGATGGAAAGAAAAACTCTTATCCACTAGAGGCAAGGAAGTTCTTCTCAAGTCTGTTGTTCAAGCTATCCCAACTTATGCTATGTCGGTCTTTAAAATTCCTAAAAAAATTGTAAAGGAATAACTGACGAGATGTCGCATTTTCGGTGGGGTGATGACGACAACCAGAGAAGGATGCATTGGATGGCGTGGTGAAAAATGTGTCCTGAAAAGCCAAGGCGGAATGGGCTTTCGTGACATTCATTGTTTTAATTTGGCGATGCTGGCTAAACAAGCTTGGCGTCTCCTTGAGAACTCAGATTCCTTGTGTGCCACCATTTTGCGAGCTAAGTATTTCCTTGATGGAGATTTATTGAACGCAAAGTTAAAAAAGGATCATCCTTCACATGGCAAAGTATTATGACGGGGGTTATACCTTAAAACATGGCTATATTTGGTGAGTTGGAAATGGTCAGAAAATTGACATTTGGGAAGATGCTTGGATCCCTAATTGTGCTAACGGAAAAGTCATCACTCCAAAGGGGCAACATTTGTTATCAAAAGTGTCGGATTTCATTAACCCCTCTTTGAACAGGTGGGATGAGGATCTCATCAGACAGATCTTGTGGCCCATTGATTCACAGTGGGTCCTTGCTATCCCTCTGCCTCTGTTTGATATGTCAGATTTTGTTGCCTGGAGTTATACTAAGAGTGGGATTTTTTCTGTTCAATCTGCATATTTTGTTGAGTGGGATTATCAACATGGAAGGAAGCTTCGTCGTACTAATGGAATGGGTTGAACAAACTTTAATCCAATTTGGTGTAAGATTTGGAATTTATCTTGTCCAGCGAAGCTGAATTTTTTTATTTGGCGGACGCTACATGGTACTCTTCCATGTCGTGTTACGCTTACTAATAGACACATGAAAGTTTCACCTTTATGCCCTTTTGTGCTTCTGGTTTAGAAGACACAAAGCACCGATTGTTTCAGTGCCAAAAGGCAAAAGAGGTCTGGAGAAGGCTTGGCTTAGATAAGATCATTGCTCAAGCTTGTGAAGTTGATCGTGCTGCAGAGGCGGTCCTCGGTTTTTTGTTGCACATGCCTGACCAAGATTTATCTCTTATGGGGTTCCAGAATATTTGGGAGATGATTGCCATTACGTCTTGGTATTTGTGGTGGGAAAGACGTAAATTAGTGCACAAGGAGAGAATTCAAGATGCAAAACATATTTCAATAGGGATACAAGCTCTTACGGCTAATTATGTTGTTGCTTCTAGTTCAAGGGCTTCTATGAAAAGAGAGGGTTGGATTCGTCCCCCGATGGGATTTGTGAAACTTAATGTTGATGCTTCTTTTGATCATGGTCTTCTTAAAGGTACGGTTGAGGCTGTCCTGAGGAACGATAAAGGGAATTTTATTGTAGGGGTACTTGGAAAATTGATCATTGCGTCGATGCTCTAACAGCGGAAGCTTGGGCTCTCAGATTCGGTCTTTCACTAGCGCAACGTGCGGGTTGCAATCGCCTTGTTATTAATTCTCATAATTTGGAGGTTATTGAAACGACGTCGCAGCTGGGTACACATCTCGTCAGTACCCCCATTCCTCGTCAGGAGTGGGCAGAGGCCCTTTGTGCCATACTTGCGCCTGAGGTCGGCCGCACCGTACTTGCATTGGACGCCTGCCGCACCGTTCACATGGGTCGTGTCGTTCGCCTTGTCCGTGGCCCGCTCGATGCCAACGCGCTGGTCGGTAGGCTCAACCGCCTCCTTGGCCCAGGTGTCCACCTGGGTGCAGTAGAGGAACATGGCCGTCGCATCCTCGAGCTGGTGATCTCCGATGAAATAGCCAACTTGGAGCTCGAAATCACGCTCCAGATGTACCACGAGTGTGTCGACCGCTTGGACGAAAGCCTGCACGAGTTCAGGCAGAGCCAAGAGCTACCATAGGCAAGGGCTGCTGGTCATGGTCTCATGGACGCGTTTTACTTTGTTGAGTCGTTTCGATGTGGATAACTATGTATTCATAGCAATCATAGTATCGTTTTGTTTCAATGTGTGTACTCTGTTTTCCGTTCTTATATGTTCTGTTCAATGTGTGTATATACGCTTTCCATTCTGTATATGTGGATGATAACAGCTATTCTGATCACGGGATCAAAATAATATTCTAATCACAACCTGAACTTCCCGTGTAACGCGCCTGAACTTCCCTCTCTACGAACCCGACCTTCGGGCTATCTTCGCAACCGTGGCTTCCCCCGCGAATTATTCCGGTCGGTAGTGTTGTCTGGGATATGACTGTAATCCAGATACTCATACCTGCATCTAAATGCTCATTTTGATTCGTAATTTTGCATTTTGGCGGATTCACTCTCGGGGCGGATGAACTTGTGTCTGTTTATAAGTTTAATGCATTCACTGGATGTTCTAGAACCTCCAACATGATGGGAATTTGGTGTAAGTACGAGTTTCGTGGACAATTTGTCGTTAATTTCAACGGATTTGATTTCGGGCTCTGTGTTCTTCGTCCGCGGGAGTGGTTCCACGGCTTCTGTGGATTTGTTATTTTTATTTGAATGTAGAGGGCAGATTTGATTGCAGTAGTGAGATTGGATCGTTCATGCGTTGTTAATTTGATCGGGCAGGCGAATACACCCCTGAAATTGGGCGATTGGATCTCGTGTCGGCCCGTGTTGGTTTTGGTTCTTCAATGAGACAGCTTGGTTGATTTATCGTTTTGATGTCAGGGCGCAATAGGATATCGTTTGAGGTCGTGGACTGAGAAGGTGTAGTCACCCAAGTGATTAAATCTGAAAACCAAATTCGATAATGCGTATTTTTCAGTGATTCTACTGTCTGTGTTACAGAGTTGGACTTCTGCACCTTTTGTGCTCGAACTTCCCTTGTTTTAATTCATGTTTTTTGGGTGATGCTGCAATACGATCTGTTCGGTTGGTGTTGTTATAAAAATTTTGTGTTTGTTTCTTTGTTTTTAAGAGTACACATATACGTAAATGTGAAGCTGGTCCATAGATACACAAATCATCCTTTTTATATTTATTCTGTCTTCGGGACTAGTTTTTTGGTTCATCCACATTCTGTGGTAGTAGTTGGACTTCTATGGTACCAGTGATTGAACTTCCTGATTTCCACATTGCAAGGTGGTGCAACATCGCGCTCTATTTTTTTTTTAATTTTTAATTTTCAATTTTCTAATTTGGGTTTTAGTTTGTTCTGTGGCAACTATGGGATTATTCCCAAATATGCATGCATACCTTACTTACTTTTTTTGTAACATGTTTGCATACTTCAAACAGTGGTAGAACTTCAGTATGTGTTTAACGTGAACTTACAAGATTTTTGCTTCTGTGTAATTTGTCTTTCTACATGTTCATTTGATGTTTTTTCAAAACACCGAACTTCTGTGTTTTTACAACTTGAACTTACCTTTATTTAGAACATTTGATTAGTTAACTTACGCCTTGTGCATTTTGTTTCTTCGACACTAAACATTATTATTCCTAAGGTGCTTCTTTCTTGGTTTTTTATGTCACAACAAAACTTTTCATGAATGCAGGTCCATCTTTTTGACATTGATATTCCAGGACAGATTACATTCCAGAAATCAAAAACCCTTACTAGATTTCTTCTGCAATTTGTTGTAACTAGTGTGTAAGTGTGGGGCTGGACCACAGGAACACGCATCCTCTTTTCCCTTAGTCTATGTTTCGGTATAGTTTTTTGATCATCCACTATCTTCAGTAGGATCTGGACTTCTTTTTTATTAATGGTTGAACTTCTGGTTTTGGAGATTGCACTCCACATTTTGCAAGGCAAAGGTGCATAATGCTCTATATTTTCTTTGTTTGGTTTTCTTTGTAATTTTAATTCTCCAGATGTTTTTTTAGACTTTTGTCTCGTGAGCAATCATGGGATTAGCCCAAGTATGGGCCGAGATAGGAACGAGCCGGAGCAGGCAACGACGCGGCATGCCGCATTGTCGCATGCTGAGGCGAGTCCGTCATATTCGTGACCCCACTATCTATCTTAGGGTTTTTAGGGTTTAGGGTGCGTGCGATGGGGGTGGAAATAGAATAACCGCATTGTGTCCTGTCAAATCCTAGCGCGCAGCAATGCGGTAGCGCGAGGCCGAGCATGGGGGGAGGGGGGTCGGGACCCCCCTCCCCTCCCCCTGCGAGGCCGAGACAGGAATGAGCCGGAGCAGGCGACGACGCGGCATGCCGCGTCGTCGCATGCGGAGGCGAGTCCGTCACATCCATGACCCCACTATCTATCTTAGGGTTTTTAGGGTTTAGGATGCGTGCGGTGGGGGTGGAAACAGAATAACCACATTGCGTCCTGTCAAATCCTAGTGCGAGGCTGAGCAGGGGGGAGGAGGGGTCGGGACCGCCCTCCCCTCCCCCTGCGAGGCCGAGACAGGAACGAGCCGAAGCAGGCGACGACGCGGCGTGCCGCGTCGTCGCATGCGGAAGTGAGCCCGTCACATCCGTGACCCCAATATCTATCTTAGGGTTTTTAGGGTTTAGGGTGCATGCGGTGGGGGTGGAAACAGAATAACCGCATTGCGTCCTGTCAAATCCTAGCGCGCAGCAATGCAGTAGCGCAAGGCTGAGCAGGGGGGAGGGGGGTCGGGACCCCCCCTCCCCTCACCCTGCGAGGGCGAGACAGGAACGAGTCGGAGCAGGCGACGACGCGGCGTGCCGCATCATCGCATGCGGAGGCGAGTCCGTCACATCCGTGACCCCACTATATATCTTAGGGTTTTTAGGTTTAGATATGAACTTCATCTGTTTTTGTACTTGAACTTCTTCTTTTTGTTTCTTTAGGGTTTATTTATTCTAATTCCTTTACTTCTTTTATTAGAGTACTTGAACTTCTGTTCTTTATTTTTTGAACTTCTTTTTCTCTTGTTTTTTAGGGGCATATTTATGTATGTATGTTTCTTCCTTCAGTAGTGTATTTGCCATCTTTTTTTTGGTTTTGAGGATATCAGCTGTGCTGTTTTGTGATCTTATCTCATTATAATCGATGCATTCAAATGGTGGATTTATTTATCTACACATGTATTTACTATTTTAGCTATTGGGGGGTAAAGCTGTAAATTCAGTGGCGCTGCAATTCCCATGAGAGAGATGCATTAACTGAGTATCTCCCATCGCCACGATCTGTCAGAAAACCCCTCCCCCCTCCCTGTGTCGCTCGCACTCTCCCCCCTCTCTGTCGCTCAGCTATCTTCCTCACCTCCAACTCCCCCCGATTTCTCCGCCCCTGTCCCCTGCCCTCGTGTTGGAGTAACCGGCGCACGCCCCCGCTCCTATTTCTCCGCCACGCCTCGCTCTCTCTCGCCCAGCCCGCTCTCTTCTACTTTGAAGCGAGGGCGGCAACTGCCTGCGCGGTTGCAAGGTGCGCGTGGCGTCGTGGGGAGTGGAAGAAACCGACGCGGATTTGTGCGTGCGGGGGTCATCTAGAGAGGTACAAGTGCTGCCCCCCTCCTAATGCTTGCTTCTAGTTTCGCCAGATCTATCGAGTCCGGCTCCTGTGTGCTCTCGTGTCCGCATCCTACCCCCTTCTTCTGATGGTTTGGTGGGAGATTAGGTAGGGTTCTTGTGCGTGTGGTGGTTGGATTCCATTTCCCCGTGGTCAGATTTGTCTATGAGATGCTTGTGTGTGCTATTTTATCCGTTCAGAGATGAGTGGATTTCATTTCCCCTTTGGTGATTTCAGCATTCAGATGCATGTAAGAGAGGGTGTGGTGTGATGGTTGATGGCAAATCTGATGTATATAATTGTCTTAGTATTGTTGATTTTGAAGTCTAGATTGTGTCTGGCACATGCTATTTAGTTTATGGATTCTTTTTTTGTTTGTGCTTGCCTATATGTGCTACTGTTCATGTTTTCATGCTTGTTGATATGTTCTAGTTGTTTCATCCTAGGGTTTCATTTAGTTGTTTTTTGTATTTGTTGTATTATTTTCTACCTGCTAACTATATGCAATCAATCCCCTGTTTTTAGCAGGTTGTTCTAGTGTTTGGAGTTGCATTCATCAAGGCGGTTGTGTTATCATGGCTTCAAAACCTTCTCCAGGTATCTTAATGTAGTTGTATCTTGTATTTTAAATATCATTATTCTCATATATGTCTGCCCATATCTTCACTTAGTATTCATGTTGGACTGCCATTCTTAATAGTGTGAACTTCTAGGAATGGTTATGTGTATGCTTTTTACCATTAGTTTGAGTTAGTAGAGTGTTTGCTTACTTTGTAGTTGATGATTTTGCAGGTGAAACTTTGTCACCAAGTGTTGTTGGACTTCCCAGATGTTTCATTTTTGCAGTGTATATCTTTTTTTTGTTATCATGTTGATGGTATTGATATTTAGTTTGCCTGTGAAATACTGTTTGTGGTCATGCTACATCTTTTTTATGTGCTACTTGCTTGGGTCACATAGTTGAATTTCTGGTTTTAATTATTGTTTGATTGTAATGAAATTTGGTTGAACTTCTGTTATGCACATTTTGTTTTACTGCTTTGTTATGTATCGTTGAACTTCTGGACATTCATGATATATGTAGTAGTCCCTCTGGTGTAGATTGTTTTTATATTTAGTTTGTAGATTTTTAGTTTGTTTCTTGTGTTTACTGCTTTGTTAGGTATTGTTGAACTTCTCGGTATTGGACATTGTTGTAAAAGTAGAAGTTCCTTTGGTGTAGGATTGCGGATTAGAACTCAGCTGCCTTTTTACTTGCATTTTTTGTAGTTGGTGATGAGTTGAATAGTTCTGAAAAAATGCCCGCGATCAAGATGGAGCTTCAGAGGTTAATACTGATGCTCCAATATCTGATGCGGCTAAATCACCCATTATCCCTTTGACTGTGATTGCCGAGGTTGCTTCGAGCCTTGAGAATTTTTCAAGCCTCGAGGATCTTGCTTCTGCAGCTCTTGCTTCACCTAGTATGTGAAACCCCTTTTCTTTTCATTTTAAAGTTTTGAGCCATGTTTTTTTAGCTTGTTCATGTCGTTTGTTTTTGTTTTTGTTCCTGACTTCTATTTTATCTTTTGCTTCGATTTTTTGTGTTCTTTGCAGATGTGTCCACAGAGGAGGAAGCTGTGAACACCATCAATGATGTTTTATCTGAGTTGGGTTTATCAGAAACCCCTGCTGCTGCTGAGGAGGGGGCTCCGTCAGTCAAAGGTTGTGATTCCATTTCGGATCCTTTGTGCTCTCTTCAGATGCCAGAGACGCAGTCGCAGTCTGTTGTTGGCACTGAACCTATCACGCAACCCGAGGATGTGCCTCTTCAGCTTCTCCTGGAGGACCAACGTAAGAGGAAGAATCAAGAATATTTTTACAAGAAGAGGGCGGCCCGCCTTGAGAAAGGTTCCGATGTTCCTGGGTCTGTTCATGCGGCTGAGTGCACTATTGAGGAAGACATGTCGTGTCGCAGTGATGGCACGGTTGTCCGTGTTAAGAAGAAAATCAAGAAGACTTCCTAGTAGTTGGTGAAGTTACTCCTCGGAGGAGGTCACGTGTTTCAAGGCCTGCAGAAGTTGTTGAAGATGAATGGTTAGGCCTTGGTGGTACGCCACACCGTAGTCCTCGTGTGCTTGCCACTGCCGCGCCTACACCTTCTCCGCTTGGTGCTGGTGCATCTGGTAAGGGGAAGAAATGCAGCGTGAAGCGCAAGGTTCCACCTGCAAAGGTCAACAAGGGTGTGAAGAAGCGTTCTCGTGTTAATCCAGATGACAAGGATGATGCTGATTTCAATGCTGATGATGAGGACGACGACGATGATGATGCTGCCGCTAATCAGGTATGAATGTCTCATGTTTACTGTTTTTTAGAGCATTTGTCGCTATTGCTGTAGTTTTACTGTTTTTAGCACTGCCTTGGCGTACATAGTTGACCTTCCGCTCCATATAGACGAATAAATTAGCTGACGTGCTTTGCTTTTATGGTATTTCTGCCTTTGTGTACATAGTTGGACTTCTGGGTATTTCTGCCTTTGTGTACATAGTTGGACTTCTGGGTATTTCTGCCTTTGTGTACATAGTTGGACTTCTGGGTATATACATGAAGAAATTAGCTTAACTTGTTGGTATACATGTTTGATTACTGCCTTAGTGTATATGGTTTAACTTCTGCTTTTTAAATTTCCAACATTTTTGAAAGCATGTTAACTTGGGTTCATACATGGTTGTACTACCTATGTATATATAATTGGACTTCTGATATACATGTTTGATTACTGCCTTGGTATAGATGGTTGAACTTCTGCTTTGTAAATTTCCAACAATTTGAAAGCATGTTAACTTCTGGTCATACATGGTTGTACTGCCTATGTAGACATAGTTGGACTTCTGATATACATGTTTGATTACTGCCTTAGCATACATGGTTGAACTTCTGCTTTGTAAATTTCCAACAATTTGAAAGCATGTTAACTTCTGGTCATACATGGTTGTACTGCCTATGTATACATAGTTGGACTTCTCAGATGTAGTGCGTATGTAGTCATTAGTGGAATTTTGGTGAAGGTTGTGTGTCTCATTGTTCTTCCTTTTTTCCTTGTCAATGTATGTTTTTTTTTAGTATCAGCTTGTGCAGCGGCCTGAGAGGAGGAAGAGAGGAGGCAAAGCGCCTGAAGAAGTTGGCCAAGGAGGAGGTGAGGCGAAACGTTTTAACAAGACGGTTCGCTGCTCACTGAAAGAGGTCAAGACGTGTGCGGAAATGCTACAACTTAGGCACAAGACGAGGGTTATCAATGTTGTTTTTGGTTGTGTGTTTGACTTGAAGGTTGATTCCAACATTTCTCGTCCTTTGATGGGCAACATCTACACGAGGATTGACCCTTCAACCATGATTTTGGACATGGGTGAGGTGAACAAGGTTATACGTATTACAAGTGATGCTATTCACCATCTCTTTGGGTTCCCTCAAGGTAATCGTACCCCCCTAGGCCCTCGAATGATGGTTTCGATGATGTTGTTATGAGGTTGAAGGGCAAGCTTGGGTATGCTAGGAGTGACGACATCAAGACAAAGGATTTGCGGAATATCCTCGCTGAACTTGTGAAGGATGAGACGAAGGATGATCTTGCTCTGCAGGTGTTTTACCTTATTGTTTTCATGAAGGTGGTTATCCCTGGAATGTCTACACGAGTGTCCAGGGAGGCAGCAATGGCCGAGAACCTTGTGTTTGAGGACATGGCAGACATGGACTACTGCCAGTTGGTTGTTGACGATATTCGGAGTGTTGTTGTTAGGTATCAGCAAGGTACTAGCAGAGGAAAAGCTGTCACAGGCTGTGCCATCGCGCCGCTTCTTATGTATCTGGACTGCCTTATCATTGGCAAGACGCCTAATATTGACTTGAGGACCCCTCGCATCAATTTCATGGATCAGGCCAAGTTTCTTGAGCTTGCTGCGGCTGACTTGGTCACGAAGGGTGATGATGACCCAGCCAACTAGGTGTTTGGGAGACTGCATGTGAGTGTTTCTATGCATTATTCTTTCCTGTGTAGTTTAACTTGAACTTCTGGTATTGTCTTGTATATTTTTTGTTCCCATGTTCCTTCATTCGTTTTCTGATGCGTTGACTTTTGTTTTTGTATGCAGTGGAAGACACAGGCTGAGGTTGCGTTCTTTAGGGTTATTGAACGTCCTGTTCTAACTATGCCTCGTTCTGCCGGCCTAGGGAGTGGAACTTCCCCAATATTTGAATTCTCCCGGGATGTTAATACCGGTGCCCCCCTATAGATCCAGGAGGTTCTTCTGCCCGTGTGAGTGCTGCAGGTGGCGTTTCTTCCGAGAATTTGTTTGAAGCTGCCAATGTTTCTCTGGTTAGGATTGACAGTCTTCTTGAAACTGTTTGTGGGGAGTTGGCTCGTGTTCCTTCAACTGCTGAGCGTCTTAGTCGCATTGATGGGATTCTTCCTCCCGGACACGGATTTGATGCTGAGTCTTCGAAGGGGGTCTTATCTATTGAAGCTAAATTTGTTGAAGAGCTTTGTCAGAGCACTTCCCACCTCCAGACTAGCGTTGTGTTGTTCAAGGAAATGCAGGATGCTCGTTGCAAGCCTTTTGAAGATGAGGCAAGTGTTGTTGTGAGACAGATTCAGAGGCAGGATTCTGTTTGTTCGGGTCATGAAGGAGGCCACGTGGAGCGTACCAAAGAGGTTTGTTTATGTTGGCTTTTGATATTTCTTTGTAGTAATGTTTAATGTTAGCTTTCAGTTATTACTGTTTGTAGTCATAGGCGACCGTTATTGATTTCATGTGTCGTAAACCATTTCTTTTTAGCACTAGTGTTCCTATGTGACCTTCTCTGTTTATATAACCTGAAACTTCAACTGCTATAGCACCTGAACTTCCATGACTGGCCCTTTTTTGTTCCCTTTTGTATCTTAGAGTAGTTTGATATCTGACCTGCTATTTTTACTGTATTTGGACTTCCATTATATGTCAGTTGTGATAGCTGACCTTCTCTGATTATGCAATCTGAACTTCTGTTGACTAGGTATTTGTTTTCTACATGATTTTTTTGTAGGCTGTTGATGGTCATGCTAGGGTTGAGGAGGATGTTTTACCTGCACATGAAGCTGCTCCTGTGCATGAGGTTGCCCCTGTGCATGAACCTGCTCCCGCTAGTGGTGTAATAGTTGATGAGGTTCATGGCAGTGAAAATAAGGTACCATTTTTTCTTGTCCATTTGTCTTGTTGCCCCTGAGACGGACTTGCTGCCCCTGTGCATGAGGTTCAGTCAGCCCTTTGTAATGACTTTCTGTTTCTTTTTGCAGCAGCAGAATGATGATGTTAGTGTTCCTCCAAAGAAGGTTGCAGACATGTCCGTCTCAGGCACCGGCTGCTCCGACGGGGTGGTCATGACTGAACCTCAGTCGTCCATTGGCGCTGAGGTTTCTGATGCTGAGCAGGGCAAGACAATTGGAGACATCATTTTGGAGAAGGATCATGTTGAGTCTGCTGTTGAAACTGGTGGTAGTGCTGCTGCAAGCCCGGAGAAGTCTCCTGCAGCAGAGCCATCAGTTGATGTTGATGCTGTACAGGCACAACCCAATGTTTTTCTTGTTTCAGATTCTCCAGTTGCTTCAGCTGCTGCTGGTGTCCTTCCCGACGACGCTGCAACGTCTACTGGAGGCGACGATGAAGATACCGAAAGCGATAGCTATGGAGAGGAGGTTGATCATTCCAGTGCTGCCACTGGTCTAGGCAAGGATCCATGAAGAGAGGAGCATGCTTCTCTCTTCTTTCCCCATCCCCTTCCCTCTTTGTTGTTTGGTTTAGTCCATGATACCCCCTGTGAACTGCGTGTGTGGTCTAAGTTGAACTTCTGGTTTTGTTGTTTGTCGTGTGGGTTGTAAAGAATGTTAAGTGAATCTGTTTTCTATGTGGGTGGAGGTTTGTAATGTATGGGTTGTGATGTCTATGATGCTGTGGTTTTATCTTTTCTGATGTAGCAGCTGAGATGTGCTTATGTTTTGAATGTTTGTGCTTGAATGTTGGTCTTAATTGAAACTGTCGTGAATCTATGTGCTTTGGAGTGTTGCTGTTAATTGCTATTTTCTTTTTGGTGAGCAGATAGCGACCTTGCTGTCGTCCGAAAGAAGGTTGATGACTTTTATTACAGTGTAAGTAGGCTTAGGAATGATCGTTCCAAGAGGTGAGTGCAGCTGCTCAATATTTACATTATCCATGTACCCCCTGTGAACTGCCTGTGGTTTCATACCTGAACTTCTCAACTCTATGTACCTGAACTTCTTTATTTTTACTTCTCTGGTGCTGAACTTCTGGCCTCTTTTGTACTGTACTGCCTGTTGTGATATAGCTGAACTTCTGTGCTAACATGTGTTATGAACTTCCTGAGTTCCTGCTGCTGAACTTGTTTTACTTTCTATTCGCTTTGTTTAGAGAAATGATTATGTTCCGAAACAAGGAGTGTGAAGCTTCTGTTCAAGAAGTCACAATATCTTTTGGTCCTCGCGGAATGCTTACATCTAATGTGGCTGAGTGTGCACTCTACTGTCTACGTGCAAAGTACCAGGGATCGGATAAACTCATCCTGCCGTATTGGGTTTGTGTAAGTCAACCATACAATGATTTCTTTTCTGTTTTGTTCCTTACCATTTTAGTTAAAACTTGTTTGTCTCATTTTTGTATTTTTCATATGTTGGTGTTGTCTGCATTATTTTAGGACAAGATTTTCAGAGGTCAATTTGATTCCCGTGTGAGGAAGTACTTCATGGCGAGTGGTCCAGATAGCATGGATGCACATGATTTGGTATGCAATATCTTGTTCTTTGCCTCTGTATTAGTTTTGCAGTACGATCCACTGTGTTAATATTTGTTTTATTTTTCTTTTGTACCATTCTGATATTAATTCTTAGTTTTTAATGATTCGTGTGTTTATGATGCTTCAGGTTGTTTTCCCTACTTTTGACCCGCCTGAGATTCCTGCTTCCATGGGTGGTGTCGGTCATTGGGTGTCGATATTCCTTGACCTGAAGAATTCAAGGTTCTAGCTTCTCGATTCCTACTATGGACCAGGAGATGAATGTGCGGTATGCCTGTTTCGGCGGATGACCGACAACATCAAGAGGCTTTGGAAGGATGCCAGCAACGATAGGGAGACATCCTTCAGTCCTCTCACCATCGACAATTTCCCTCTGGATAGGATTGATGTCCCCCAGCAGCAAAACAAGTATGAGTTCCACTTTTTCTCTTTATCACATCTGTTTAACTGTAGCTGTACTTAAGCTGTGACGTGTTTAATTTGTTGCCTTTCTTTTTCTGTTCTAACACTATTCTTTTACTTCGTTTGATGGCAGTATCGACTACGGATTCTTCATGCTTACGAATGTTAATTCGTATCATGACGGGGTTCTTGCAAATTATTCCCATGAGAATATCGGGGATATCAGGAAGACGTGGTTGTACACAATCGCTTCTTCTAACCTGTTTGAGACAGACTTCCAAGCTCTGTTTGGCTACTACACATGTAAGTATTTGGAACTTGGACTGCTTACCTGCCCTACATCTTTTATTATACATGAACTTCATATTTTTCTCTAAAACTTGGACTTCTGCTTGAGATCTGGCTGGGCTGCTGGTTTCGGAAGGAGAGGAGCATTTTCTTTGTACATGAACTTCATTTCTATCTTTTTTAATTTTGCTTGTGTGTTTTGTTTCAGTAATTTCTGTCCTTCCATTGCTTAAATCTACATGAGCATTTTCTTTTCTAATTGAACTTCAGAGATGATGCCTTTCTATGGTTTTGTTAGCTGTGGTTGAATGATTTCCAGTTCATCGGTTTATCTTGAACTGTGCCTCTGGTTGTGCCTGAACTTCATTTAGTTTTTTACTGCAACTAATTTTTTTAGGTCAGCTTGAGTAGTAACCTTGTCATCTTTATTAGTTGGACTGCACATTGTGATGTTCCTGAACTTTAGTTGTATTTTAATGGTGATGTTTTCTCTTCCTTTTTTCTTTGACAATGGATCCGTTGGAGTTACCGATTACCACTACTCATTCCTCGGGTCACAGGAATACCAGCCTAGGGAGGAACCAATTAGTATAGCTCCGATAGAAGATGATAGACCTCGGACCCTCATTCCTTCCAAGTTGGGGAAGCAGGCTGGTGGTATTCGTGGTACTCCAAAAACCCCTTGCTACAGGAAGGTTGATGCAGTCGAAGCAGCCGAAGCAGAAGTGATTTCGTCCGATGATGATCTTGAGAAGATTGCTTACCCGAAGAATGCTAAATGTGCTGCTGGTACTATTGCTGCTAGAGGTGGGAAGAACGATGTCATCACCAGGAGGAAACCGGTAGTTGAGTCTGAGAACATAACTTCCTCCAAGAGAGCATCAAGATTGCCTTTGAAGTGGCGTTCTCCTGTCGCTCCCCTGAAAAAATACAGTTACCCTCATCTATCCGAGGCCCAGAAGTTGAAACAGTATGTGCTGAGTAAAGACGGTCTGGAGAAGTATTCTGAGTGAGTTTTCTTCTTCTTTAACTTTGTTGCTGCCAGAGATGCTACTCCGTGTCTGAAACTTCTGTTGTTGTATAATATGTGGGCTTCTCTTCATTTCTCCCTTGCCTTGGAGTTATAGTGTCTGAACTTCTGTTGTTGTATTGTCTGAACTGCCGTTGTTGTAGTATCTGAACTTCTGTTTTATGTCTCCTCTTTGCCTTTTGATTTATAGTGTCTGAACTTCTGTTTGTTGTTGTATCTGAACTTCTAATATATTTTTTGCCATCCTTTTGTATTCCGCAGGAGAAGCTACTGCATGTTTACCATCCCTGCGAATGTGATTGACCTCACAAGACGTGTCCTTTATACGCTTTTCGATGAAGGACAGCAGATGGAAGGAGACATAATGGATTATCTCATAAATTTGTGGAAGGATAAGCCAGAGACCTCTGAGATATTCACTAATGCTGACAGGGTTGTACTTAGTCCCTACTTCATACAGGTTTTAGTTCTTTGCACCCCTATCTCCTTCTTTTTGCCTTAGTTTTGTTGTAGTGGCATTTGGGAGGTGTTTTAATTGTGTTTTTGTGAATGCACAGTACTGCCTGGAGTATGATTTCTTTGGTGCAACAGTTCCAAAGTTTGATGCAAAAAAAATCTGCTAGTCTCCTCCCAATGTTTGTTCGCAAGGAAGAAGACCTTCTTAACGCAAAGCTGGTTAGTTTTTCATAACTCTTGCTTTTTTTAATTTCATGTGCATCCTTTTGCTGAGTTTGTCAGGAAGTTTTTGTTCATGCCGGTTCTTCAGTACATATGCTTTTATGGTTTGTGTTCACCGGTCCTTTCATTCTTGGCAGGTTTTCTTGATTCTATTCAAGCCAATTGGCACAATGGCGCACTACCGTGTGTACATGGTGAATAGATATCGTGGGAGCATTGACATCCTTGATTCACTTCCTTACGATAATATGAAAACGTCGCGATCGAGTTTCCACGGGGACTGCCAAAATATCGTGAGTGTTTCTTAGCCTGAACCTCCTTTCACATTCTCTTGTTTGACACAAAGTTTATTATGCCTTGTGTTGACAAAATATGTTGCTATCTCTGTTTTGGTAATACTGCTTGAACTGACTATCATTTAGAAGTCAAACTTCTGCTATTTTGTTTAGGTGGATCTTATGCAAGTGTCACTTTTTTATGTACCTGAACTTAACTATTTTGGTTAATATGTTTTTGACTTTATCTAATTTTGTTATTTCCGGCAGATCAAGAGATTTGTTGGGTTGCTCGAGGAGGTGTACGGCAAGGCTGCGTACAAGGCGAGCAAGCAGCCTAACTAGGTGACCATTGCAAAGAGGCTGACTTTCATCGATGTTCCGAAGCAGAAGAGTAATGATTGTGGTTTCTTTGCCGTGAAGTTCAGCTCTTCGTATGATGGCGATGAGATTATTGAAGATTTTGGTGATGTGGAAGTATGTTCTGTCTTTGTTCTTGTCTCATCATCCTTTGATTTTTCTTGTGTGTTTTTGCTGAGACGCTCCTACTCTGGTTTTAGATATCCGTTACTAAACCATCGTTTCACCTTTCTTTGTTTTACAGGTTGCTGCAGATGACTGGAAGGTTGAGTTCATGCACACTCTGATTTTTAGCGAGAAGAATGAAGTCATGCGTTCAGAGATCCCTAAAGAGATCCAGTCCTTTGGCCCGTGAATCCGAAGCATTAGTTTCATTGTAGATTTGATTTCGTACAGATTTTTAGGTTTGATAATGATTGGAACAATTCCGTAAATATTTGGTTGTAAGAATGTTTTAGTGATTTGTGTATCTATAGGTGCAGCACTATTACTTATGATATTGTGGACAAATGTATTTGTTGTGAAGAATGATTTGGCTTTGTGAATTTCAATGTACTGCGTCGTTTTTCAGTATCCATGTGTTAAATGTTTTTGCCCCAACAGATGTACCTGAACTTCTGCCTCTATTTTGGTTGAACTGCTTGATTTTTTTTGTGTTGTTTATTTGTGGGCCCCCAACATATGATCGTAGACTTGAACTTCTGCTTTGAGATGTGGCTGGGCTGCTGGTTTCAGATGGAGAGGATATTCTGTGTTATTTAATGTATTGGTAATTTTCAACCCAACCAATATGTATGCTTATGCGTAGAATCTATATTTGGCTTTTTGTGTTTTTTCAAGTGCGAATGTATTTCATATGTAACTTTGTGCAGAAATATTGTTGACGTTTCTTTATCTTTTGTCGGCATTGCACATGAACTTCTGCACGTATCCAAGCAGAACTTCATATTTGAACGCGTTGTCTTAGGCTTGCCAACCTTAGTTTATGCGGCGAAACTTTATTTTGTAAGCATATTTTTTCCTACATCGATTTTACATACCGGAACTTCTTCTGTAAGCTGACCTGAACTTCAAAACTGTATGATTATTTGTTGGTTGCTCTTTTAAGGAATACAACACGAGCAGCTCTTTCCATAACATACCAGAACTTGTGCAGTAATATTACTTGAACTTCACAATGTATGTTTTTCATGTTTGTTCTTGCTTGCGGTTTCATGCAATACATCACCAGCACATCACTTCCTTCCATAACATACCAGAACTTCTGCAGTAATATTACTTGAACTTCACAGTGTATGTTTTTTCAATTTATTACTTCTTGCACTTTCATGCAATACAACACCAGCACATCACTTCCTCTCATAACATACCAGGACTTCTGCAGTAATATTACTTGAACTTCACAGTGTATATTACCAGGGGATGACATAATGTTCTGTACATTGACATGACATAAGTTTGCATTGTGTTAATTGACCTATTCTAACCGTTCATGAGCCTTGCGCTCCTCCTAGGCTTTGGTGGTAGAGGTTTTTGCTTGACATGTACCTCTTCCTCTTCATCGTCCTCTTCCTCTCCATCGTCGTCTTCCTCTCTATTGTCGCATTCCACTTCCTCTTCCTCTTCGTCTTCCTCTTCTTCGACGGTGTCTTCATCTTCGTCTTCCTCTTCATCTTCCACCACTTTCTTGTTGTTGGCTCTAGGTCTTGCTTTCTGTTTCTTCTCTGGCATTTTGCTTGTCTTTTCAGCATCTGCGCGCTTCGGGCATGTTCTTGCATTATGTGGTTCATACTCCTTGCATATGCTACAAAGTCTGCTGCTTGCTTTCTTTGGGTGTGGTCCCTTCTTTTGTTCCATAACTTTGGGCTGCTGTTTTTGAGATTTGGGTTGCTTGACCTCCTCAGCATTGTTTCTTTCCAAGAGTGTTGGACAGGTCAGCTTGTTGTGTCCGCAACCTAGTTGCACACACTGCATTTCCTGTGTCCAAGTGGCACTCCGTTCTCATCGAGCAGGACGACTCTTCCTGCAGGTGGTGCCTTTATTTGAGCTCTCTTGTCACTTTTCTTTGTTGCAGTAATTTTCTTCCTACCCTTTGTTTCAGAATACAACGGCAATTTCATCATCTCTTGCTGTCGCTGCTCCATTGATTGGCCATCACCCTGCTTGCATTGGTTGGCTTCAGCGGTGGCGTTGAGCATTTCAGCTGCATAATAATGAAGGTCATCTTCAATTTCAGCGTCCTCTTCAGCCATCCTTTCGTCAGCATCCGCTTGATTTACTGAATGTATTGCATCAAGATCTTCCACAAGCCTCTTGAGAACATAGTAGGCTCTGTCATATTGCTGGTCACATCTCATCGCTTTCTTGTTAACCATCAAATTCAGCTGCAGCAAGATGTCTTGCTTCGATAGCCTTGAGCTGCCATCCGATGCGGTTGTGTTGTAGTCCCTTGTATCAAAGGTTGGTTGTGATCTTGCAGTCTTTGTGTACCGTTTGAGGATATACTTGTTTGGAAATTTGTCAGGCTTGAGGTAGTCCAGTATGTTCATTATGTGAAGGCAGAATAGGCCTGCATTTTGTGATGAATGTAGAATACATAGTTTGTGAGCCAGCAATGAGTTTCATAATTTTTGATATGATACTACTAGTCTAGCTATTTAATGAGTTTGTTTTTTCGCTCACCTGTGTGTGTCCAGAGCTTGCATTCACATTCGTATATTTCATTCTCTGGGTCAGCTACAACCTAGAATTCATGCTTTGACCAGGAAAATCTTTCTTCATCATCATGGCCAGGCTTGTTGTGGTAGTACACAAGGTACTTAGTGGGCTCTGCTATACGCTTTGCGCGAAGTAGTGTGGCCTTTCTCATCCTATTCCTCATCTCGGTGTACATGGCTCTCGTGTACTTGATAGACATGTCTTCCTCGTAGCCGTAAGTTGTTTTTGTCACAGGATTGGTCTGCACATGTCAAAAAGTGAGATATTAGTCGAAGCAGAGTCATGGGTTTCCTTTTTTAAAATTCAAAGTGCACATGTTGAAGGTAAAACAGAATATGATGGGGGTGTTTTGTACTTGTCATCATACCATGCTGGTCATTGTTTGCTCGTTCTCCTTCTGCATCCGAGTTTGTATGCAAGCATTGACCCACCTAGCAAACTTGTGTAGGTTCTGGGTCCCCTTGACAAACCCTTTCTTTAGCACGTGGTTCATGCTCTCGTTTCGTTGTGTGGAAGTCATTCTAGCACAAAAAATGTTCTTGTAATATGCTGAAATCCACATCTTCCTATCACTCCAGAGCTGCATCATCATCTGTTCATTCTCCAGGTTGTAGTTGTGCACGAGTTTAGCCCAGGCATCTTCAAACTCCATTGGCATTAGCGGCCAGTTTAAAATAGCTGTGAACTCCTCTTTGAATGTTTTATACTTTTTGTACATCAACGCGAGGTATTCCCTGTACTTCTTCATGATGTGCCAACGACATAGCTTGTGGACGGTGTTTGGAAATGATTGTGGTATAGGTTTCGCCATCGATGGGCATTGGTCTGCATGAATTAAAAACATTCAGAGCTGCATCATCATCTAGTCGTTCTCCAGGTTGTAGTTGTGCATGAGTTTAGCCCAGGCATCTTCAAACTCCATTGGCATTAGCGGCCAGTTTAAAATAGCTGTGAACTCCTCTTTGAATGTTTTATACTTTTTGTACATCAACGCGAGGTATTCCCTGTACTTCTTCATGATGTGCCAACGGCATAGCTTGTGGACGGTGTTTGGAAATGATTGTGGTATAGGTTTCACCATCGATGGGCATTGGTCTGCATGAATTAAAAAAAGAAACTTGATTCTTTTTTTGTACTGATGGTGAACTTATGTTGTACAAGTACTTGAACTACACATCTTGGAAGTATGGTATCTAAGAATGTCACATGTTTTTTTCTTTACAGCAGTGTTGCTGAACTTCTGTGGTACCAGTGCTTGAACTTCACAGTTAGTAGTAGGACAAACTAGTAGTGTCGCAATCAAAATTTTTCTTAAAGCATTGTCGTTGAACTTCTGTGGTAGCAGTGCTTGAACTTCACGTAAATAACTATATTTTTCTGAACATGCTACATATATTTATCTTATAGCTTTGTCCTTGAACTTCTATAATTCATGTATTTGAACTTCACATTCATAACTAATTTTTTTCTAAGCATGTGACAGATAATTTTGCTTTCTTTGTACTGCTAGTTGGACTTCTGTGCTAACAGTGGTTGAACTGCATTCTTTACATTATTTTCAGACAAAACCAATGTACCCAACACAGACCCATAGACTGAAAAGATGATGAAACTTGAAGAGTTTTTTTTGAACTCACCTGTTAGAATGCAAGTTGGGTGCTTGTTGTTCATGCACCGTAGAAATGTATCGAACAGCCACTTGAATGACTTTGCATCTTCGTCTCTTATCAGGGCAACAACAAATATCGTTGACTGCAAGTGATGGTTTGTTTCAACAAACACTCCAGGGGCATATGAAATCTGTTGGTCTTGTAAGTTGTGTCGAATGTTATGCAATCGCCAAAGTCTTGATAGGCTCATCGGCAGCTTGCATTGGACCAGAAAATGTTTTTAATTGACTTGTCCTTGTCCACTTGGATGTCATAGAAAAACTCACCATTTATTGCCTTCACGTCTTTGAAGAATGAAACAAGTTTCAATACATCATCCAAATAATCTTTCCTTGCATTCATGGCTTTCCTGCAAATCACATGCAAACATGCATTTGTTTATTTTTTGCTAGCAAAGGGCTGTGAGCTAGGATGCTATTTTACATTGCAGTATGTGGGTGTTTGAATACTTACTGGTTTAGCAGGTCTCGTCCGGTCATGCTTAGGAAGTAGCTTCCATCTTCATTTTCAGATAGCATGGACATGATTGTTGTGTGCTTGACATCATGGTACTGCAGGAGCTTTACGTACTCCAAAATAGTGGGGTCATAATTCTTGTGTGAGTGTAAAAATACCAGCATGTCATCAGTTTGCATGAGCTGGTGATTATGACTGTACTCAATGTCCACTGCCACGCATGTGTCATCCTCCTGCACCTTCACCCTCATTCTTGCATTGCAGCCCGTCCTCTGCGATGTTTTGTTTCACTTCCTGTTGGCCTCTGAAACAGAAGATGTGTGTATCCCTTGGAAGGCGCAAACAAAATACTTGTGGTTGTCATTTCCTCCCGTCTTCCTGATTCCAAAACTAGCGTGTCTGGCGTATCTGTTATAAAATTCCCTTGCTTTCTCTACATCTTTGAATCACATATTTAGTCTTGGTATTAGATAATCCGGTAGATCCGGCATCTGCAGAAACAGAAAAAAATAATCCAAACAACACGTTAAAATGCAGTTTATGAACTTGTTATCCTGGAGGGAGCAGAAATTTTGCAGATAATACAAGATGCATATATAAATATTTTTTGTTTCACTTACGTGCGTGTATGATCGCAACTCTGCCGGTGTCGGCTGCTGTCCCTCTGGGATGGGGCATGGCGAAGTAATAATAGCAGGATGCAATAGTGGATCACGAGGAGGAAGGAGGGCTGAAGATGGCCTCTCTCTTGTTTGCGTCCTTTTTGCTTAAGGTGGTTGTGGAGGTATTGCGATCCTGGTCTTGGTTTGCTCTTTTGTTTTGTGAAGCAATCTATCTACCTTATGCCCCGTACAATTCTGACTTGTAGTAGCAGCAGCAGGATCCAATGGTGGTAGTGTGCAGAGCACTCTCCTCTGTGTGTGTGTTGCTGTTGGATTTTTCCTGGGATTCGGTTTAGTTGCTTCGCTTTTGGCATTGCTGAGGCACACCAGGATAACCTCCAGAGTTACACGCAGGACTTGAGCTAACCCCCTCCTCCATCGGCGTGCTTGGGAGTCTGCTGGTGGATACAAAGAATCCGCGGGGGATTTCCGGTGTCACCCAATTAGGTGGAGGCGCAAACTTGTGCGGATAGGGCTGTGACCCAGCATCTTGTAAGTATCTATGTGTTTCGGGTGTCATCCATTTTTGGTCTGGAGTAGGTTGGTAATGCTGTTGGTGCATTTGAGGTGTGACCCATTGAGGGGGTGGTGCAACGCGTACAGGCTTTGAATTGTGTACTTGTTGCCGGGAACTTCTAAGCTTCTTCATGCGTCTCTCGTCTTGCTGACATAAAAGAAAAAAAATTCTATTAGCACACAAGTTATATCTGCCTATATCTTTGTAACTGAACTTAGCATTATTCACAGCCTGCTTCTCATATAAAAGTGGTGAGAGCCATCACACTATGCACTAAGCTGAGCATCTGCCAATACCTTTGTACCTGAACTGAGCACCCCTTCACAGAATGAACTTCACGTCCTGTTTTTTAATTCTGCAATATTTGATTACTTATATGTACCTGAATTGAGCACTGTCCACAACCTGAACTTCTTGTTTTGCAAAGGGGAAATACTGTCTATAGTTAAAAAACCTGAACCTTCATGAGTTTGAATGGTTGGACTGCTAGTGCATACCAACCTGACCTTCATGTCATATCACATGCATGTTCTATTTTCCTTTTATTTTTTTGCACAGAACCAGATACATACCAACCTGAACTCTAGCACACTTACTAGTTGAACTACACATGGCTTTTCCACATGTGAATGTGAATGCAGGCAAATTTTATAGTGTTTGTAGCCTGGACTGAGGCTCACACACTACCAGAACTTCACATGGTTGTAAGCAAATAACAAACCAAAGGAAGGAAGAAGTTCAACCATACCCTGGCTAGAAGTTCGGCCAACCTTTTTCCAGCAGTTGATAGGCCACCTTGAGAAAAATTCGTCGTGGAGGCAGGAGAGGAACCGCATGGCAATCCATGTCTTGCAGGGGGTGCGAAGTTCATCTGCACGAAGCAAGAAGGTCAGAGAAGGCAAGATTGAAGAAGAAGGCAAGATCAGGGAGGAAATTCATATACCGTTCTTAGATTTGAAGGCGCCGCCAATGCAGCCTCCGCCGCTGAGATGCTTCCTTGGGTGTGCTATTCGCCGTAGGTTGCGCCTTGGCCGTCACAAGCACTGCCAAGCCGTCTGGCGGTGACGATGGACCGAGGATGAAGCTTCCGGAAGTCCATGGCGGCCGTTCATCGCAGAAATCCGGCGGCTTCACCGGATCCAGGCGACGCGGTCTCCCTCGCGCCGGTGTCCGCCGTCGCTCGCTCGCCTGCGCCAACGGTCGGGCAGGAGGTGGAGTCGGAGGGGGCGGACCTCGATCCGGTCGGCCAGGATCTGGAGAAGGAAGGGAGGCACTGGATCCGGAGGATTTTCGGAGGCGAATCACGGCGGAGATCGAGGGGAGGAGCGGCGAGGAGGGGGTTGGGGAGGGGCGGCTCGATCGGGATCGGGGTCCAGGTGGGATTCTGTCGGGCCGGGCCAGCAGTCCAGGGAAGTTCGGGAACCTGTCTTCGGGCCCTATATAGGGCTGATGTGATCCAAATAACTATTCTAATCCTGGGATTAGAATAGTGTTGTCCTATATATATATAAAATCATCACATATACGTGATGATACTTAACTACTAGGTACAATGCATAAAATTGAAAAAGAATAATATTAAAACTAATAATCCCTCCTGGGGCCAGTATTCTGGCAGCCCCTCGTCAGCAGCTCCTTGGTGCGTGGCGTCTTCCCAGTGCAGAGACAGTACTCTGCCTCCTCCGCCTCGCAGCGCTTGACGTACTGATCTGCCTCTTGCTGGCGGACGAGCGTGAACGATCTTGTCATTTCGTTGGGCGCCCACTGGAGCTCCTCGTCTGTGGCACGCTGGACCTTATCGGTCCACCTCCACGCAGCAATGAGGCGCCCAGCGCCTTTGAACTTCCTCGCAAAGTACCCATCTTCGTACACCTCCTCCGCACGACGACGCGCCCGCCCCCAAAGCTCCGCCGCCTCCTTTTTCCAGGCGGCATCATGAGCTTCACATGCCGCCTAGTACCTGGCTTCCTCCTCCGCCATCTCCTTCTTGAACGCACTTGCCTGGCTTTCTCAGCTGGCGGCAGCGACTTCCATAAACAAAGATTGTATTGGACCCAAAACCAATCCAAAGTTGGGGGGTCCGGCGCAACCTCATCCGGCGACGCGTAGGGGTCCTCGTCACTGCTATTCGAGTCAGCGTCCTCGGGGGGCGGCGACTCCTCGTCGGCGCGTGGGCAGACCGGCGATGCCATGGCAGAGATTTGAGAGAGAGAGAGAGAGAGAGGGCGAGCGAGGGGAGGATGTAGATGAGAATGCAGGCGGGACGACGTGAGCAAGGTAGTATTTATTGGTGGCCGGAATCTAGATCGAAGGCAACAATACACACGCCGGTCGCCAGAATTTATGAGTACTATAGTTTGAATTACACACGATTCCCGTAGCAAAATCCGTGTGTGAATATAATAGCTGACAATTTCCAATACAGAACGTGTCTGATTAATGACCCCCGCCACTCACCTACCAAACCTCGAGCCATAAAATAGAGTACCAATCGTGTGGGGGCCGGTTGTCTTGCCAGATCTTTACATTTTCTTTTTTGAACACCAGATATTTACATCGTTTGATGATTTTTTAACTCGCACACAAGTACACAAAAATATGATTTTACAAACCATTATGGTTAGCCTTTGCATATAGATGTAGTTCAAATTTGAATTACAATTATTAAATGGCTAGAAAATGACTTAAATGTCTTTAAAAAGTCAAATGACCCCTAGAATTTTCCAAATTTTCACATGACAATTGTAGTAGTGCACGTTAAACGTAGAAAAAATTTGAAGGCCATAAGAGGAAGCTATCTCCCGTTCATCATCAAACATGCATTGTTCCCTCTCGGAACCACGAGCCTTCTAGTGAGTTGCTCCGGTTTGTGAGGGGGGTGTCCAAACTTCCGTCAAATAGGCCAATTTTTTACCACATCATCTTGGTGGCTTGACATTACATCAAGCAAGGTTTTCATGTTTTTCTGATATTTTTACATTTTTGGAATTAAAATGCCATGGCACTCCATGCATGTGTCCATGCCGTGAGACCAATATGTTTGAAAATTCCTTCTAATTTACTGCACATGGAATTAACTCGCACACAAGTACACAAATATGATTTTTCAAACCGTTATGGTTAGCCGTTGCATGTAGATGTAGTTCAAATTTGAATTACGGTCATTAAATGGCTAGAAAAATCACTTAAATGTCTTTAAAAGGTCAAATGACCCCTAAATTTTTTCAATTTTGCACATGACAGTTGTATTTGTGCACGTTAAATGTAGAAAAAATTTGAAGGCCGTAAGAGGAAGTTATCACCCGTTCGTCATCAAACATGCATTGTTCCATCTCGGAACCACGAGCCTTCTAGTGAGTTGCTCCGGTTTGTGATGGGGTGTGTCCAAACTTTCATAAAACATGCCAACTTTTTTACCACATCATTTTGGTGGCATGACACTACATCAAGCAAGGTTTCATGTTTTTCTGATCATTTTTAAAATTTTTGGAATTAAAATGTCATGGCACTCCATGCATGTGTCCATGTTGTGAGACCAATATGTTTGAAAATTCTTTCTAATTTACTGCACATGGAATTAACTCACACACAAGTACACAAATATGATTTTTTTCAAACCGTTATGGTTCACCATTGCATGTAGATGCAGTTCAAATTTGAATTACGGTCATTAAATGGCTAGAAAATCACTTAAATGTCTTTGAAAGGTCAAATGACCCCTGAAATTTTCCAAATTTTCACATGACAGTTGTATTAGTGCATGTTAAACATATAAAAAATTGAAGACTGTAAGGGGAAGCTATTTCCTCTTCATCATCAAACATGCATTGTTCCCTCTCGGAACCACTAGCCTTCTAGTGAGTTGTTCCAGTTTGTGAGGGGTGTGTGTCCAAACTTTCGTCAAACATGCCAATTTTTTTACCACATCATCTTGATGGAATGACATTACATCAAGTAAGGTTTCATGTTTTTTGATCATTTTTTAATTTTTTTGGAATTAAAATGCCATGGCAGTCCATGCATACATATGCATGTGTCCATGTCGTGAGACCAATATGTTTGAAAATTCCTTCTAATTTACTACACATGGAATTAACTCGCACACAAGTACACAAAAATGATTTTTCAAACCGTTATGGTTAGCCGTTGTATGTAATGGTAGTTCAAATTTGAATTACGGTCATTAAATGGCTAGAAAATGACTTAAATGGCTTCAAAAGGTCAAATGACCCTTGAAATTTTCCAAATTTTCACATGACAGTTGTATTAGTGCATGCTACATGTAGAAAAAAATTGAAGGCCGTAAGAGGAAGCTATCTCCCGTTCGTCATCAAACATGCATTGTTCCCTCTCGGAACCATGAGCCTTCTAGTGAGTTGCTCCGGTTTGTGAGGGGTGTGTGTACAAACTTTCGTGAAACATGCCAAATTTTTTACCACATCATCTTGGTGGCATTACATTACATCCACCAAGGTTTCATGTGTTTCTGATATTTTTATAATATTTTGTAATTTAAATGCCATGGCACTCCATGCTTAATTGTGTCATAGCCATTAGACCTAGGGATGAAAATGGAGTGGAAACTTTCCATTTTTCCAGACGAAAAATGGAAATGGAGAGTGTCGGTGTCAAAACCGGCAGATCTCGGGTAGGGGGTCCCGAACTGTGCGTCTAAGGCGGATGGTAACAGGAGGCAGGGGACATGATGTTTTACCCAGGTTCAGGCCCTCTTGATGGAGGTAAAACCCTACGTCCTGCTTGATTATTCTTGATAATATGAGTAGTACAAGAGTAGATCTACCACGAAATCGGAGAGGCTAAACCCTAGAAGCTAGCCTATGGTATGATTGTATGTTGTCCTACGGACTAAAACCCTCCGGTTTATATAGACACCGGAGGGGGCTAGGGTTACACAAGGTTGGTTACAAAGGAGGAGATATCCATATCTGTATCGCCTAGATTGCCTTCCACGCCAAGTAGAGTCCCATCCGGACACGGGACGAAGTCTTCAATCTCGTATCTCCATAGTCCAACAGTCCGGCCAAAGGATATAGTCCGGCTATCCGGAGACCCCCTAATCCAGGACTCCCTCAGTAGCCCCTGAACCAGACTTCGACGGTGATGAGTCCGGCGCACAGTGTTATCTTCGGCATTGAAAGGCGAGTTCCTCCTCCGAATACGCCACGGAAGAGTTTGAATACAAGGATAGTGTCCGACCCTGCAAAATAAGTTCCACATACCACCGTAGAGAGAATAATATTTCCACAAATCTAATCTGCTCATGTTTTGGCAGCATGACATCACACCACGGCCCGGTAATTATTTGAACCATTTTTCTTTAACCAGCCCCGCACATAACGCGAGGCGGTTTCTTGACACGTCTTGTCAAAGCAGAGATCGTGTTCCCCTTATCACAGGATTCTCATCAATACGGACGTGGGTAACCCAACCGCGCCACCAATTACGGTGCTTGGGGGATAAGCGAGTTTTACCAGGCTAGTGGGGGGCGCATAGTTTCGTCCGCCTTATAAAGGGATAAGGTTTCACCTTTTTCTACCCACGCCTTCTTCCTCCTTGCTCATCCATTCTCGCGCACTCGAGCTCCAACGCCCAAGTCCACATCCTTCTCCTCCACTCTCTCCAAACATGTCCGAAGCGAGAGGCAAGTGGATGGCCTCCTCCGTCACAGAGGGACACATCAAAAAGCTACGTGGAGACGGATACTTAGCCGCGGATATCGCGCACCGGCTGCCAGCCGCGGGGCAGGTCGTCCCTACCCTGGAACCTCACGAAAGGGTGGTTTTCCTCCCCCACTTCATCCGCGGACTGGGGTTTCCCCTCCATCCATTCGTCCGCGGCCTCATGTTCTATTATGGGCTGGACTTTCATGATCTGGCCCCGAATTTCATCCTCAACATCTCGGCGTTCATCGTCGTATGTGAGGCTTTCCTCCGCATCCGCCCCACTTCGGCCTGTGGCTGAAGACCTTCAATATCAAGCCGAAGGTGGTTGGCGGCCAACAAGCGGAATGCGGCGGAGCCATGGTGGGCAAAATGCCCAACGTCATATGGCTCGAGGGCTCCTTCGTGGAGACCATAAAGGGGTGACAATCGGGGTGGTTCTACATCACCGAGCCGCGCGACACCAACTGGGTGGCGGCCCCCGAGTTTCGATCCGGAATCCCCACGCGACTCACTTCCTGGAAGGAGAAGGGCCTGTCCTGGGGTTCATCGGTGGAGCTGGACGGACTCCAGAAGTGTATCCGGAACATGATAAGCAAGAAACTTAAGCTTGTCAACATAGTCCAGGTCATGCTTTTCCGCCGGATCCTCCCGTGTCAACAACGGGATTTCAACTTATGGGAGTTTGACCCGGCCCATCACCAGACTCTACATGAGCTCTTCGACACGACGCATAAGGACGTCTGGAGGGTGTTGTTCAAGGGCGCCGAGGTCCCTCCTTCTCTTACCGAGGACCGCGGGCTAAGCGCGAAGCGCCCTGCGAATCCGGTAAGTTCTGTACATCTGGTAGGATATTTATTTCCCATAGATTAACCATGTGCGGGGT
Organism: Triticum urartu; assembly: GCF_056163025.1. Taxonomy (NCBI): domain Eukaryota; kingdom Viridiplantae; phylum Streptophyta; class Magnoliopsida; order Poales; family Poaceae; genus Triticum; species Triticum urartu. The sequence goes on from NC_141874.1 coordinate 209,926,931, forward strand.
CTGAGCTCACATGCCTTTGACAGGACTGGGTGGAGACATCAGAGCAGATTAACTGTCTGGCCCCTCTGCCCAAAGACCCTACGGACGCTCTCCTGACAGAGATGCGGACTCCGGCTCCTTATGAGGTGCCGGAGAAGACCAAGAAGAAGGCCAAGGGAACCCGAAAGAGTTCCCGGCGCCAGGTGGTATCGGACTCATCGTCTGATAACACCGAGACGCACTCCTCCCGTGAAAACGAGGAGAAGGAAGATGAAGAATCTCCCCCTCCAGCCGGGGGAGACAAGAAAAGGAAAGCCGCCCCAACCGGGGAGGACGAAGGGTCCAGGAAGGGAAGGACTCTCCTTTCGGACTGCTCCACCACCGCCGCCGACGGTGAAGATGAGTGGCTGCTCAGGGCCAAGCCCCTGGCGAAGTCGTAAGTATTCGGATACCAGAGTAACTCATAGCATACCTTTGTCGCACTGCTTCTCCTAACGTCGAATATGACTATGCAGTCCGCCCCAAGCCCGTATCGACGTATCATCGTCGGACGGTTCTTTGTATTCGTCGGACATGAATAGTGATACACTTCCAATCGCCTCCTCCCCTTGCCCTACGGACAATGCCGAGGTATTGTCTCAAGGGGCACCTGTTGGGGAACGTAGTAATTTAAAAAAAATTCCTACGCACACACAAGATCATGGTGATGCATAGCAACGAGAGGGGAGAGTGTTGTCCACGTACCCTCGTAGACCGAAAGCGGAAGCGTTAGCACAACGTGGTTGATGTAGTCGTACGTCTTCACAATCCGACCGATCCAAGTACCGAATGCACGGCACCTCCGAGTTCAGCACACGTTCAGCTCGATGACGTCCCGCGAACTCCGATCCAGCAGAGCTTCACGGGAGAGTTCTGTCAGCACGACGGCGTGGTAACGGTGATGATGTTGCTACCGACGCAGGGCTTCGCCTAAGCACCGCTACGATATGACCGAGGTGGAATATGGTGGAGGGGGGCACCGCACACGGCTAGGAGAGATCAACTGATCAACTTGTGTGTCTAGAGGTGCCTCCCAGCCCCTGTATATTAAGGAGCAAGGGGGGAGGCCGGCAGGCCCTCTATGGGCGCGCCAGGAGGAGGAGTCCTCCTCCTAGTAGGAGTAGGACTCCCCTTTCCTACTCCTACTAGGAGGAGGAAAGGAAGGAGGAGAAGGAGAAGGAAGGAGAAGGAGGAAAAGGAGGAAAGGGGGGCCAACCCCTAGTCCAATTCGGTTTGGGCTAGGGGGGCCGTGCGCCCTGCCTCCTCTCTTCTACCACTTGGCCCATGAGGCCCATTACTTCTTCCTCGTATTCCCGTAACTCCCCAGTACCCCCGAAAAACCCCGAATCACTCGGAACCTTTCCGATGTCCGAATATAGTCGTTCAATATATCGATCTTTACGTCTCGACCATTTCGAGACTCCTCGTCATGTCTCCGATCTCATCTGGGACTCCGAACTACCTTCGATACATCAAATCACATAAACTCATAATACAATCGTCACCGAAACTTTAAGCGTGCGGACCCTACGGGTTCGAGAACTATGTAGACATGACCGAGACATGTCTCCAGTCAATAACCAATAGCGGAACTTGGATGCTCATATTGGCTCCCACATATTCTATGAAGATCTTTATCGGTCAGACCGCATAACAACATACGTTGTTCCCTTTGTCATCGGTATGTTACTTGCCCGAGATTCGATCGTCGGTCTCTCAATACCTAGTTCAATCTCGTTACCGGCAAGTCTCTTTACTCGTTCCGTAATACATCATCCCGCAACTAACTCATTAGTTGCAATGCTTGCAAGGCTTAAGTGATGTGCATTACCGAGAGGGCCCAGAGTTACCTCTCCGACAATCGGAGTGACAAATCCTAATCTCGAAATACGCCAACCCAACAAGTACCTTCGGAGACACCTGTAGAGCACCTTTATAATCACCCAGTTACGTTGTGACGTTTGGTAGCACACAAAGTGTTCCTCCGGTAAATGGGAGTTGCATGATCTCATAGTCATAGGAACATGTATAAGTCATGAAGAAAGCAATAGCAAGAAACTAAACGATCAAGTGCTATGCTAACGGAATGGTCCAAGTCAATCACATCATTCTCCTAATGATGTGATCCCGTTAATCAAATGACAACTCATGTCTATGGTTAGGAAACATAACCATCTTTGATCAACGAGCTAGTCACGTAGAGGCATACTAGTGACACTCTGTTTGTCTATGTATTCACGCATGTATTATGTTTCCGGTTAATACAATTCTAGCATGAATAATAAACATTTATCATGATATAAGGAAATAAATAATAACTTTATTATTCCCTCTAGGGCATATTTCCTTCAGTCTCCCACTTGCACTAGAGTCAATAATCTAGTTCACATCGCCATGTGATTTAATACCAATAGTTCACATCACCATGTGATTAACACCCATAGTTCACATCGACATGTGACCAACACCCAAAGGGTTTACTAGAGTCAATAATCTAGTTCACATCGCTATGTGATTAACACCCAAAGAGTACTGAGGTGTGATCGTGTTTTGCTGGTGAGAGAAGTTTAGTCAACGGGTCTGCCATATTCAGATCCGTAAGTATTTTGCAAATTTCCATGTCAACAATGCTCTGCACAGAGCTACTCTAGCTAATTGCTCCCACTTTCAATATGTATCCAGATTGAGATTTAGAGTCATCTGGATCAGTGTCAAAATTTGCATCGACATAACCCTTTACGACGAACCTTTTGTCACTTGCATAATCGAGAAACATATCCTTATTTCACTAAGGATAATTTTGACCAATGTCCAGTGATCTACTCCTAGATCACTATTGTACTCCCTTGCCAAAAACAGTGTAGGGTATACAATAGATCTGGTACACAACATGGCATATTTTATAGAACCTATGGCCAAGGCATAGGGAATGACTTTCATTCTCTTTCTATCTTCTGCCGTGGTCGGGCTTTGAGTCTTACTCAGTTTCACACCTTGTAACACATGCAAGAACTCTTTCTTTGACTGTTCCATTTTGAACTACTTCAAAATCTTGTCAAGGTATGTACTCATTGAAAAACTTATCAAGCGTCTTGATCTATCTCTATAGATCTTGATGCTCCATATGTAAGCAACTTCACCGAGGTCTTTCTTTGAAAAACTACTTTCAAACACTCCTTTATGCTTTGCAGAATAATTCTACATTATCTCCGATCAACAATATGTCATTCACATATACTTATCAGAAATGATGCAGTGCCCCCACTCACTTTATTGTAAATACAGGCTTCACCGCAAGTCTGTATAAAACTATATGCTTTGATCAACTTATCAAAGCATATATTCCAACTCCGAGATGCTTGCACCAGTCCATAGATGGATCGCTGGAGCTTGCATATTTTGTTAGCACCTTTAGGATTGACAAAACCTCCTGGTTGCATCATATACAACTCTTCTTTAATAAATCCATTAAGGAATGCAGTTTTGTTTATCCATTTGCCATATTTCATAAAATGTGGCAATTGCTAACATGATTCGGACAGACTTAAGCATAGATACGAGTGAGAAATTCTCATCGTGGTCAACACCTTGAACTTGCCGAAAACCTTTTGCGACAATTCTAGCTTTGCAGGTAGTAACACTACTATCAACGCCCGTCTTCCTCTTGAAGATCCATTTAATCTCAATGGCTCGCCGATCTTTGGGCAAGTCAATCAAAGTCCATACTTTGTTCTTATACATGGATCTCATCTCAGATTTCATGGCCTCAAGCCATTTCATGGAATCTGGGCTCATCATCGCTTCCTCATAGTTCGTAGGTTCGTCATGGTCAAGTAACATGACCTCCAGAACATGATTACTGTACCACTCTGGTGCGGATCTCACTCTGGTTTACCTATGAGGTTCGGTAGTAACTTGATCTGAAGTTACATGATCATCATCATTAGCTTCCTCACTAATTGGTGTAGGAGTCACAGAAACAGATTTCTATGATGAACTACTTTCCAATAAGGGAGCAGGTACAGTTACCTCATCAAGTTCTACTTTCCTCCCACTCACTTCTTTCGAGAGAAACTCCTTCTCTAGAAAGGATCCATTCTTAGCAATGAATACCTTGCCTTTGGATCTGTGATAGAAGGTGTACCCAACATTTTCTTTTGGGTATCCTATGAAGACGCACTTCTCCGATTTGGGTTTGAGCTTACCAGGTTGAAACTTTTGCACATAAGCATTGCAACCTCAAACTTTAAGAAACGACATCTTTGGTTTCTTGCCAAACCACAGTTCATACGGTGTCGCCTCAACGGATTTAGATGGTGCCCTTTTTAACGTGAATGCAGCTGTCTCTAATGCATAACCCCAAAACTATGGTGATTAATTGGTAAGAAACATCATAGATTGCACTATATCCAATAATAGTACGGTTATGACGTTTGGACACACCATTATGCTGTGGTGTTCCAGGTGGCATGATTTTGTGAAACTATTCCACATTGTTTTAATTGAAGACCAAACTCGTAACTCAAATATTTGTCTCTGCAATCAGATCGTAGAAACTTTATTTTCTTGTCACGATGATTTTCCACTTCACTCTGAAGTTCTTTGAACTTTTCAAATGTTTCAGACTTATGTTTCATCAAGTAGATATACCCATATCTGCTCAAATCATCTGTGAAGGTCAGAAAATAACGATACCCGCCGCGAGCCTCAACACTCATCGGACTACATACATCAGTATGTATTATTTCCAATATGTCAGTTGCTCGCTCCATTGTTCCGGAGAACGGAGTCTTAGTCATCTTGCCCATGAGGCATGATTCGCAAGCATCAGAATGATTCATAATCAAGTGATTCCAAAAGCCCATCAGCATGGATTTTCTTCATGCGCTTTACACCAATATGACCTAAACGGCAGTGCCACAAATAAGTTGCACTATCATTATTAACTTTGCATCTTTTGGCTTCAATATTATGAGAATGTGTATCACCACAATCAAGATCCAACAAACCATTTTCATTGGGTGTATGACCATAGAAGGTTTTATTCATGTAAACAGAACAACAAATTATTCTCTTACTTAAATGAATAACCGTATTGCAATAAACATGACCAAATCATATTCATGCTCAACGCAAACACCAAATAACACTTATTTAGGTTCAACACTAATCCCGAAAGTATAGGGAGTGTGCGATGATGATCATATCAATCTTGGAACCACTTCCAACACACATCGTCACTTCACCCATAACTAGTCTCTGTTCATTCTGCAACTCCCGTTTTGAGTTACTACTCTTAGCAACTGAACCAGTATCAAATACCGAGGGGTTGCTACGAACACTAGTAAAATACACATCAATAATCTGTATATCAAATATACCTTTGTTCACTTTGCCATCCTTCTCATCCGCCAAATACTTGGGGCAGTTCCGCTTCCAGTGACCATTCCCTTTGCAGTAGAAGCACTTAGTCTCAGGCTTAGGACCAGACTTGGGCTTCTTCACTTGAGCAGCAACTTGCTTGCCGTTCTTCTTGAAGTTCCCTTTCTTTCCCTTTGCCCTTTTCTTGAAACTAGTGGTCTTGTTAATCATCAACACTTGATGCTCTTTATTGATTTCTACCTTCATCGATTTCATCATCATGAAAAGCTCGGGAATCATTTTCGTCATCCCTTGCATACTATAGTTCATCATGAAGTTCTACTAACTGGGTGATGGTGACTAGAGAATTCTGTCAATCACTATTTTATCTAGAAGATTAACTCCCACTTGATTCAAGCGATTGTAGTACCCAGACAATCTGAACACATGCTCACTGCTTGAGCTATTCTCCTCCATATTTTAGCTATAGAACTTGTTGGAGACTTCATATCTCAACTCGGGTTTTTGCTTGAAATATTAACTTCAACTCCTGGAACATCCATATGATCCATGATGTTCAAAACATCTTTGAAGTCCCGATTCTAAGCTGTTAAGTATGGTGCACTAAACTATCAAGTACTCATCATATTGAGCTAGCCAAACGTTCATGACGTCTGCATCTGCTCCTGCAATAGGTCTGTCACCTAGCGGTGCATTAAGGACATAATTCTTCTGTGTAGCAATGAGGATAAACCTCAGATCATGGATCCAATCCACATCATTGCTACTGACATCTTTCAACTTAGTTTTCTCTAGGAACATATCAAAAATAAAATAGGGGAGCGAAACGCGAGCTATTGATCTACAACATAGATATACTAATACTACCAGGACTAAGTTAATGATAAATTTAAGTTCAATTAATCATATTACTTAAGAACTCCCACTTAGAAAGACATCCCTCTAATCTTCTAAGTGATCACGTGATCCAAATCAACTAAACCATAACCAATCATCACGTGAAATGGAGTAGTTTTCAATGGTGAACATCACTATGTTGATCATATCTACTATATGATTCACGCTCGACCTTTCAGTCTCAGTGTTCCGAGGCCATATCTGCATATGCTAGGCTCGTCAAGTTTAACCTGAGTATTCTGCGTGTGCAAAACTGGCTTGCACCCATTGTAGATGGACGTAGAGCTTATCACACCCGATCATCATGTGGTGTCTGGGCACGACAAACTTTGGCAATGGTGCATACTCAGGGAGAACACTTTTATCTTGAAATTTAGTGAGAGATCATCTTATAATGCTACCGTCAATAAAAGCAAGATAAGATGCATAAAAGATAAACATCACATGCAATCAATATAAGTGATATGATATGGCCATCATCATCTTGTGCTTGTGATGTTCATCTCCGAAGCACCGTCATGATCACCATCGTCACCGGCGCGACACCTTGATCACCATCGTAGCATCGTTGTCGTCTTGCCAATCTTATGCTTCCACGACTATCGCTACCGCTTAGTGATAAAGTAAAGCATTATGGCGCAATTGCATTGCATACAATAAAGCGACAACCATATGGCTCCTGCCAGTTGCCGATAACTCGGTTACAAAACATGATCATCTCATACAATAAAATTTAGCATCATGTCTTGACCTTATCACATCACAACATGCCCTGCAAAAACAAGTTAGACGTCCTCTACTTTGTTGTTGCAAGTTTTACGTGGCTGCTATGGGCTTAGCAAGAACTGTTCTTACCTATGCATCAAAACCACAACGATAGTTTGTCAAGTTGGTGCTGTTTTAACCTTCGCAAGGACCGGGCGTAGCCACACTTGGTTCAACTAAAGTTGGAGAAACTGACACCCGCCAGCCACCTGTGTGCAAAGCACGTCGGTAGAACCAGTCTCGCGTAAGCGTACTTGTAATGTCGGTCCGGGCTGCTTCATCCAACAATACCGCTGAACCAAAGTATGACATGCTGGTAAGCAGTATGACTTATATCGCCCAGAACTCACTTGTGTTCTACTCCTGCATAACATCAACGTATAAAACCTAGGCTCGGATGCCACTGTTGGGGAACGTAGTAATTTCAAAAAAATTCCTATGCACACACAAGATCATGGTGATGCATAGCAACGAGAGGGGAGAGTGTTGTCCATGTACCCTCGTAGACCGAAAGCGGAAGCGTTAGCACAACGCGGTTGATGTAGTCGTACGTCTTCACAATCCGACCGATCCAAGTACCGAACGCACGACACCTCCGAGTTCAGCACACGTTCAGCTCGATGACGTCCCGCGAACTCCGATCCAGCAGAGCTTCACGGGAGAGTTCTGTCAGCACGACGGCGTGGTAACGGTGATGATGTTGCTACCGACGCAGGGCTTCGCCTAAGCACCGCTACGATATGACCGAGGTGGAATATGGTGGAGGGGGGCACCGCACACGGCTTGGAGAGATCAACTGATCAACTTGTGTGTCTAGAGGTGCCTCCCAGCCCCTGTATATTAAGGAGCAAGGGGGGAGGCCGGCCGGCCCTCTATGGGTGCGCCAGGAGGAGGAGTCCTCCTCCTAGTAGGAGTAGAACTCCCCTTTCCTACTCCTACTAGGAGGAGGAAAGGAAGGAGGAGAAGGAGAAGGAAGGAGAAGGAGGAAAAGGAGGAAAGGGGGGCCGACCCCCTAGTCCAATTCGGTTTGGGCTAGGGGGGCCGCGCGCCCTGCCTCCTCTCTTCCACCACTTGGCCCATGAGGCCCATTACTTCTTCCTCGTATTCCCATAACTCCCCGGCACCCCCGAAAATACCCGAATCACTCGGAACCTTTCCGATGTACGAAAATGGTCGTCCAATATATCGATCTTTACGTCTCGACCATTTCGAGACTCCTCATCATGTCCCCGATCTCATCTGGGACTCCGAACTACCTTCGGTACATCAAATCACATAAACTCATAATACAATCGTCACCGAAACTTTAAGCGTGCGGACCCTACGGGTTCGAGAACTATGTAGACATGACTGAGACATGTCTCCGGTCAATAACCAATAGCAGAACCTGGATGCTCATATTGGCTCCCACATATTCTACGAAGATCTTTATCGGTCAGACCGCATAACAACATACGTTGTTCCCTTTGTCATCGGTATGTTACTTGCCCGAGATTCGATCGTCGATATCTCAATACCTAGTTCAATCTCGTTACCGGCAAGTCTCTTTACTCGTTCCGTAATACATCATCCCGCAACTAACTCATTAGTTGCAATGCTTGCAAGGCTTAAGTGATGTGCATTACCGAGAGGGCACAGAGATACCTCTCCGACAATCGGAGTGACAAATCCTAATCTCGAAATATGCCAACCCAACAAGTACCTTCGGAGACACCTGTAGAGCACCTTTACAATCACCCAGTTACGTTGTGACGTTTGGTAGTACACAAAGTGTTCCTCCGGTAAACGGGAGTTGCATAATCTCATAATCATAGGAACATGTATAAGTCATGAAGGAAGCAATAGCAACAAACTAAACGATCAAGTGCTATGCTAATGGAATGGGTCAAGTCAATCACATCATTCTCCTAATGATGTGATCCCGTTAATCAAATGACAACTCATGTCTATGGTTAGGAAACATAACCATCTTTGATCAACGAGCTAGTCAAGTAGAGGCATACTAGTAACCCTCTGTTTGTCTATGTATTCACACATGTATTATGTTTCCGGTTAATACAATTCTAGCATGAATAATAAACATTTATCATGATATAAGGAAATAAATCATAACTTTATTATTGCGTCTAGGGCATATTTCCTTTAGCACCGAGCCGGGGGAGACAGTCCCGGAGGCGCCTCACGGCGACCTTCCGGACTCCAGGAGCAAAGGGAGCAAGGCTCCCAAGGGCTCCAAGTTCGGCCCTCAGCCGGACACCGCGCAGGAACCTCCAGTGGTTCCGGACTCGAGCAGGCGGCCCTCTTCCAAGAGGGGCAAGCCGCGCGTGCCGGTGACCTCTGTCCATCCAGAGGCACCAGACAACCTGCTGGGAGCGCTTCGCGGCGCTTCCATCGATGAATAGCACCGCACTATTATGAGTGCGGTGATCAAGAAGGTTCAGTCCACCAAGAGCGGACTGACTGAAGCCTGTGCCAGCCTTCTAACAAGCTTTGAGGTAAGTATTTAAAATATAGGAAAATATTACCGCATAGACAGTAGCCCCTGATGCTCTGTTTGGTGTTCACAAAGAAAAGCCGAATAGAGGATCAAATAATATCTGCAGGAGTGTAATATAAGTATGTCTGTATGCGTATGCAGGCTTCGTTGCTGACCTCTGTCGCACTGACTGTGGAGGTCTCCGCACTGAAGCAAGACCTCGAGGGGTCCGAGAAAGATCTCGGCCTTGCCAAGAGGCAGCTCGAGGAGAACAAAGGTAAGCAATACCTTGTCTATATAAAAAAGAAAATGTGGTTGCGAAATGATAGGATCATCATGAATGTGCCAAGGGCCACGACCGAAGTGGCGACCCTGAAGCAAGCATTGTCCGAGGCCGAGAACAAAGCGGCCAAGGAGCGCACTGAGCGGGAAAAACAAGAGGCATGGGTAGGCAAGGTGCAGCAAGAGCTCCAGGCTCTCGTGAAGAAGCACGGGGCTTTGGAGCTTGACTCGAAGACGCGAGAGTTCGAGCTTGCGGCAGCCCTCGAGAGCGCAAAGCATGCCAAGGCCAAAGCCCAAAAGGCCCTCCAGGAGATTGAGGCGATGAGGAAGATAGCGGCGGGTAAGGCATTCAATATGCAAAGCAAGCATGTGAAAGTAAACTACTTGTTACTTACCCGAGTCAGGAGCTCTCTAGGAGCATTCGCAGATTTGCCTCGCAGCGTGTCGGATGCCGCGAAATTTTACCAGACTGAGGAGGGAAGCTCAACGGAGAAGTTGTTCTGGTCTCAGTATAATAGGACCGAACACCCGATGCCTATGAGCGACCAGCTGAAGCAACTGGTCGATCTACACAAGGCGGCCGAACAGGCCATGATGGGCCTTATAGTCCGGATGTGGCCTGGCGACTCCCTTCCCAACAGCTACTTTGGCCTGGTGAGGCGGCTTGTGGATGCCTACCAACGGCTGGAAGTCGTAAAGCGCTCCATCTGCATCGAAGGTGCACGCTGGGCTTTTGCCCATGCGAAGGTGCACTGGGCCAAGAAGGGCACCGAGAAGCTGGTGAAGGAGGGGCCGCCACAGGGCAAGGAGCATCGCCACCCCGAAATGTATTATGAGGGTGTCCTGAAGGGTGCCCGTCTTGTAGCGGACGAGTGTGCGAAGGATGTAATATTTGAATGAGCTCGCTTGTGTGATCCTGTATTATGAAAACTTGTTCATATGCGCTATGCCACGCTTGTTTGAATTTAAAATATTACCTTCTATGTGGCTGTTTATCAAATCTGAGAGATGGCCAGTCGTTGGCTTCTGCCCCCATGCCACGAGTGCTAGGGTGTTCGGGATAAATCTGAGCACTCGTTTTCCCATTGTTGGGTCCTTCAAGGGAGGTGCTCAGCTCAACAAACAAGGCAATCAGACTATAATGCTTTATCACTCTCACTTTGCCATAGAAGTCTACAATTTTAAATTTTAGCGAAGCCCCTAGTATTCGGAAGGCCGAATTCGGGGCGCTATACACGCTTTAAGCCGGACAAAGCCGACTCCTCGCTCTAAGCGGCATAAGTCTTTAGGGACTCGAGACCTCTCGAACAGCGACCAACTCTCGCCTTATCATGACAGTCAGTTTTAGCTTTCTCTACTGAGGTGCTTAGCCCAGATGAACCGGGGCACAATCACAGTAGTTCTCCCAGTGCTACCTTAGCCGATATAGCGGAACGTAAGGTACCAAAACATGGGAGCCGGGCAAACCCAACTATTAACCCAAGACATGATTCGGAGCTGATGCATATAATGCTATAAGTTTGGGGTGCCACACTGTCGAAAGTGTTCGGACTTCTCACGCCGTATTTTGGGGTATGCTTAAACCCTACGTCCTGCTTGATTTATTCTTGATGATATGAGTATTACAAGAGTTGATCTAACACGAAATCGGAGAGGCTAAACCCTAGAAGCTAGCCTATGGTATGATTGTTGTTGTCCTACGGACTAAACCCTCCGGTTTATATAAACACCGGAGAGGGTTAGGGTTACACAAGGTCGGTTACAAAGGAGGAGATATCCATATCCGTACTGCCTAGCTTGCCTTCCATGCCAAGTAGAGTCCCATCCGGACATGAGACGAAGTCTTCAATCTTGTATCTTCATAGTCCAACAGTCCGGCCAAAGGATATAGTCCGGCTGTCCGGAGACCCCCTAATCCAGGACTCCCTCAGTAGCCCCTGAACCAGGCTTCAATGACGATGAGTCCGGCGTGCAGTATTGTCTTCGGCATTGCAAGGCGGGTTCCTCCTCCGAATACACCCCGGAAGAATTTGAATACAAGGATAGTGTCCGACCCTGCAAAATAAGTTCCACATACCACCGTAGAGAGAATAACATTTCCACAATTCTAATCTGCTGACACGTTTTGGCAACATGACATTAAGCCATGGCCCGGTGATTATTTGAACCGTTTCCTTTAACTAGCCCCGCACATAACGCGAGGCAGTTTTTTGACACGTCTTGTCAAAGCAGAGATCGTGTCCCCCTTATTACGGGATTCTCATCAATACGGGCGTGGGTAACCCAACCGCGCCATCGATTACGGAGCTTGGGGGATAAGCGAGTTTTACCAGGCTAGTGGGGGCGCATAGTTTCGGCCGCCCTTATAAAGGGACAAGGATTCACCTTTTCATCCACGCCTTCTTCCTCCTTTGCTCATCCATTTTCGCACACTCGAGCTCCAGCGCCCAAGTCCGCTTTTCCCACCTCAACCTTCTCCAACCATGTCCTAAGCGGGAGGCAGGTGGATGGTCTCCTCCGTCACGGAGGGACACATCAAGAAGCTGAGGAGAGCCAGATACCTGCCCGACGACATCGCGCACCAGCTCCCAGATGAGGGGCAGCTCATCCCCACCCCCAGGCCCCACGAGAGGGTAGTGTTCCTTACCCATTTCCTCCGCGGACTGGGATTGCCTCTCGAACCATTCGTCCGGGGGCTCATGTTCTACTACAGCCTGGATTTCCACGATCTGGCCCCGAACTTCATCCACAACATCTTGGCATTTATCGTCGTGTGCGAGGCCTTCCTCCGCATCAAGCCCCACTTCGGCTTATGGCTGAAGACTTTCAATGTCAAGCCGAAGGTAGTGAGCGACTGCCAGGCGGAGTGCGGAGGCGCCATGGTGGGCAAGATGCCCAATGTCACATGGCTCGAGGGCTCCTTCGTGGAGACCATAAAGGGGTGGCAATCGGGGTGGTTCTACATCACCGAGCCGCGTGACCCTACATGGGCAGCGGCCCCCGAGTTCCGATCTAGCATCCCCACGTGGCTCACCTCCTGGCAAGAGAAGGGCCTGTCCTGGGGTAGTTCGGGAGAGCTGACGGGACTCCAAACATGTATCCAAAACATGGTGAGAAAGAAGCTCAAACTCGTTAACGTAGTCCAGGTCATGCTCATCCGCCGGATCCTCCCGTGTCAACAACGAGCTTTCAACTTGTGGGAGTTCGACCCGGTCCAGCACCAAACTCTGAATAGGCTCTTCGACACAACACACGAGGATGCCTTGAAGGTGCTATTCAAGGGTGCCGAGGTTCCCCCTCCCACTACCGAGGATCGCGGATTCTGCGCGAAGCGCCAAGCCAGCGCGGTAAGCTGTTTTACCTCTTACAGGATACTTGTTTTTCATAGTTTGACTCTATGCGGGATCTAAGCTCCCGTACCTTTCACAGGACTGGTAGGAGACGCCCGGACAGATCGACTGTCCGGCTCCTTTGTCCGAAGGCCCAGCAGATGCTCTCCTGACGGAGATGCTGACTCCGGCTCCTTACAAGGTGCCGGAGAAGACCAAGAAGGCCAAGGGAACCCGAAAGAGTTCCCGGCGCCAGGTGATATCAGACTCATCGTCCGAGGACTCCTCGGCGCACTCCTCCCACGAAGACGAGGAGGAAGATGAAGACGCTCCCCCTCTAGTCGGGGGAGACAAGAAAAGGAAGGCCGCCCCAACTAGGGGGCCGAAGGGTCCAAGAAGGGAAGGACTCTCCTTCCGGACAGTTCCACCACCGCCGCCGAAGGCGAAGACGAGTGGCTGCCCAGGGCCAAGCCCCTGGCGAAGTCGTAAGTATTCAGATACCAGAGTAACTCATAGCATTCCTTTGTCGCACTGCTTCTCCTAACGCCGAATCGTGATTATGCAGACCGTCCCGAGCCCGTATCGACGTATCCTCGTCGGATGGCTCCCTGGACTCGTCGGATATGGATAGCGATCCACTTCCGACAGCCACCTCCCCTTGCCCTACGGGCAACGCCGAGGTGTTGTCTCAAGAGGCACCAGGTCAAGGGGAGACAGTCCTAGAGGCGCCATAAGGTGACCTTCCGGACTCCGGGGGCAAAGGGAACCAGGGCTCCGAGTTCGGCCCTCAGTCGAACACCGCACCGGAACCTCCAATGGTTCCGGACTCGGGCATGCGACCTCCTTCCAAGAGGGGCAAGACGCCTGTGCCGGTGACCTCTGTCCATCCAGAGGCACCAGACAATCTGCTGGGAGCGCTTTGCAGTGCTTCCATTGACGAAGAGCACCGCACTATCATGAGTGCGGTGGTCCAGAAGGTTCAGTCCGCCAAGAGCGGACTGACTGAAGCCTATGTCAGCCTTCTAACAGGCTTTGAGGTAAGTTTTAGAAATATGGGGAAAAATATTACCGCATAGACAGTAGCCCTGATGCTCTGTTCGGTGTTCACAAAGAAAAGCTGAACAGAGGATCAAACAATATCGAGGAGTCTAATATAAGTATGTCAATATGTGTATGCAGGCTTCACTGCTGGCATCTGCCGCACTGACTGCAGAGGTCGCCACACTGAAGCAGGACCTTAAAGGGTCCAAGGACGAGCTCGGCCTTGCCAAGAGGCAGCTCGAGGAGAACAAAGGTAAGTAGTACCTAGTCTATGGATATGTATAAAAAGAATGCGATTGCAAAATGACAAGATCATCGTAAATTTGCCAGGGGCCACGACTGAGGTGGCGACCCTGAAGCAAGCGCTATCCGAGGCCGAAAAAAAAGTGGCCAAGGAGCGCACTGAGCGGAAAAGGCATGAGGCACGGGTGGGCGAGGTGCAGCAAGAGCTCCACGCTCTCGTGACGAAGCACGAGGCACTGGAGGTTGACTTGAAGACACGAGAGTCTGAGCTTGCCGCGGCCCTCAAGAGCGTAAAGAGTGCCAAGGCCGAAGCCCAAAAGGCCCTCCAGGAGATTGATGCGATGAAGAAGATAGCGGCGAGTAAGGCATTCTATATGCAAAGAAAGCATGTGGAAGTAAATTACCTGTTACTTACCCGAATCCGGAGCTCTCCAGGAGCATTTGCAGATTTGCCCCGTAGTGTGTCGGATGCCGCACAGTTTTACCAGGCCGAGGAGGGAAGCTGAACGGAGAAGTTGTTCTGGGCCCAATATACTAGGACCGAACACCCGGTGCCTATGAGCGACTAGCTAAAGCAGCTGGTCGAGCTACACAAGGCGGCCGAACAGGCCATGAAGGGCTTTATAGTCCGGCTGTGGCCTGGCGACGCCCTTCCGAACAGGTACTTCATCCTGGTGAGGCGGCTTGTGGATGCCTGCCCACGGCTGGAAGTCGTCAGGCGGTCCGTCTGCATCGAAGGTGCACGCCGGGATTTTGCCCGTGTGAAGGGGCAATGGGCCAAGCTAGACGCCGTGAAGCTGATCAAGGAAGGGCCACCGGAGGGCAAGGAGCATCGCCACCCCGAGATGTACTATGAGGGTGTCCTGAAGGGTGCTCGTCTCATAGCGGACGAGTGTACGAAAGATATAATATTCGAGTGAACTCGCTCGTGTAATCCTGTAGTTATCAAAACTTGTTCATATGCGCTATGCAATGCTTGTTTTAATTTAAAATATTACCTTCTGTTTGGCTGTTTATCAAATCTGAGAGATGGCTAGTCGTTGGCTTCTGCCCCCATGCCACGAGTGCTGGGGTGTTCGGGATAAACCTGAGCACTCTTGTTCCCATTTTTGGGTCCTTTGAGGGAGGTGCTCAGCACAACGAACAAGGCAATCGGACTATAATGCATTATCACTCTCACTTAGCCATAGAATTCTATAATTTTAAATTTTGGCGAAGCCCCTAGTATTCGGAAGGCCGAATCTGGGGCGCGATACACGCCTTAAGCCGGACAGGGCCGACTCCTCGCTCTAAGCGGCATAAGTCTTTAAGGACTCGAAAACCTCTCGAACAGCGACCATTCTCGCGCCTTATCATGACAGTCAGTTTTAGCTTTCTCTACTGAGGTTCTTAGCCCAGCAGAACCGGGGCACAATCGTAGTAGTTCTCCCAGTGCTACCTTAGCCGATATAGCGGAACGTAAGGTACCAAAACATGGGAGCCAGGCAAACCCAACTATTGACCCAAGACATGATTCAGAGCTGATGCATATAATGCTATAAGTTCAGGGTGCCGCACTGTTGAAAGTGTCCGGACTTCTCACACCGTATTGTGGGGTATGCTTAAGCCCCTAGCGTATTGGCCGTACCAGAGTGTACGGGTAATGGATGCCATGAATGAACACACATATATATATATATATATATATTTATTTATATATAAAGAAGAATGCAATAATAGTCTTAATGCTATGCATTGTTTATTCAAAAAGGTGCGTTAAAGCAGAATGATGCATGTAGTGCGATAAGCAAAAAGTAGGACTATGTCCCCTCCAAGGGCAAGCTGAGGAATAATATTAAAGCAAGTATTTCACTCGTTATCGTAATCCACCTAGGAGTTCCGTGGTGTGATGTAGCTTTCTGCCTCCTTGGTTGCTGCATCATGTGTTCGGCAATCATGCTGCCGGATAGGGTTTCCAGAGATTAATGTCCTGAAAAAGAGAAAAATAACAAAGCGGGAAGCCCCTAGTGCGGTTTAAGCCGCGTCTTGGGGCGTGCCGTAGTCGTGCCCCCTTTCCCGCCTGTGCCCATGGTATTTTTAATGCGTAATTACGTATGCGTGGCACGGGTTTCACCGTTTGGCTGGGACCGGAGTGGGGGCCGCATTGCTATGCGAGCTCAGAACATGCCAGGCAGTCCAGTTGTTGATTACTCTGGGTGCGCTTGAAGTTGTCTGGATCCTTAATCGCCGAACTAGTCGGTTGCCTTAAGAGGCTGATTTGTGCTTCTGCTGGGAGGGTGGCAGTGTGCTCCTCCGTTTGGAGAGAGCGCTCTGTGTTTCCATTAACTGTAATGACCCCCCGAGGTCCTGGCATCTTGAGCTTGAGGTATGCATAATGTGGTACCGCATTGAATCTCGCAAATGAGGTTCGCCCAAGCAGTGCATGATAGCCACTGCGGAACGGGACTATATAGAAGATTAACTCTTCGCTTTGGAAGTTATCCGGGGATCCGAAGACTACTTCCAGTGTGACTGAGCCTGTGCAATGGGCCTCTACACCTGGTATGACGCCTTTAAAGGTCGTTTTTGTGGGTTTGATCCTTGAGGGGTGTATACCCATTTTGCGCAATGTGTCCTGGTAAAGTAGGTTCAGGCTACTGCCGCCATCCATAAGGACTCGAGTGAGGTGAAATCAGTCAGTGATTGGGTCTAGGACCAGTGCGGCGAATCCGCCATGACGGATACTAGTGGGGTGGTCATTGCGATCGAAGGTGATCGGACAGGAGGACCATGGGTTGAACTTTGGGGCGACTGGCTCCAATGCATATACGTCCCTGAGCGCACGCTTCCGCTCCCTCTTGGGGATGTGGGTTGCGTATATCATGTTCACCGTCAGCACTTGTGGGGGGAACCTCTTCTGTCCTCCGGTGTTCGGCTGCCGGGGCTCTTCCTCATCATCGCTATGTGGCCCCTTATCTTTGTTTTCGGCATTTAACTTGCCGGCCTGCTTGAATACCCAACAATCCCTATTGGTGTGGTTGGCTGGCTTGTCGGGGGTGCCATGTATTTGACACGAGCGATTGAGTATGCGTTCCAAACTGGACGGGCCCGGAGTGCTTCTTTTGAATGGCTTTTTCCGCTGACCGGGTTTAGAGCCTTTGAATCCGGCATTGACTGCCGTATCCTCGGTATTGTTGCTGTTAATGCGGCGCTTATGTTTGTTGCGACATGACCTGCCATTGCCGTCCTTGGTATCCAAAGTACCACGGTTCTTTGATATGTTATTACTGTGAGCCAGCCAACTATCTTCTCCCGCACAAAAGCGGGTCATGAGTGTCGTGAGGGTTGCCATAGATTTCGGCTTTTCCTGACCAAGGTGCCGGGCTAGCCACTCGTCGCGGATGTTGTGTTTAAAAGCTGCTAGGGCCTCTACATCCGGACAGTCGACGATTTGATTTTTCTTTGTTAGGAACCGTGTCCAGAATGCCTGGCCGATTCCTCTGGCTGCTGAATTATGTGGCTCAAGTCATCAGCATCTGGTGGTCGCACATAAGTGCCCTGAAAGTTGTCGAGGAATGCGACTTCCAGATCTTCCCAACAGCCAATGGACTCTGCTGGCAAGTTATTGAGCTAATGCCGAGCTGGTCCTTTAAGTTTGACTGGGAGGTATTTGATTGCGTGTAGGTCATCACCGCGGGCCATGTGGATGTGCAGGAGGAAATCTTCGATCCATACCGCAGGATCTGTCGTGCCGTCGTATGATTCTATGTTTACGGGTTTGAAACCCTCTGGGATTTGATGATCCATTACTTCATCTGTGAAGCATAAGGGGTGTGCGGCACCTCTGCACTGGGCTATATCGTGACGCAACTCCAATGAGTCTTGCCCGCTGTGTTCGGCCCGGCCGGATTTACTTTTACTGTATCCGGCGTGACGTTTACCGTCTCGCATAGTGGCGCGCCCTCGTGATCCATAGATCGATCTTGCATGTTTTGCTTTGTCCTCCAATACGTCTCGCAGGTCTAGCGTATTTCCCCATGCCTTTTTATTTGAATGGCGTCGAGGTGCAGGCTGAGCTTTTGGCTGGAATGCCTCTCTATCGCGGCCACGAGGTGGCCGATCAGCCGCGTCATACGCTTCTTCCTCCAGTTGGGATAGCAACCTGCATTTTGGGTAACTCTTGGAGGGGCGTTCGAGTTTATATTCCTCAGACGCGAGGACTTCAGTCCATCTGTCAGCTAGCAGATCTTGATCAGCTTCAAGCTACTGCTGCTTTTTCTTAAGGCTATTTGTCATGGCTATAAGCCGGCGCTTGAAGCGCTCTTGTTCGACGGGATCCTCTGGCACGACGAATTCGTCATCATCGAGGCTTGCCTCGTCTTCGGAGGGGGGTATGTAATTATCATCCTCCGCCTCTCCATTTGCCGCTCTCTCTGGAGGGCTGGCCTCTCCATCCTCCTGTCCTGGATCGTGCTGGAGGGGATTGTTGCCATCTTCGGCACTATCTGGAGTGTTATTATCTCCTGTGCTGGTATCACCACTTTTGCTTTGGCGGGACTTAGAGCAGCGCCGCTGACTTCGGCGCTTGGGTTGCTTCTTGGAGGGGTCATCCTCCGCTGTCTCGTCGCCATTGCCTTCTTTGGGTGTGTCCACCATGTATATATCGTATGATGAGGTGGCTGTCCAGTGCCCTGTGGGAAGTGGTTCCTCTTCGTCTCCCGCATCGTCGTCCATACCGTCGATGTCTTCGGAGTCAAAGTCGAGCATGTTGGTTAAGTCGTCGACAGTGGCTACTAAGTGGGTGGTGGGTGGGCAGCGAATTTCTTCGTCATCCGCATCCCAATCCTGCCGGACATAGTTCGGCCAGGATCCTTCTGACAAGGAGAGAGACCTTAATGAGTTCAGTATGTCGCCAAAGGGCGAGTGCTGAAAAATATCCGCGGAGGTAAACTCCATGATCGGCGCCCAATCGGATTCGCTAGGAATGGGCGCAGGCGGTTCAGAGTCCATGGTCGGAGAAGGATCCAGCAGTCTGACAACACGGCTCTCGTGCAGGGTAAGATCGATGTTTGGCTCGACCGCCACTGAGGGTAAGGCCTCCGTGGCGGGGTCCATCCACCCGTCCATGGATGGCGCAACTGGCTCCGAATTGAGGGTCGGAGCGGCTGCCGGTGTGATCTCCTGAACACTGTCTGATGGTAGAGCTAAATCGTACTCATCGTGACCGCGTGACGCACAAGGTAGAGGCTTGAATCCGTCGAAGATCAAGTCTCCGCGGATATCGGCCGTGTAGTTTAAGCTTCCAAACCTGACCTGGTGGCCAGGGGCGTAACTTTCGATCCGCTCGAGATGGCCAAGCGAGTTGGCCCGCAGTGCGAAGCCGCCGAACACAAAGATCTGTCCGGGAGAAAAGTCTCACCCTGGACTGCATCGCTATCGATGATCGTAGGAGCCATCAAGCCTAACGGCGACGACATAGAGGAACTCTCAATGAAAGCACCAATGTCGGTGTCAAAACCGGCGGATCTCGGGTAGGGGGTCCTGAACTGTGCGTCTGAGGCGGATGGTAACAGGAGGCAGGGGACACGATGTTTTACCCAGGTTCGGGCCCTCTTGATGGAGGTAAAACCCTACGTCCTGCTTGATTTATTCTTGATGATATGAGTATTACAAGAGTTGATCTACCACGAGATCGGAGAGGCTAAACCGTAGAAGCTAGCCCAAGGTATGATTGTTGTTGTCCTACGGACTAAACCCTCCGGTTTATATAGACACCGGAGAGGGTTAGGGTTACACAAGGTCGGTTACAAAGGAGGAGATATCCATATCCGTACTGCGTAGCTTGCCTTCCACGCCAAGTAGAGTCCCATTCGGACACGAGACGAAGTCTTCAATCTTGTATCTTCATAGTCCAACAGTCCGGCCAAAGGATATAGTCTGGCTGTCCGGAGACCCCCTAATCCAGGACTCCCTCAATGGGCCTCTACACCTAGTATGACGCCTTTGCAGGTCGTTTTTGTGGGTTTGATCCTTGAGGGGTCTATACCCATTTTGCGCACTGTGTCCTGATAAAGCAGGTTCATGCTGCTGCTCATACGTCTCCAACGTATCTATAATTTTTGATTGCTCCATGCTATATTATCTACTGTTTTGGACTATATTTGGCTTTATTTTCCACTTCTATATTATTTTTGGGACTAACCTATTAATCGGAGGCCCAGCCCAGAATTGCTGTTTTTGCCAATTTCAGTGTTTCGAAGAAACGGAATATCAAACGGAGTCCAAACGGAATGAAACCTTCGGGAACGTGATTTTCTCACCGAACGTGATCCAGAAAACTTGGACCCTACGCCAAGGCATTAGAGAGGCGGTCACAAGGGTGGGGGCGCGCCCCCTGCCTCGTGGGCCCCTCGGAGCTCCACCGACGTACTCCTTCCTCCTATATATACCTACGTACCCCCAAACGATCAGAACAGGAGCCAAAAACCTAATTCCACTGCCGCAACTTTCTGTATCCACGAGATCCCATCTTGGGGCCTGTTCCGGAGCTCCGTCGGAGAGGGACGTCATCACGGAAGGCTTCTACATCATCATAGCCTCTTTGATGAAGTGTGAGTAGTTTACCTCAGACCTTCGGGTCCATAGTTAGTAGCTAGATGGCTTCTTATCTCTTTTTGGATCTCAATACAAATTTCTCCCCCTCTCTTGTGGAGATCTACTCGATGTAATCTTCTTTTTGTGGTGTGTTTGTTGAGATCGATGAATTGTGGGTTTATGATCAAGTCTATCTATGAATAATATTTGAATCTTCTCTGAATTCTTTTATGTATGATTGGTTATCTTTGCAAGTCTCTTCGAATTATCCGTTTGGTTTGGCCAACTAGATTGGTAGTTCTTGCCATGTGAGAAGTGCTTAGCTTTGGGTTCGATCTTGCGGTGTCCTTTCCCAGTGATAGAAGGTGCAGCAAGGCACGTATTGCATCGTTGCCATCGAGGATAACAAGATGGGGTTTATTTCATATTGCATGAATTTATCTCTCTACATCATGTCATCTTGCTTCAGGCATTACTCTGTTTTTAACTTAATACTCTAGATGCATGCTGGATAGCTGTCGATGAGTGGAGTAATAGTAGTAGATGCAGAATTGTTTCGGTCTACTTGTCACGGACATGATGCCTATATACATGATCATGCCTAGATATTCTCATAACTATGATCAATTCCGTCAATTTCTCAACAGTAATTTGTTCACCCACCGTAGAATACTTTTGCTCTTGAGAGAAGCCACTAGTGAAACCTACGGCCCCCGGGTCTATTCTCATCATATTAATCTCCATCACTTTAATCTTGTTTTGCTTTTTTACTTTGCCTTTACTTTTTACTTTGCATCTTCATACCAAAAATACCAAAAATATTATATCTATCAGATCTCACTCTCGTAAGTGACCGTGAAGGGATTGACAACCCCTGATCACGTTGGTTGCGAGTAGCTATCGTTTTGTGCAGGTACGAGGGACTTGAGCATGGCCTCCTACTGGATTGATACCTTGGTTCGCAAAACTGAGGGAAATACTTACGCTACTTTGCTGCATCATCCCTTCCTCTTTGGGGAAAACCAACGCAAGCTCAAGACGTAGCAAGAAGGATTTCTGGCGCCATTGCCAGGGAGTCTATGCAAAAAATCAACATACCAAGTACCCATCACAATCCCTATCTCTCGCATTACATTGTTTGCCATTTGCCTCTCGTTTTCCTCTCCCCCACTTCACCCTTGCCATTTTATTCGCCCTCTCTCTCTCTATCCTCCCTCTCTATTTGCCTCTTTTGCCCGCTTGCCTTTTTGTTTGCTCGTGTGCTAGATTGCTTGTTTGTCGCGATGGCTCAAGATACTACCAAATTGTGTGACTTCACCAATACCAATAATAATGATTTCCTTAGCAATCCGATTGCTCCTCTTGCCAATACCGAATCTTGTGAAATCAATACTGCTTTGTTGAATCTTATTATGAAAGATCAATTCGCCGGCATTCCTAGTGAAGATGCCGCTACTCATCTGAATAGCTTCGTTGATTTATGTGATATGCAAAAGAAAAAAGATGTCGATAATGATGTCGTTAAATTGAAGATATTTCCTTTTTCGCTTAGAGATCGTGCTAAAGCTTGGTTTTCGTCTTTGCCTAAAAATAGTATTGATTCTTGGAACAAGTGCAAAGATGCTTTTATCTCTAAGTATTTCCCTCCCGCTAAGATCATCTCTCTTAGAAACGATATTATGAACTTTAAGCAACTTGATCATGAACATGTTGCACAAGCTTGTGAGAGAATGAAATTAATGATACGTAATTGCCCTACTCATGGTTTGAATTTGTGGATGATTATACAAAAATTTTATGCCGGATTGAATTTTGCTTCTAGAAATCTTTTAGATTCGGCCGCGGGAGGCACTTTTATGGAAATCACTTTAGGAGATGCTACTAAACTCCTAGATAATATTATGGTTAATTATTCTCAATGGCATACTGAAAGATCTTCTAATAAAAAAGTGCATGCGATAGAAGAAATCAATGTTTTGAGTGGAAAGATGGATGAACTTACGAAATTATTTGCTACTAAGAGTGTTTCTTCTGATCCTAATGATATGCCTTTTTTCTACTTTGATTGAGAATAACAATGAATCTATGGATGTGAATTTTGTTGGTAGGAATAATTTTGGTAACAATGCTTATAGAGGGAATTTTTATCCTAGGCCATATCCTAGTAATCCTTCTAATAATTATGGGAATTCCTACAACAACTCTTATGGAAATTATAATAAGATGCCCTCTGAATTTGAGAATAGTGTTAAAGAGTTTATGAATTCACAAAAGAATTTTAATGCTTTGCTTGAAGAGAAATTGCTTAAAGTTGATGATTTGGCTAGAAACGTTGATAGAATTTCTCTTGAGATTGATTCTTTAAAGCTTAGATCTATTCCTCCTAAGCATGATATCAATGAGTCTCTCAAAGCCATGAGAATTTCCATTGATGAGTGCAAGGAAAGAACCGCTAGGATGCGTGCTTCCAAAGATGCCTTTGTTAAAGCGTGTTCTTCCAATTCCTATGAAAATCAAGATGAAGATCTAAAATTTATTGATGTGTCTCCTATCAAATCTTTGTTTTGCAATATGAATCTTGATGAAACTGAATATGATCTTCCTTTACCTAGAAGGCGTTCTAAAAATTCGGAGTATTTAGATCTTTATGATGAAATTGATGAAAGTGGGATTGAAAGAAATAAAAATCTAGATGTTGCTAAACCCACTATATTGGATTTCAAGGAATTTAATTATGAAAGTTGCTCTTTAATTGATTGTATTTCCTTGTTGCAATCCGTGCTAAATTCTCCACATGCTTATAGTCAACATAAAGCCTTCACCGAACATATTGTTGATGCCTTGATGCAATCTTATGAAGAAAAACTTGAGTTGAAACTTTCTATCCCTAGAAAACTCTATGATGAGTGGGAACCAACTATTAAAATTAAAATTAAAGATCATGAGTTTTATGCTTTGTGTGATTTGGGTGCTAGTGTCTCTACTATTCCCAAGACTTTATGTGATTTGCTAGATTTCCGTAATTTTGATGATTGCTCTCTAAACTTGCATCTTGCGGATTCTACTATTAAGAAACCTATGGGAAGAATTAATGATGTTCTTATTGTTGCAAATAGGAATTATGTGCCCGTAGATTTCATTGTTCTTGATATAGATTGCAATCCTTCTTGCCCTATTATTCTTGGTAGACCTTTCCTTAGAACGGTTGGTGCGATTATTGATATGAAGGAAGGGAATATTAGATTTCAATTTACATTAAAAATTGCATGGAACACTTTCCAAGAAAGAAAATAAAATTTCCGTATGAAACTATCATGAGAGCCACTTATGGATTGCCTACCAAATATGGCAATACCTAGATCTATCCTCGCTTTTATGCCTAGCTAGGGGCGTTAAACGATAGCGCTTGTTGGGAGGCAACCCAATTTTATTTTTATTCCTTTCTTTTTTATCCTGTTTAGTAATAAATAAATAAATTATTTATCCTCTGTTTTGGTTATGTTTTTTGTGTTTAATTAGTGTTTGTGCCAAGTAGAACCGTTGGGAAGACTTGGGGAAAGTCTTGTTGAACTTGCTGTAAAAAATAGAAACTTTAGCGCTCACAAGAACTGCTGTAATTTTTATTTGAAGAGTGATATTTAGTTAATTCTTTTTTCAGATGATTAATAGATAAATTCCTCACGTCCAGCAATTTATTTTAGAATTTTTGGGGTTCCAGATCTTGCGCTAGCTACAGATTACTACAGACTGTTCTGTTTTTGACAGATTCTGTTTTTCGTGTGTTGTTTGCTTATTTTGATGAATCTATGGTTAGTAAAATAATTTATAATCCATATAGAAGTTGGAATACAGTAGGTTTAACACCAATATAAATAAAGAATGAGTTAATTACAGTACCTTGAAGTGGTATTTTGTTTTCTTTCGCTAACGGAGCTCACGAGTTTTCTACTTTAAGTTTTGTGTTGTGAAGTTTTCAAGTTTTGGGTGAATTCTTGTGATGGATTATGGAACAAGGAGTGGCAAGATCATAAGCTTGGGGATGCCCATGGCACCCCCAAGATAATCCAAGGACACCAAAAAGTCAAAGCTTGGGGATGCCCCGGAAGGCATCCCCTCTTTCGTCCACTTCCATCGGTAATTTACTTGGAGCTATATTTTTATTCACCAACATGATATGTGTTTTGCTTGAACCGTCTTGTATTATTTGTGTCTTTGTGTCTTAGTATACCACAATCATCCTTGCTGTACACACCTTTTGAGAGAGCCATACACGAATTAAAATTTGATAGAATACTCTATGTGCTTCACTTATATCTTTTGAGCTAAGTAGTTTTGCTCTATGTGCTTCACTTATATCTTTTGAGCGTTATAATTTTGCTCTATGTGCTTCACTTAGATCTTTTAGAGCATGGTGGTGGATTTGTTTTAAAGAAACTATTGATCTCTCATGCTTCACTTAAATTATTTTGAGAGTCTTAATAGCATGGTAATTTGCTTAATAATAATATGCTTGGTATTCAAGATTTGTGAAACTTTCTTTTGAGTGTGTTGAATACTAAGAAAAGATTGAAGCATGATAATTGTTTTGAGATATGGAGGTGATAATATTAAAGTCATGGTAGTTGAGTAGTTGTGAATTTAAAGAATACTTGTGTTAAAGTTTGTGATTCCCGTAGCATGCACGTATGGTGAACCGTTATGTGATGAAGTCGGAGCATGATTTATTTATTGATTGTCTTCCTTATGAGTGGCGGTCGGGGACGAGCGATGGTATTTTCCTACCAATCTATCCCCCTTGGAGCATGCGCGTAATACTTTGCTTTGATAACTTCTAGATTTTTGCAATAAGTATATGAGTTCTTTATGACTAATGTTGAGTCCATGGATTATACGCACTCTCACCCTTCCACCTTTGCTAGCCTCTCTAATACCGCGCACTTTTCGCCGGTATCATACACCTACCATATGCCTTCCTCAAAACAGCCACCATACCTACCTATTATGGAATTTCCATAGCCATTCCGAGATATATTGCCATGCAACTTTCCACCATTCCGTTTATTATGACACACTCCATCATTGTCATATTGCATATCCCGGTACACCGCCGGAGGCATTCATATAGAGTCATATTTTGTTCTAAGTATCAAGTTGTAATTGTTGAGTTGTAAGAAAAATAAAAGTGTGATGATCATCATTATTAGAGCATTGTCCCAGTGAGGAAAGAGTGATGGAGTCTATGATTCCCCCATAAGTCGGGATGAGACTCCAGACGAAAAATAAATAAAAAGAGGCCAAAGAAGCCCAAATAAAAAAGAGGCCAAAATAGGGGGAGAAAAGGCCCAAATAAAAAAAATAAAAAATGAGAGAAAAAGAGAGAAGGGACAATGTTACTATCCTCTTACCACACTTTTGCTTCAAAGTAACACCATGATCTTCATAGTAGAGAGTCTCTCATGTTATCACTTTCATATACTAGTGGGTATCTTTCATTATAGAACTTGGCTTGTATATTCCAATGATGGGCTTCCTCAAATTGCCCTAGGTCTTCATGAGCAAGCAAGTTGGATGCACACCCACTTAGTTTCTTTTTGAGCTTTCATATACTTATAGCTCTAGTGCATCCGTTGCATGGCAATCCCTACTCACTCACATTGATATCTATTAATGGGCATCTCCATAGCCCATTGATATGCCTAGTTGATGTGAGACTATCTTCTCCTTTTTGTCTTCTCCATAACCACCATTCTATTCCACCTGTAGTGCTATATCCATGGCTCACGCTCATGTATTGCGTGAAGATTGGAAAAGTTTTGAAAAAGTTAGAGTATGAAACAATTGCTTGGCTTGTCATCGGGGTTGTGCATGATTTAAATACTTTGTGTGGTGAAGATAGAGCATAGCTAGACTATATGATTTTGTAGGGATAACTTTCTTTGGCCATGTTATTTTGAGAAGACATAATTGCTTTGTTCGTATGCTTGAAGTATTTTTTTTATGTCAATATAAACTTTTGTCTTGAATCTTTCGAATCTGAATATTCATATCACAATTAAGAAGATTTGCATTGAAATTATGCCAAGTAGCACTCCACATCAAAAATTCTCTTTTTATCATTTACCTACTCGAGGACGAGCAGGAATTAAGCTTGGGGATGCCTGATACGTCTGCAACATATCTATAATTTTTGATTGCTCCATGATATATAATCTACTGTTTTGGACTATATTGGGCTTTATTTTCCACTTTTATATTATTTTGGGGACTAACCTATTAACCGGAGGCCCAGCCCAGGATTGCTATTTTTGCCTTTTTCAGTGTTTCGAAGAAACGGAATATCAAACGGAGTCCAAACGGAATGAAACCTTCGGGAACGTGATTTTCTCACCGAACGTGATCCAGGAGACTTGGACCCTACGCCAAGGCATTAGAGAGGCGGTCACAAGGGTGGGGGCGCCCCCCCTAGGGCGCGCCCCCTGCCTCGTGGGCCCCTCGGAGCTCCACCGACGTACTCCTTCCTCCTATATATACCTACGTACCCCCAAACGATCAGAACAGGAGCCAAAAACCTAATTCCACTGCCGCAACTTTCTGTATCCACGAGATCCCATCTTGGGGCCTGTTCCGGAGCTCCGTCGGAGAGGGACGTCATCACGGAGGTCTTCTACATCATCATAGCCTCTTTGATGAAGTGTGAGTAGTTTACCTCAGACCTTCGGGTCCATAGTTAGTAGCTAGATGGCTTCTTCTCTCTTTTTGGATCTCAATACAAATTTCTCCCCCTCTCTTGTGGAGATCTACTTGATGTAATCTTCATTTTGCGGTGTGTTTGTTGAGACCGATGAATTGTGGGTTTATGATCAAGTCTATCTACGAATAATATTTGAATCTTCTCTGAATTCTTTTATGTATGATTGGTTATCTTTGCAAGTCTCTTCGATTTATCCGTTTGGTTTGGCCAACTAGATTGGTAGTTCTTGCCATGGGAGAAGTGCTTAGCTTTGGGTTCGATCTTGCGGTGTCCTTTCCCAGTGACAGAAGGGGAAGCAAGGCACGTATTGCATCGTTGCCATCGAGGATAACAAGATGGGGTTTATTTCATATTGCATGAATTTATCTCTCTACATCATGTCATCTTGCTTAAGGCGTTACTCTATTTTTAACTTAATACTCTAGATGCATGCTGGATAGCGGTCGATGAGTGGAGTAATAGTAGTAGATGCAGAATCGTTTCGGTCTACTTGTCACGGACGTGATGCCTATATACATGATCATGCCTAGATATTCTCATAACTATGCTCAATTCTGTCAATTGCTCAACAGTAATTTGTTCACCCACCGTAGAATACTTATGCTCTTGAGAGAAGTCACTAGTGAAACCTATGGCCCCCGGGTCTATTCTCATCATATTAATCTCCATCACTTTAATCTTGTTTTGCTTTTTACTTTGCCTTTACTTTTTACTTTGCATCTTTATACCAAAAATACCAAAAATATTATATCTATCAGATCTCACTCTCGTAAGTGACCGTGAAGGGATTGACAACCCCTAATCGCGTTGGTTGCGAGTAGCTATCATTTTGTTCAGGTACGAGGGACTTGAGCATGGCCTCCTACTGGATTGATACCTTGGTTCTCAAAAACTGAGGGAAATACTTACGCTACTTTGGTGCATCATCCCTTCCTCTTCGGGGAAAACCAACACAAGTTCAAGACGTAGCAGCTGCCGCCGTCCATAAGGACTCGAGTGAGGTGAAATCCGTCAATGATTGGGTCTAGGACCAGTGCGGCGAATCCGCCATGACGGATACTAGTGGGGTGGTCCCTTCGATCGAAGGTGATCGGACAGGAGGACCATGGTTTGAACTTTGGGGCGACTGGCTCCAACACATATACATCCCTTAGCGCACACTTCTGCTCCCTCTTGGGGATGTGGGTTGCGTATATCATGTTCACCGTCCGCACTTGTGGGGGGAACCTCTTCTGTCCTCTAGTGTTCGGCTGTCGGGGCTCCTCCTCGTCATCACTATGTGACCGCTTATCTTTGTTTTCGGCATTTAACTTGCCGGCCTGCTTGAACACCCAACAATCCCTGTTGGTGTGGTTGGCTGGCTTGTCGGGGGTGCCGTGTATTTGACACGAGCGATCGAGTATACAGTCCAAACTGGACGGGCCCGGAGTGCTTCTTTTGAATGGCTTTTTCCGCTGACCGGGTTTAGAGCCTTTGAATCTGGCATTGACTGCCGTATCCTTGGTATTGTCGCTGTTGATGCGGCGCTTGTGTTTGTTGCGACGTGACCTGCCATTGCCATCCTTGGTATCCAAAGTACCATGATTCTTTGATATATTAATGCTGCGAGCCAGCCAGCAGTCTTCTCCCATGCAAAAGCGGGTCATGAGTGTCGTGAGGGCTGCCATAGATTTCGGCTTTTCCTGGCCAAGGTGCCGGGCGAGCCACTCGTCGCGGATGTTGTGCTTAAAAGCTGCCAGGGCCTCTGCATCCGGACAGTCGACAATTTGATCTTTTTTTGTCAGGAACCGTGTCCAGAATTGCCTGGCCGATTCCTCTGGCTGCTGAATTATGTGGCTCAAGTCATTGGCATCTGGTGGTCGCACATAAGTGCCCTGGAATTTGTCGAGGAATGCGGCTTCCAGATCTTCCCAACAGCCAATGGATTCTGCTGGCAGGCTGTTGAGCCAATGCCGAGCTGGTCCTTTGAGTTTCAGTGGGAGGTATTTTATGGCGTGTAGATCGTCACCGCGGGCCATGTGGATGTGCAGGAGGAAGTCCTCGATCCATACCGCAGGATCTATTGTGCCTCGTATGATTCAATATTTACGGGTTTGAAACCCTCTGGGATTTGGTGATCCATTACTTCCTCTGTGAAGCATAGGGGGTGTGCAACGCCTCTGTACTGGGCTATATCGCGACGCCGCTCAAATGAGTCTTGTCCGCTGTGTTCGGCCCGGCCGGACTTACTTTTACTGTATCCGGCGTGGCGGTTATCGTCTCGCGTAGTGGCGCGCCCTCGTGATCCGTAGATCGATCTTGCATGTCTTGCTTTGTCCTCCAATACGTCTCGCAGGTCTAGCGTGTTTCCCCGTGCCTTGTCATTTTTATTTGAGTGGCGTCAGGGTGCGGGCTGAGTTTTTGGCTAAAATGCCTCTGTCACGGCCACGAGGTGGCCGATCAGCCGCATCATATGCTGGAGGTGTAGGTTTGAATGCTTCCTCCTCCAGTCGGGGTAGCAACCTACACTTTGGGTTACTCTTGGAGGGGCGTTCGAGTTCATATTCCTCGGCCGCAAGGACTTCAGTCCATCTGTCAGCTAGCAAATCTTGATCATCTTGAAGCCGCTGCTACTTTTTCTTAAGGCTATTTCCCGTGGCTATAAGCCAGCGCTTGAAATGCTCTTGTTCGACGGGATCCTCAGGCACGACAAATTCATCATCGTCGAGGCTTGCCTCGTCTTCGGAGGGAGGCATGTAATTATCATCCTCCGCCTCTCCATCTGCCGCTCTCTCGGGAGGGCTGGCTTCTCCATCCTCCTGCTCTAAATCTTGTTGGAGGGGATTGTTGTCGTCTTCGGTACTGTCCGGAGTGCTATTATTTCCTGTGCTAGTGTCACCGCTTTTGCTTTAGCGAGACTTAGAGCGGCGCCGCTGACGTCGGCGCATGGGTTGCTTCTTGGAGGGGCCATCCTCCGCTGTCTCGTCGCCATTGCGTTCTTTGGGTGTGTCCACCATGTATATATCATATGATGAGGTGGCTGTCCAGTGCCCTGTGGGCAGTGGTTCCTCTTCGTCTCCCGCATCGTCTTCCATACCGTCGATGTCTTCGGACTCGAAGTCGAGCATGTCAGTCAAATTGTCGACAGTGGCTACTAAGTGGGTGGTGGGTGGGCGGCGAATTTCTTCGTCCTCCGCATCCCAATCCTACTGAACATAGTTCGGCCAGCACTCTCCTGATAGGGAGAGAGACCTTAATGAGTTTAGTATGTCGCCGAAAGGCAAGTGCTGAAAGATATCCGTGGAGGTGAACTCCATGATTGGGGCCAGTCGGATTTGACAGGCATGGGCGCATGCGGTTCGTAGTCTGTGGCCGGGGAAGAATCCGGTAGTTCGGCGTCACGGCTCCCGTGAAAGGTAAGGTCGATCCTTGGCTCGATCGCCACTGAGAATATGGCCTCTGTGGTGGGGTCTATCCACCCATCCATGGATGGCGCAATTGGCTCCGAATTGAGGGTCGGAGCGGTTGCCGATGCGGTCTCCTGAACACTGTCCGATGGTAGAGCTAAATCATGCTCGTCGTGACCGTCCGGCGCACTCGGCAGGGGCTCGAATCCATCGAAGATCAAGTCTCCGCGGATGTCGGCCATGTCGTTTAAGCTTCCAAACCTGACCTGGTGGCCAGGAGCGTAACTCTCGATCTGCTCCAGATGGCCAAGCGAGTTGGCCCGCAGTGCGAAGCCGCCAAATACAAAGATCTGTCCAGGGAGAAAAGTCTCACCCTGGACTGCATCGCTATCGATGATTGAAGGAGCCATCAAGCCTAATGATGACGAGACAGAGGAACTCTCAATGAAAGCACCAATGTCGGTGTCAAAACTGGCGGATCTCGGGTAGGGGGTCCCGAACTGTGCGTCTAAGGTGGATGGTAACAGGAGGCAGGGGACACGATGTTTTACCCAGGTTCGGGCCCTCTTGATGGAGGTAAAACCCTACGTCCTGCTTGATTATTCTTGATAATATGAGTAGTACAAGAGTAGATCTACCATGAGATCAGAGAGGCTAAACCCTAGAAGCTAGCCTATGGTATGATTGTATGTTGTCCTACGGACTAAAACCCTCCGGTTTATATAGACACCGGAGGGGGCTAGGGTTACACAAGGTCGGTTACAAAGGAGGAGATATCCATATCCGTATCACCTAGCTTGCCTTCCACGCCAAGTAGAGTCCCATCCGGACACGGGCCGAAGTTTTCAATCTTGTATCTTCATAGTCCAACAGTCCGGCCAAAGGATATAGTCTGGCTGTCCGGAGACCCCCTAATCCAGGACTCCCTCAGAGAGGAAATATGAAAACGGAACCG
This sequence comes from Triticum urartu, assembly GCF_056163025.1. Taxonomy (NCBI): domain Eukaryota; kingdom Viridiplantae; phylum Streptophyta; class Magnoliopsida; order Poales; family Poaceae; genus Triticum; species Triticum urartu. The sequence goes on from NC_141874.1 coordinate 209,959,029, forward strand.
GAAATTTGCAAAACGGAAGTGGAAATGGATTTTTTTATGCGGAAACGGAAACAAAAACGGAACGGTGTTTTCCGATAGAACATGCATGGAAATGGAACTTTTCGTTTCTGTGAATATGGAATTTCTGTTTTTACTATAGACCTATAGTTGCTTTGTAGCCCAACCACCAAAGAGAACACAATGACACAATTAGTAGAATGGATCTAGGGCCCAACTTCTACTACCACACATGTACTCAGCTTGACCCTATACGCAATTGTCCGGTACTACTACAATACTACGCTAAGTTGCTAACATAATGATATTATTTTGTAGCCATGTTAACAACTCATTCAAGGGGTTTTTAAGTTCTGATCAATGCCTATTTCTGTTTCCGTATCCACTTTGTATTCACTCCGTGTCCGTTTCCGGTAGTATCTATTTCTGTATTCATTTCGGGGTTTCTGTATTCGTTTCCGCTTCTGCAAAAAAATGTGAAAACAAATATGGTAACACTCAGTTCCGTCCGTTTCCGCTCCGTTTTCATCCCTAATTAGACCAATATGTTTGAAAATTCTTTCAAATTTACTGCACATGGAATTAAATCGCACACAAGTACACAAATATGATTTTTCAAACTGTTATGGTTAGCTGTTGCATGTACATCTAGTTCTAATTTGAATTACGGTCATTAAATGGCTAGGAAATCACTTAAATGTCTTCGAAAGGTCAAATGACCCTTGAAATTTTCCAAAATTTGACATGACAGTTGTATTAATGCACGTTAGACATAGAAAAAATTTGAAGGCCATAAGAGGAAGCTATCTCTCGTTCGGCATCAAACATGCATTGTTCCCTCTCGAAACCACGAGTCTTCTAGTGAGTTGCTCCGGTCTATGAGGGGTGTGTGTCCAAACTTTCGTCAAAGATGCCAATTTTTTTACCACATCATCTTGGTGGCATGACATTACATCAACCAAGGTTTCATGTGTTTCTGATTTTTTTTAATTTTTTGGAATTTAAATGCCATGGCACTCCATGCTTGATTGTGTCATAGCCGTTAGACCAATATGTTTGAAAAATCCTTCCAATTTACTGCACATGGAATTAAATCGCACACAAGTACACAAAATATGACTTTTCAAACCGTTATGGTAGCTGTTGCATGTACATGTACATGTAGTTCAAATTTCAATTACGGTCATTAAATGGCTAGAAAATCACTTAAATGTCTTAAAAGGTCAAATGACCCCTGAAATTTTCCAAAATTTGACATGACAGTTGTACTAGTACTACAAACTTTCTCGTACGTTTAAAACACCATCCATTGCCACTTTACTCCTAATTCATCTTTCACAGCTAATAAAAATATCTACGACATCACACACAGTTGTTTTGTAGGAACCGTTTGCGATGAAAATTTCTGGGTCTATTTAAGTCTTCCTCCTTAAGCTTCGCCGGCTCGTCTGCTCTAGTGCTGGCAACCCCCGACTCCACGAATCCCGATCCCCATTCCCGCACCCCTTTCTTGCAAAGATGACGACATGGAAATGCTTCGTGAAGGCCCGTACGAGGGCCGCGTCCCCCTCCCCCTCGAGCGCCGCCGCCTCGCCGAGAGCGCCGCCGCCTACGCTGAGAGCGCCTCCGTATCCGCATTGAGTGAGGCCGCTTTCACCGCGAGGGCATCTGCGGAAGCCGACAGGGCAGCGGCAGCAGCCGAGATGGCTGCAGCAGCTGCTGCGACGGCGGCTGCAAACACCGAGAGCGCTCGAGCTGCCGTCTGTGCCGTCGATGTTGCCCTAGACCGGGTCGAGGCCATCCATGCCAAGATCGAGGATGCGCACGCCAAGATATTCCAGGCCACCTCGGAATCCAACATGTAACCCACGTCCGAAAAGGCGGCGGTGGCCATGGAGCACCTGCTTCCTTATGAGGTCGCCGAGCGGGAGCTGGAGATGCAGGAGGCGGAGGAGATCGAGGAGCGCCAGGAGGAGGTGTTACGCGCGGCCGAGGTCGAGGTAGAGAAGAGTCTTCCCGTCGAGGAATCGGCGGTGGAGTATCAACGCGAGCTCTGGCGCAACCACTAATACGAGTACTACAACCTTGAGGGTGGTGCCGAGGACGCGGTCGACTTTAGCAGGGGGGACGCGGAGTCCACCAACGGCGGCATGTCGCCAGGACAAGTCATCGACGTCTCATCTCACACTGGTGATGCATAGGCTGGCGTGGCGGCGGATTTGTTAAAATTATGTGTACTTATGCTTTGTTTTTAATGCTGGTCTTTTGTTAGAGCAATGTTTAGGTCAACTGGGTATGTTTAATTACTAAAATTGCTCGATTCAGTAAGTGTGGCATGTGTGTTGTACGCTCTTTTGTGTGCCCAAATTAGCAAGCGATGTTAAATTATGCAATGACGTACCCGGGAAAATTTCCACCAAAATTTGAATTATCAAACTCATCCCATGCGCGTAAAGCAGAAGAATCGCTTGTGATGCACACAATCGTTCAAAGTGAATGGTCCGGTGGCACCGCGCGCAAAGTTTCCCTCCACATTTCCAAAATTTTGGCCTATCGCCAAAATATCTTCCCCCGCCCCCTCCCCCCTTCCCCACCCCCTTTTCTCCCCGACCACAAGTCATATTTCCCCTGTTTCCTCCTTCCTTCCTTCCTTCCTTCCTTCCTAAGCTATAGCTGCTTCCTCGCTCTCGCCGTCTGGCGTCTCGCATCCTACCACCGAGGTCGCCATGGTCTTCTTCAAATACCTCTCCAGCGGTTCCTCCTCCGACGATGACTCCTTCACCACCCGGGTATGCCTCTCTTCTCTCTCTCTCGGGCTATGAATTGGAATGAAGGATTTTTACCCGACGGTCGATTTGAGTCATTTCTTCCTCTTGTAGCTCCCTAGTACCATCAGTGGCAACGAATGGAGCGGGGTGGCTGAAGATCTATCTTCTCATTGTCACCATCAATCTCCATGCGTGAAGCTAGTTGCGTTTGAATCTGTGGACAGTGGGAGGAAGTTTCTGGCATGTGCAGAGAAGGTTAGACCCTCTTTCGTTGTTACAAATCATTTGTTAGATGTGATTCAGACACTGTCACGGTCCCAACCCATTCATACCACACCTTCAACCAAACGCATCCTAAGACAGTGTCACAGTTTGTACCTAGTATCTAAAATTTTGCCATTTCATCAGCGATGCCATTAGAAAATTATTTGGCACCGCTTCAGCAGTTTGTGTAACCAAATTTGGTCCACACATCCGAGCAACCAAGCAGTAAAATACTAAATCTTTATGGCACGAAGGAACTGGGCATCGGAGCAACTAGGTGCTCTGGAGTCCGGGTCCCTAATATTTTTTCCGCTGCATCGGCTCGCCAGTGTAGGGTACCGGTGCGAGATGTAGCAAGAGTTGTCTTTACACCAGTTTTGGCATACATTGTGGATGGCCTTAGTGCTATTAGTTCTATCCTACTAAATTTGTGCATGTACACACCTGTTAGTATCAATTTGCTGTCATCCAAACACTGTCGCTATGTTGTTGCAATTGTTGGGGAACGTAGTAATTTCAAAAAAATTCCTACGCACACGCAAGATCATGGTGATGCATAGCAACGAGAAGGGAAAGTGTCGTCCACATACCCTCGTAGACCGATAAGCGGAAGCGTTATGACAACACGGTTGATGTAGTCGTACGTCTTCACTATCGACCGATCCTCAGTACCGAACGTACGGCACCTCCGCGTTCATCACTCGTTCAGCTCGGTGACGTCTCGCGAACTCACGATCCAGTAGAGCTCGGGAAGAGTTTCGTCAGCACGACAGCGTGGCGACGATGTTGATGAAGCTACCGTTGCAGGGCTTCGCCTAAGCACCACTACAGTATGACCGAGGTGGATTATGGTGGAGGGGGGCACCGCACACGGTTGGGAGAGATCAATGATCAACTTGTGTGTCTAGAGGTGCCCCCTGCCCCCGTATATAAAGGAGTAAGGGGGGAGGCCGGCCGGCCCAAGAGGGCGCGCCAGGAGGAGGAATCCTCCTCCTAGTAGGAGTAGGATTCCCCTCTTTCCTACTCCTACTAGGAGGGGGAAAGGAAGGGGGAGAAGGAGAAGGAAAGGGGGACTCCCCCCTCTCCTAGTCCAATTCGGACCAGAGGGGAAGGGGGCTCGCGACCTGCCCTGGCCGGCCCCTCTCTCTCCACTAGGGCCCAATAAGGCCCATTAACCCCCGGGGGGTTCCGGTAACCCCTCCGGCACTCCGGTAAAATCCTGATTTTACCTGGAACTCTTCCGGTGTCCAAATGTAGGCTTCCAATATATCAATCTTTATGTCTCAACAACCATTTCGAGACTCCTCGTCATGTACGTGATCATATCCGGGACTTCGAACTAACTTCGGTACATTAAAACATATAAACTCATAATACCTATCGTCATAGAACTTTAAGCGTGCGGACCCTACGGGTTCGAGAACTATGTAGACATGACCGAGACACGTCTCCGGTCAATAACCAATAGCGGAACCTAGATGTTCGTATTGGTTCCTACATATTCTACGAAGATCTTTATTGGTCAAACCGCATAACAATATACGTTGTTCCCTTTGTCATCGGTATGTTACTTGCCCGAGATTCGATCGTCAGTATCCCAATACCTAGCTCAATCTCGTTACCGGCAAGTCTCTTTACTCGTTACGTAATGCAACATCCCGCAACTAAGTCATTAGTCACATTGCTTGCAAGGCTTATAGTGATGTGCATTACCGAGAGGGCCCAGAGATACCTCTTCGACAATCGGAGTGACAAATCCTATTCTTGATCTATGCCAACTCCACAAACACCATTGGAGACACCTGTAGAGCACCTTTATAATCACCCAGTTACGTTGTGACGTTTGGTAGCACACAAAGTGTTCCTCGGGTATTCGGGAGTTGCATAATCTCATAGTCGTAGGAACATGTATATGTCATGAAGAAAGCAATAGCAGAAAACTTAAACGATCAAGTGCTAAGCTAACGAAATGGGTCAAGTCAATCACATCATTCTCCTAATGATGTGCTCCCGTTGATCAAATAACAACTCATGTCTATGGCTAGGAAACTTAATCATCTTTGATCAATGAGCTAGTCAAGTAGAGGCATACTAGTGACACTATGTTTGTCTAGGTATTCACACATGTATTATGTTTCTGGTTAATACAATTCTAGCATGAATAATAAACATTTATCATGAAATAAGGAAATAAATAATAACTTTATTATTGCCTCTAGGGCATATTTCCTTCATTCTCCCACTTGCACTGGAGTCAATAATCTAGATTACACAGTAATGATTCTAACACCCATGGAGTCTTGGTGCTGATCATGTTTTGCTCGTGGAAGAGGCTTAGTCAACGGGTCTGCAACATTCAGATCCGTATGTATCTTGCATATCTCTATGTCTCCCACCTGGACTTGATCCCGGATGGAATTGAAGTGTCTCCTGATGTGCTTGGTTCTTCTGTGAAATCTGGATTCCTTTGCCAAGGCAATTGCACCAGTATTGTCACAAAAGATTTTCATTGGACCCGATGCACTAGGTATGTCACCTAGATCGGATATGAACTCCTTCATCCAGACTCCTTCATTTGCTGGTTTCGAAGCAGCTATGTACACCGCTTCACACGTAGATCCCGCCACGACGTTCTGTTTAAAACTGCTCCAACTAACAGCTCCACCGTTCAATATAAACACGTATCTGGTTTGCGATTTAGAATCGTCCGGATCAGTGTCGAAGCTTGCATCGACGTAACCATTTACGACGAGCTCTTTGTCACCTCCATAAACGAGAAACATATCCTTAGTCCCTTTCATGTATTTCAGGATGTTCTTGACCGCTTTCCAGTGATCCACTCCTGGATTACTTTGGTACCTCCCTACTAAACTAATAGCAAGGCACACATCAGGTCTGGTACACAGCATTGCATACATGATAGAGCCTATGGCTGAAGCATAGGGAACACTTTTCATTTTCTCTCTATCTTCTGTAGTGGTCGGGCATTGAGTCTTACTCAACTTCACACCTTGTAACACAGGCAAGAACCCTTTATTAGCTTGATCCATTTTGAACTTATTCAAAACTTTATTAAGGTATGTGCTTTGTGAAAGTCCAATTAAGCGTCTTGATCTATCTCTATAAATCTTGATGCCTAATATATAAGCAGCTCACCGAGGTCTTTCATTGAAAAACTCTTATTCAAGTATCCTTTTATGCTATCCAGAAATTCTATATCATTTCCAATCAACAATATGTCATCCACATATAATATTAGAAATGCTATAGAGCTCCCACTCACTTTCTTCTAAATACAGGCTTCTCGAGAAGTCTGTATAAAACCATATGCTTTGATCACACTATCAAAACGTTTATTCCAATTCCGAGAGGCTTGCACCAGTCCATAAATGGATCGCTGGAGCTTGCACACTTTGTTAGTACCCTTTGGATCGATAAAACCTTCAGGTTGCATCATATACAACTCTTCTTCCAGAAATCCATTCAGGAATGCAGTCTTTACATCCATTTGCCAAATTTCATAATCATAAAATGTAGCAACTGCTAACATGATTCGGACGGACTTAAGCATCGCTACGGGTGAGAAGGTCTCATCGTAGTCAACTCCTTGAACTTGTCAAAAACCTTTTGCAACAAGTCGAGCTTTGTAGACAGTAACATTACCGTCAGCGTCAGTCTTCTTCTTGAAGATCCATTTATTCTCGATGGCTTGCCGATCATCCGGCAAGTCAACCAAAGTCCACACTTTGTTCTCATACATGGATCCCATCTCAGATTTCATGGCTTCAAGCCATTTTGCAGAATCTAGGCTCATCATCGCTTCCTCATAGTTCGTAGGTTCATCATGGTCAAGTAACATGACCTCCAGAACAGGATTACCGTACCACTCTGGTGCAGATCTTACTCTGGTTGACCTACGAGGTTCAGTAGTAACTTGATCTGAAGTTTCAAGATCATCATCTGTAACACCCACGATGCGGCTATATCTCCCACGTGTCGGAGCATGACTTAGATGCATAACCGCATAGTAGGCATGTTGCAAGAGGGGTAATCTTTACACATCCCATGTACTGCATAAGAGAGGGATAAAGAGTTGGCTTACAATCGCCACTTCACACAGCACATAAATATAGCATTACATCATCCAGAATACAATCAAGGTCCGACTAGGGAACCAAAATAAAAGAAGACAACCCCAAATGCATAGATCCCCGATCATCCCGACTGGGCTCCACTACTGATCAACAGGAAACGAAACAACACAACGAACACGATCTTCATCGAGCTCCCACTTGAGCTGAGTTGCGTCACCTGCACTGGTATCATCAGCACCTGCAACTGTTTGGAAGTATCTGTGAGTCACGAGAACTCAACAATCTCACACCCGCGAGATCAAGACTATTTAAGCTTATGGGTATGAAAGGGTAGTGAGGTGGAGCTGCAGCAAGCACTAAGCATATATGGTGGCTAACATATGCAAATGAGAGCGAGAAGAGAAGCAACGCGACGGTCGTGAACTAGAAGTGATCAAGAAGTGATCCTGAAACTATTTACGTTCAAGCATAACACAAGAACCGCGTTCACTTCCCGGACTCCACCGGAAAGAGACCATCACGACTACACACGCGGTTTATTCATTTTAATTAAGTTAAGTGTCAAGTTTTCTACAACCGGATATTAACAAATTCCCATCTGCCCATAACGGCGGGCATGGCTTTCGAAAGTTCATAACCCTGCAGGGGTGTCCCAACTTAGCCCATCACAAGCTCTCACGGTCAACGAAGGATATTCCTTCTCCCAGGAAGACCCGATCAGACTCGGAATCCCGGTTACAAGACATTTCGACAAAGGTAAAACAAGACCAGCAAAGCCGCCCGATGCGCCGACATCCTTATGGGAGCTACACATATCTCGTATTCAGGGCAACACCGGATGAGCGCTCCGTACAACTAAAACCAGCCCTCAAGTTTCCCCGAGGTAAGATCCTGGGAAAGACCTGTGGGTTAGGGCCCACTCAAAAGAAACACCGTTGAACGATTACTTGAAAGGGAGATTGCACAGGTTGAATTAAATGGCTTGAATAAGCTAACATCCTCAAAAGAACTTGAATGAATGCAGAGTGGAAACACGGATCTTCGAGATATCTTCAGCACTCCGGAACAATTGAATAGCAAGCGGGGAATGATTATGAGGTGCACCGGCATGGGAAAGCATTTGAAGCGAGGAAAAGGATGTGATCAACAAAGCTTGAATTGAAACCACCGGAGAAGAAAAGAATGGAGAATGATGAACTTGAAGCTTCCTTTATCATCTTCATGAGAGTCACCAGATAAGAACATTGAAGGAAAAGAATGAAGAAAGTTCACTTGAATAAAATCGATACTTGATTAAGAAATGGGAGTCCTTGAAGAAAAAGGGTGGGAGGGCGGGAAAACAAAGGCAGCTTGGAACGAATGAAATGAACACCGTTGAGAAGAACTAATAATTGATCTTGCTGATGTTGAAATGATCGGATCCACTTGAAGAGAAGCACATCGGTTGGAAGATAGAATTGAAATGACAACCTTGATGATCAAGAAGGATTAGAATTCACATGGAAGTGTGAGCACACCACTTAGGAAAGGTATGGAATCAACACTTAACATTGAAGCAACTTGAATACCACAACTCAAAACAAAACAAAGGATTGGCTTGCAAAATAAGTCGGAACAAACATATGATAGATCCCATATTGTATCATGTGTCTGTTGGAAAGATATTCTAGGAGCTACTTGAATTCCCACTTATAAACTCCCGAAACTTTCTGGTTATGCAATCAGGTGTTGGGGATACAGGGGAAGCATAATATCTCACCAAAAACTAGCAAATCCTACATCCAACTGTATCCATCCTTCAACACATAACCAAGAAACCTTCGGAAATCATTTACCTCAACCTTCGAAAAGCATCCGTTATACGAGTTATGTCAATACTCCCGAACTCCCACCCCAGTACTGGGTGGCGTCGAGGTTATCTCAGCAACAACTGCATAAAAGATATTTTCGATGTTGGCAAAACTCAGGTATTCCAGAACTACAACGATAAAATTGTGGCGACAACACCTCAGAGCTCAACTCCCCGAGACACTACCACAACCCCTAAATGTCAGGAGGCACCAAGAACAATGTTCTCATCACAAAACCATCGGAATGATTCCAAGATACCCGCGTGATCCTAAAAAAATTCGTGAAATTTGAGGAGAGAAGAGTCAAAACTCTACGTCATGAGGCCTCACCAGAGCGACGAAGGGACTGAGGAGTAAAAAGAATCCTACTCTCCGATATATATAATCCTATAAGACTCAAAACATTTTGTTCTAGACTCAACAACGTCAGCGATTCGATCAAGCAGGGGGCTCCTAAGTCGGGGAAGGCTCTGATACCAACCTTTAACACCCACGATGCAGCTATATCTCCCACGTGTCTGAGCACGACTTAGAGGCATAACCACATAGTGGGCATGTTGTAAGAGGGGTAATCTTTACGCATCCCATGTACTGAATAAGAGAGGGATAAAGAGTTGGCTTACAATCGCCACTTCACACAATACATAAATATAACATTACATCATCCAGAATACAATCAAGGTCCAACTACGGAACCAAAATAAAAGAAGACAACCCCAAATGCATAGATCCCCGATCGTTCCGACTGGGCTCCACTACTAATCAACAGGAAACGAAACAACACAACGAACGTGATCTTCATCGAGCTCCCACTTGAGCTGAGTTGCGTCACCTGCACTGGTATCATCAGCACCTGCAACTGTTTGGAAGTATCTGTGAGTCACGAGGACTCAACAATCTCACACCCGCGAGATCAAGACTATTTAAGCTTATGGGTATGAAAGGGTAGTGAGGTGGAGCTGCAGCAAGCACTAAGCATATATGGTGGCTAACATACGCAAATGAGAGTGCGAAGAGAAGCAACGCGACGGTCGTGAACTAGAAGTGATCAAGAAGTGATCCTGAAACTACTTATGTTCAAGCATAACACAAGAACTGTGTTCACTTTCCGGACTCCGCCGGAAAGAGACCATCACGGCTTCACATGCGATTTATTCATTTTAATTAAGTTAAGTGTCAAGTTTTCTACAACCGGATATTAACAAATTCCCATCTGCCCATAACGGCGGGCACGGCTTTTGAAAGTTCATTACCCTGCAGGGGTGTCCCAACTTAGCCCATCACAAGCTCTCACGGCCAACGAAGGATATTCCTTCTCCCAGGAAGACCCGATCAGACTCAAAATCCCGGTTACAAGACATTTTGACAAAGGTAAAACAAGACCAGCAAAGCCGCCTGATGCGCTGGCATCCTGATAGGAGCTGCACATATCTCGTTCTCAGGGAAACACCGATGAGCGCTCCGTACAACTAAAACCAGCCCTCAAGTTTCCCTGAGGTGGCGCTGCAAAGGAGTCTAGTTCGGACCAACACATAGAGAAGCACTAGCCTGGGGTGGGGGTTGAAATAAGGATGACCCTTGAGTCTGCAGAACCCAAGGGAAGGTGATAGGTTGTTAGTGCAAATGTAAAACCAAGGTTGGACCTTGCTGGAGGAGTTTTATTCAAAGCGAACTGTCAAAGGCTTCCCATTATAACCCAACCGCGTAAGGAACGCAAAATCAAGGAACATAACACCGGTATGACGGAAACTAGGGCGGCAAGAGTGGAACAAAACACCAGGCATAAGGCCGAGCCTTCCACCCTTTACCAAGTATATAGGTGCATTAAAGTAAATGTAACATCCCAAATTTTCAATTTGGAATGTTATACAATAGATCATCATTGCATATCATATTTTGTTGCATTTTGGTTGATCCTAGAAATTTCACGCAACTCAAGGACCCTCGAAGAGAGTTGAGGATTTCGTTATTTTCATATTTGAGTTTTCTCAAATTTTGAAAATAGGACAATTTGATTTTATTTATTTTATCTTCAATTATTTCTATCATAAAAATATGAGAGAGGGAATAAAATGACTTTCCCAAAATGAAGAAATATTGAGGATTTAATTATAAAATAAAATAAGATTTTATTTTGGATTTATTTGCTATTTTATTTGAATTTAGGAAAAATGCGCGTATTTCAAAAATTGCAGTTAGGCCCCAAATAAATGTTCATCCTGTGCGGCTTGATTTTAGAAGCTGGGGAAAATTTATTTTGGGATTTTTGGAGTCCGTTTAGCATTCCTTTTGTTTTTTCTGAGCGTAATTATTTATATAAAAAATGTCTGAACCGACCTACGGGCCGTATCCGGCCAGGACTCCCTGGCCGAGGCCTTTAACTAGCGCCGCCCCGAGGCCCGAACAGCCCAACCACGCCCCGCCCAAACCCTAACCCTAGCCGCGCCGCGCCGCTGCCCCGCTCCAAACCCTAACCCTAGCCGTTAGATCGGTTTTTTTTCGGTTTAGTTAATTAGCGAGCGTTCGCTCGTCCGTTCGTTTTAACGAACACGTTCATCATTTAGATCCAGATAACGAACGTTCATTCGTTAATCTGCTCTTCGTTTTTCTTTTCTCAGATTAAATCCGCGATTTTTTCGATCGCGATTCCTGATCCGATTTTCGTTCTAGTATAACTTTTCGCTCGTTTATCGGAATCAGGCGATTCAAGCGCCTGGAGTTTCGTCTCAAACCCCTCTTTCCGTTTAACCAAATCAAACAAGTTTTGCCTCTGTAAAAATTGCCCTAGATCCAGAATAGTAAACGAAGCCTGTTTCTTTTGTCGTTTGTCTTTCGTTGCTTCGTTCGATTTGGTTCGTTTTGCCAACCCGAGTTCTTAAGTTGAACTTTCTGGTTAGATCTCTTATTTGAGTTTTACCTGTGCATTAGTTGAGTATTTATTGTATGCTTGTTTGTTTGCGATAGAGTACCCGGAGTGCGCCGCTTGCTACTTCGAATCGCTAGGTTTCCCAGATCATCAGCAAGGCAAGTAACACTTTGATCATACTTCCTTTTACCCAGTTTTTATTGCATTAGATCGATCCTCACACATTGCATGTTTAGGACCTAATTAAATTGTGGGTTCTGGGAAGTAGACGAGGTAGTACCTATCACCTGTTTTATTATCAAACCTTTGGGAGTTACTTCTATGTTTGCTTGTTATGCCATGCTATGCTAGTAGACGTGGATTGGGTGAGTGTATCCATGACAGATGTGAGATTGTTAAATTAATGGTTTATCTAAGGTGGCAACTAAAATACACATCTGGGTGGATTGAGGCACCTGGGTATTCCAGCGATTGCCTGTTGTTTTTCTTTTGGACCGCCACCCAGGCTCAAAGGGATCATGAGATTATTCATGCTAGAAACTTCCGTGTGCAGCCACAAGCTACTATGGGCTCTAGCATAGTTGAGTAAGTCGTGCGAACTCTTACAGTGGTAGACTAGCAGATGTAGGGGAAAGTAGGTGTAACGGTCTACCCGATCGTAAGGTGCTAGCGCTTCTGAAAAACTATGTCTCGGTCATCCATTTTTCAAACACCATGTAGTGCGAGAATCCCAATGGATGAGATCGAGTCTTGTGGGGAAAAGTGCGGAAACCTCTGCAAAGTGTATAAACTAATCATGGTTAGCCGTGTCCCCGGTTATGGACATTTGATTATCTAGTACTTGGATTATCATGTGAATCTCATCATGTTACTCTAAATTAATTTTGTTGGGTTTTAATGATGTTTCTTAATTGGGATTGAGAATGCTGTCAACCATTCTCAATGTTCAACAACTACCATGATAGTTAAGTAAAATTTATTCCTTTGCAGTAGGGAAAATTGGCTTTACGCAAAAACTGTAACCATAGAGCTTTTCACCAGCCAAATATGCATATAGTATAGTCTTATTCTTTCATTGCTCTCTATGTTTTACATTGCCAGCATATTCCATGTGCTGACCCGTTTTGGGCTGCAACGTTCATGTTGCAGACTTTTCAGACGACGAGTAAGGAGCCTTTAGGTCGTGGTTCTATATCTAGTGATGCCATTGGAGTTGAGGGACTCACTTATCTTCCAAGCCTTCCGCTGTTATCGCGATTAGATGGCCTTAAGCCATATTTATTGTAATAAGTGTGTGATTGCTACTCTGTTATAAATCCTTCAAGTATTGTGTGGTGTCAGCATTACTGATCCAAGGATGACACCTGAGCACAGAGATTGGACTGTTTGAGGTCTGGTCACTACAAGATGGTATCAGAGCACACGCTGACTGTAGGACACGACCACTAAGCTAAAGACCTAGATCACTACTCACTCTCTTCTCATTATGACTCCTCATCTTTTCTACTCTTTTAGGATGGAGGATGCAAGGAACAAGTTCACGCAACCGGATGAAGATACACCCTTTGGACGTCATTTGAAGAAAGTCACTAGATACCTGAACATAGGAGTACCAAGCTTCACCGGGACCTACAACGCCACTTTACCTGAAGAAGAGCGCTGGATGATTCAAGTTCAAGTTCCAGGAAGGACGTTCATGCCAGTCACTGAGCCCATAGAGTTTTCTTTTGATGCACCAACCTGGAGTCTAGGAAAGAGCATGGCAGCTCACATCGCCATGGGACGCATTGGAGAAGTTTACCGCAATGATCTCAAGGATACTATCTACCAGATTTGTGGGCGCCGAGATGAGCACTGGGAGATGATCAGCACCAGGAAGGATAGATCAATTGCAACTTTTATCCAGGAGTTAAACCAGCACATTCGACGTCAGGAGAACCAGATGTGCACCGACATGATAGATCTGGAGAAGGCAAGGACTAGAATCAAGGAACTGGAGGAAGAACTCAAGGCTACACGTGAAGATTATGAAGAGGAAATCGAAGTATTAGTGGACAAGAATGCCGACCTAACAATGAAGATCGGAATATTTATGGGAGGCCCTACACTAGTAGAAGAAGACAAAGAACCCAAGGAAATTCGCCCGGAAGACTACATCATCATCGACGACACTGACTCGGATCCAGATGATAGCGATGATGACTATGTTGATGAAGCTGGAGCAGATATCATGGAGTCTGCAGCCAAAGAATATTTCTAGTAGACCACCCCATCAGTAGTAGTAGTCCACCATGTAAATATAGGAGTCCGAGCACTTTTGCGATAGTTAGATCGATTGTATGCCCTTGTTTGATTGAATGAAGTGAATTTTTTGCTTTTGCCTCATGTGCATATGGGTAGTGTTTTCTCTCTAGACCCCTCTCTATTCTTAAATCTCATATTTTCTAAACCCTCAGATGCCTCTGAGACGTGATCCCGGATTTACTTTCCCACCGGAGCTCACCCAGTTGATCCAGCAGCAGAACACATTGATGCAGTTGCTAGTCCAGAATCAGAATCAGGGGAACAACAACAAAAACCCACCACCACCACCACCTGTTGATCACTTAGCCCGTTTTCTTAGGCTGAATCCGCCGGTGTTTTCCAGTAGCACCGAGCCGATAGTAGCAGATGATTGGCTCCGCAAGACAGCAAGGGAGTTGACCACGATAGGATGCACAGATGCGGAAAATGTGAAGTTTGCCGCACACTAGCTTGAAGGACCCGCAGCATCATGGTGGGAGAATTTCACCGCCACTTTCCCTATCGACACTGTCACATGGGACCAGTTCCAGCAGGCTTTCTGTACTGCCCATGTTTCAGCAAGAGCTATGACCATGAAGAAGCGAGAGTTTCACAACTTGCGCCAAGGAGGACGGACAGTTGGCCAGTATGTGGAGGACTTTAGTAAGTTAGCACGTTATGCCCCAGATGACGTTGCTATGGATGCAGCTAAGCAAGAGAAGTTTCTGAAGGACTGAATGATGAGTTGAGCATGCAGTTGATGGTAGCAACCTTCAACAACTACCAGGAGTTGGTAGATCATGCTCTCATGATTGAAGGGAAGCAGCAGCAGATTGAGAACCGCAAGAGGAAGTATGGATAAGGGAAGTACAATTCAGGAGTTCAGCAGAAGCCACGTTTTACCCCTAGACCTGGAGGACATTTTCAGCATACCCATGGAGGAGGTAGCTCGCACAATCATAATGGCACCAAGAATGGTAATGGGAATTGGAGGAAGCAACGGCCAGAACCGCCCCAACCCATCAACCCCAACCAAGAGAGACCTGAGCCAAGTCACTTGTTTCAAGTGCCAGAAGACCGGACATTATGCCAATGAATGTCCTGAATCCCAGAATGGAAATGGCAATGGAAGCTCTAGGAAGAAGCCGAACCCTTTCAACAGGGGACAGGTGAACCACGTTAACGTGGATGAGGTTGAAGAGCAGCCGGATGCAGTAATCGGTAAGTTTTTGGTTAAGTCATTTACTGCACTCGTTCTTTCGATACTGGTGCATCGCATTCATCTACTACCACTATAAAAGAAAGAGAGGGCGGAGAACCAGATCATCCTATCCATCGAAACCTGCAATCTGATGGTCTACATCCCTCCAGCATGCTAAACGCGTTTTACGCTTTAATTACCCACCATGCCATTGCTTTAATCTGAGATCTAACAATTTAAAATCACCGTTAACGAAATCCCCCTGGCTAACCCCTGCCCGCACGCCCGTCGCTAACCGGTTCGCCTCTCCCCACGATCCTTTCCTTTTTCACCGCTCGCCCTCACCGCCGCCCACACGACCTCCTCATCGGTGCACTCTTCGTTGGAGCGTCGTCCGCTGGAAGTCGGAGTCGTGAAGGAGAACAGCCATCAGCGGGGGAGACGACAAGGGGAGGCGCAGTTGTGCTCTCTCTGGTCGCCGGCACGGCCACCGGCGGGGAGAGGGCCAGGGCAAGCGGCGGCCTATGCCTCTGTACTATGATGCAACGTCTGTCGGGAGGGTGCGCGCAACAGGAAGGCTACGGCCGGATCCGTGTGCGCGGGTGAGGCCTGGTTTGCACGCGGGGCCGTGGCGGTCAGATCAGATCCGGGCCACGCATGGGGTCGGTGGCATGCATGGCGTCGAGGTGGGCGCTACCGTCGAGGTCTGCGTTGGAACCACCTCCATTGAGGACTCCGGCTATCGCCACCGATGACGACCATCGAGCACCGAGATTGAAACGCCACCATCGAGGATGATAGGCTGCCACCGAGGTCGATTATTGTGGCCGCGCCTGCCCACTTCCCGTCTTCCATCTCTGTTGTGTTCCGAGAAGCCGAAGAACTCCTTCAGGTGCACGCCTGCTGTGACATGGTATTTGAAAGACATGTCGTCCCAGGTTGTGGTCACGTATGGTATGCATGAATCTCTGAGAATAATGTGGAATCACCTCATCTTCATGCAACTTCCAGCCAAGCAAGCTTTTACTTACTTTTTTGATATGTAGTTCATTTTTATTACAGGAGGCGATATGAATTAAAGCAAGAATTCTATGGTGTCTGCTTGAACAATTGTTCATCTCTACATTAACGAATAGGTATGGAGTTGCTTACTGTTACTTCGAATTAGCAAGACTGTCTCATACTTGCTACATAGTGACTAACATACCACTAAATATAATATCTCATGGTATGGAGAAATGCAGAATAATTTGTTCAGACTTCAGAAATGTGTGGTTCTGGAGACAGCAACACCCAGCAGTCTGCACTACACACTTGACATATGTGCAAAGGTGAAAATTGCCCTTTTCTTGGTGCTTCTAATTATTAATGTCTCGTGGTTAGGATAATAAATATGTACTCTGTGATGCTTTTGTTTTGATACAGTTTGTCATGATATATTATAGTTATATTTTGTCAGATGACATTTGTTTTGTTATTTCTGATTAGAGCTTGCTCTGTGTCCATGTATAAAAGAAAAATATTTTTGGGAGCGTACTATGACATTTCTGTGCCATGACACATTTGATTTCAGGTTTTTAGAGCAGACAGATGTATATATCATGATAATCTTTCTCTAAGCATGTTCATGGAAATTACATTTATGTTGCATCATTCTGAATTTTACTAACCTTGCCGGCCCGCAGCGGTGCGCCCCCGACGCCTCGGCCTAGGGCATCATCCCGATCTCGCCGGAGTCCGCTGCCGCAGAAGCTCCTCCGCCGGACAAATTCGACGCCATCGGGGTTCCTAGCATCTCCCTTCTCCTCTCTGCTCTTCTCCTAGGTTCCCTCTACCTCCCTCATCTTCTAATTCTTGCAGGGACGCAACAGAACAACCCCTCGGCCCCTTAGAAAGTTCGTCGTCGCTGCCCCGTTTATTTTGATGGCTAGATGTCAAATGGACATGTGCTTCGGGAAGCAAGATGATCTGAATTTGAATGTTAGATGTCAAATGGAGATGTTTAAACATTAAATCAATGGCAGTCAAATGTTGAAGGCAACGACATCTTGTCCATTTCTATGTTCATCATTATTTAATCATCTATCATAGATATTCCTTGCTTATCTTTATGACATGCGATTTAAAAAAAAACAATGCACAAGAACAATAGAAAAGGATTAAAAACAAGGCCTAAAGTACACTACGATAAAAGGATATGTAGGCCAAGTGTTAAAATATGGATTACCAACATTTTACTATGCACCTAACTCATTGAATATATAAGTTTGTTGCTGGTTGATCTCTTCCTGTTAATGATGTGTTCCAGTTTTATGAATCTGCTTTCCAATTCTGAAATGCTTTTGTGCTGAGTAGAGTCACGGACACATGATCTGTATATGTACTTCCTCTTATCTCTTAACTGTGTTTGTTTCACCATCTAACATGTATTTGGTCTATGTCTCTATTGTGAAAGAACGAAGGGGAAGTAAAGGTGTGCTTCTCTTTCGAGAAGATCCGTAAATGAAAATATTTAGTTCTGATAGAATATGTTGGTTCAACGAGATGGTATATATTGTATTCTGCAAACACGAAACCAGAATAATGGCATCGACCAACACAGTTACCATGGCTTGAATGTCATTGTGATGACGGTGGTGTGTGTGATTGCATGAGGACTGCAGGTCTGCAACAATGATGATGGCAATGCCAATTTAGTTGTGGTTGCAAAGTATTGATCTAATACTCATCTGAGTATTTTTCTTAAATCTAATAAGTGAATAGATGATCATGAAGGGATGTTTAACTATAAATACGTTAACTCATTTCTTGGTATACTGAAGTGTTCTTCCAACAAGTGACTATGTGGAGCTTTTGAAGGAAAAGGATAAACCAAGAAGCCTAGGCGATCGTCTATTGGTGGCAACCTGGTATACATGACCTCATTGACCTGCCTGAATCTTTTGATGATAGATCATTAATATGTCATATAGGTAAAAAAAATCTGCACTCGGTACAACCGAGCATTTTATTATGAAAGTGATGGACAATCTCTTGCATTATCCTGTGGCTGGCCATGTACGTATTTCACCTATAAGCATGACACATAGGCTGGCATAATTCTAGAGAGGTTATTTTTAGTCTAAACGCATATGTATTTTTTACACTCCTAACACTTACAATTTATATTTTTTGTATTTATAGTAGTCAAGATGTGCATTTTGCGTGCTTAACTACTGTATAAAGAGCGCTAGCTTGCTCCTACGTTTTATTCAATTTGGTTAGAACATCTAGATGGTAATAAAAAGAAGAGATTACTTTTTTTCCGTGAATACACAGGTTGCGTATTATTCCATTGATAGAGGGAATTAACGGTTGTGTTCCTCGAGCTGAGCTGCGTAAACTGCATGGCACAGACAAGGATACGGTTAAGCAGAAGGCATGGGGATGCTTAGCCCCGAGAGTCATAGAATCAGATGACAGGCCAGATCAGGTTCAATCCTCGACCACCTGCCTTAGCCCCTGACCTTATTCGTCCCTTGATGTCATACAAACACTCATCGGTGAGTATTGTAGGTTCCCAATTATGAGTTAGAGATCTGCACCATTTATTAATTCTACTTACAAAGCACTTTCAGCACATACAATAAATTTCTCACTTTTCATCTTATATTTTATATTGATAATAGCTCCTGAATTAAACATTGTGGTTACCACTATCCCTTGGAGAAGTATAAGATTTTCATGTATGAAATGTTTTGCTTTTAGGAATGGGGACTCTAAAATGGACGGAGGAGGAGCTAAAGTTCAGGAGCCAAATATAGCAGGCATGTTATGTATAGAGTTTGCCAGGTATTGTTGTTCATTTCAACATCCTGTTTCCGATGCATTGAAGTGCCATTTCTCTAGAGCTGATCTTCTACATGCTGGTAAATATGGCCTTAAAGTGCAGGTTAGTTCGGAAACATACATGAGAATACTATATAGGTATTTATGCTATCTCGATTAAATGTTTGATCATGCTGGTATTTTTTTAAACAGAAGTGAACATATATTGCCTGCTATCTAATAGCGTCTTATATTTACATATTAAATATTCACATCACGATATGATCATTTAGGCCCTTCCCGTACTTGGGATGCAACAATCACCATACTCTAATGGCAAAGAAAGAAAAGAAGAAAAAGTAGAGGATGCTCAAACAGGCTGACCCTATAAACACTACATGATTTAGTAATAGAGAGTAATAAAAGCATGGCTTTTTCATTGATGAGATCTGTGTCAAGAAAATAAAATATTATATTTTTTCCTTTTATTATGCAATAAACTGTATGTTGATAGGACATGTTTCATTCATGGTTAATCTGGCCAGAACTAAGATTAACTTAGAGAAAGTGTGGCTTGCCGCTTGCATGCCATCCATGTCATACAAAAAAAATCTTAATTTTCCTTCATTTCTTGTTCATGAATGTTGCACTCCAGGAGATGAGAGAAACTCAGAATGGGGGCAAAAATGGTCCTAAAAACCGACAGACTCATCAAGCTTGCGACTCTTCAAGCATTGATGGGCTTTGTATTAAATTTCTTTACTATATGACCTTTAAACAGACAAGGATCATCAGATATTATAGTCATTGTGTTTTATTAAATTTCTAGAATATGGATTCAGAATTCAATATGCATATGAGTTTCATGTGTTGCTTTGGCTGAGACGTGCGTTGCACGTGCCAGCTTACTAGTACATATCAAGGGGATTTGTGGATAAGTATAACCTGCCCACCAAAGTTCTTAGAACACCTATGTTAGTAAGCTCACCAGGAGCAGAGTATATGGCTAGCAAGGGATGTTTTCAAGTGCCATTGAGTATAGGTAGGCATGTGTTTCCCTCGGATTTGATCATTTTGGAATCACAAGGATTGGATGTAATTCTGGGTATGGATTGGCTGTCGATGTATGGAGGAAACATCGATTGCGCCAGTAACTCAATTCTACTTACCACCTCAGAAGGAAGAAGGATCAAGTATGTATCCCGGCATGTGCCAAAAAGGACTCAAGTAAATTGCTTAACAGGAGTTGTGCAGGAGGAAGTACCAGTAGTGAAGGATTTCCCTGATGTATTTCCAGAAGAGTTGCCAGGCATGCCACCGGATAGAGATATTGAGTTTTTGATTGAGCTTTTTCCAGGCACAGGGCCAATATCTAAGAGACCATATAGGATGCCCGCAAAGGATTTGGTGGAGATTAAGAAGCAGATTGAGGAGTTACTGGATAAAGGTTATATTCGCCCAAGTTCTTCGCCTTGGGGATCACTAGTACTTCTAGTGGAGAAGAAGGATGGATCGTTAAGGATGGTTGTTGATTCTTGAGGATTGAATGAAGTAACCATCAAGAACAAGTACCCACTACCGATGATCAATGATCTGTTTGATCGATTGCAAGTTGCTAAGGTATTTTCCAAGATCGATCTTCGATCAGGATACCATCAGTTGAAGATTCGAGAACATGATATACCTAAGACAGCTTTTACCACCAGGTATGGGTTGTATGAGTATACCGTTATGTCATTTGGTCTGACTAACACACCTGCATATTTTATGAACATGATGAACAAGGTGTTTATGGAGTTTTTGGATAAGTTCGTCATAGTGTTCATCGATGATATCCTGGTATACTCGAAGAATGAAGAGGATCATATGGAGCATTTGCATTTGGCACTTGGTAAGCTCAGAGAACATCAGTTATATGCCAAGTTTAGCAAATGTGAGTTTTGGTTAAAGGAAGTCGGATTCCTCGGACATGTTATATCCGGAGAAGGTATAGCAGTAGATCCCACCAAGGTTGACACTGTGACAAATTGGGAAGCCCCAACAACAGTTGGAGAGATCCGGAGTTTTCTTGGACTCGCAGGATACTACTGGAGATTTATTGAAAATTTCTCGAAGATTGCGAAGCCTATGACGGAGTTGTTGAAGAAGGATACCAAGTTCATATGGACCGAGGAATGTGAGGCCAGTTTCCAGGAGTTGAAGAAACGTTTGGTTACATCACCCCTGTTGATTTTGCCAGATCAGACCAAGGATTATGAGGTGTATTGCGACGCTTCACGTCGAGGACTTGGAGCAGTGCTTATGCAAGAAGGAAGAGTAGTTTCATATGCCTCACGACAACTCAAGCCTCATGAGTTAAATTATGCTACACATGATTTGGAGTTAGCAGCCGTAGTGCATGCATTGAAAACCTGGAGACACTTTCTCATTGGAAACCATTGTGAGGTATATACGGATCACAAGAGTTTGAAGTATGTTTTCACACAGAAGGAGTTGAACCTCAGACAAAGGAGATGGTTGGAACTCATCAAGGACTATGACATGAGATTGCATTATCACCCCGGAAAGGCTAACGTAGTAGCTGACGCGTTGAGCCATAAAAGTCATGTCAACACCTTAATGATGGGAGAATTATCAAGAGAGTTAGCCAAGAATCTTTGTGAGCTGTGTTTGGAGATAGTTCCGAGAGGCTATGTAGCAGCATTGGAGATTCAGTCTACCTTGATGGATAAGACCAGAGAAGCTCAAAAGACTAAGAAGGAGATTGCTTCTATTAAGGAGAAAATAAGCAAAGGAAAAGCTAATGGATTTCGTGAGGATGAGCACGATACCTTATGGTTTGAAGACCGTGTTTATGTGCCCAATGACCCGGAGATCAGGAAGTTAATTCTGCAAGAGGCCCATGATTCACCATATTCGATTCACCCAGGGAGTACCAAGATGTATTTGGATTTGAAGGATACTTTCTGGTGGACCGGAATGAAGAAGGATATTACGGAGTATGTAGCAGTCTGTGATGTATGTCAGAGAGTAAAAGCAGAGCATCAGAAGCCAGTGGGATTGCTACAGCCATTGCCGATACCCGAATGGAAGTGGGATAAGCTAGGCATGGATTTTATTACAGGATTGCCAAGAACTCGTTCATGCTATGACTCGATTTGGGTTGTAGTCGATCGTTTGACAAAGGTAGCCTATTTCATTCCAGTGAAGACTACCTATACCAGTGCCAAGTTGGCAAAGATATACATGACCAGGATCGTATGTCTGCATGGTGTTCCACGGAGCATTGTATCAGATAGAGGAACCCAGTTTACCTCAAAGTTATGGAATTAGTTGCATGAAACTTTGGGTACCAGGCTAGAGTTTAGTATAGCTTTCCATCCGCAGACAGATGGACAGACCGAGAGAGTCAATCAGATTTTGGAGGATATGCTGAGAGCTTGTGCGCTAGATTACGGATCTAGTTGGGACGAGAATTTGCCATATGCAGAGTTCTCCTATAACAACAGTTATCAATCCAGTTTGAAGATGGCCCCTTTCGAAGCCTTGTACGGAAGGAGGTGCAGGACCCCATTGTCGTGGGATGAAGTTGGAGATCGCCAGTTGTTTGGACCAGATCTGATTAAAGAGTCTGAACAGAAAGTAAAATTGATTCGCGATAGGCTCAAGGTAGCCCAGTCCAGGCAGAAGAGCTACGCAGATTCAAAACGCAAGGAGACAGTTTACGAAGTCGGAGACCGAGTTTATCTTTGAGTATCTCCACTTCGAGGAGTTAAGCGCTTTGGAGTTAAGGGAAATTAGCGCCACGTTTTGTAGGACCATACAAAGTTTTGGAGCGTATGGGAGAAGTAGCCTACAAGTTGAAGTTGCCCGAAGGATTGTCAGGAGTTCACGACGTGTTCCACGTATCCCAGTTGAAGAAGTGCCACGCCGAGATGGCTGATCTACCACTGAGAGACACAGTACCGCTGTAAGCAATTCAGTTGGACAGTGATTTGACCTACGAGGAGAAACCAGTCAAGATTCTTGAATATGCCAGTCGAGTCACCCGCACCAAGGTTATAAAGTTTTGCAAAGTTCAGTGGAGCCACCACACGGAGGATGAAGCCACCTGGGAGCGAGAGGAAGAATTGCTGAAGGACCACCCTCACCTATTTTCTAGCCAACCCGAATCTCGAGGGCGAGATTCATCTTAAGGGGGGTAGGTTTGTAACATCCCAAATTTTCAATTTGGAATGTTATGCAATAGATCATCATTGCATATCATATTTTATTGCATTTTGGTTGATCCTAGAAATTTCACGCAACTCAGGGACCCTCAGAGAGAGCTGGGGAATTCGTTATTTTCATATTTGAGTTTTCTCAAAATTTGAAAATAGGATCATTTTATTTTATTTATTTTATCTTCAATTATTTCTATCATAAAAATATGAGAGAGGGAATAAAATCACTTTCCCAAAATGAAGAAATATTGAGGATTTAATTATAAAATCAAAAAAGATTTTATTTTGGATTTATTTGCTATTTTATTTGAATTTAGGAAAAATGCGTGTTTTTTCAAAAATTGCATTTAGGCCCCAAATAAATGTTCATCCTGTGTGGCTTGATTTTAGAAGCCGGGGAAAATTTATTTCGGGATTTTTGGAGTCCGTTTAGTATTCCTTTTGTTTTTTAGCGTAATTATTTATATAAAAAAAGTCCGAACCGACCTACGGGCCGTATCCGGCCAGGACTCCCTGGCCGAGGCCTTTAACTAGCGCCGCCCCAAGGCCCGAACAGCCCAACCGCGCCCCGCCCCAAACCCTAACCCTAGCCGCGTCGCGCCACCGCGCCGCCCCGCCGCGCCGCTGCCCCGCGCCGCGCCGCCCCGCCGCACCACCCGCCGCCCCGCACCGCCACCCGCCGCCGCCGTCGTTCGCCGGAGCCGCGCCTCCGCCTCCAAGGTAGCCGCCGTTGCCTCGGTTTTCGCGAAGAAAACCAATCAGTTTCTTTTAAAAAAAACTTAGATCTGTTTTTTCGTTAGATCTGTTTTTTTTCGGTTTAGTTAATTAGCGAGCGTTCGCTCGTTCGTTCATTTTAACGAACGTGTTCATCGTTTAGATCCAGATAACGAACGTTCGTTCGTTAATCTGCTCGTCATTTTTCTTTTCTCAGATTAAATCCGCGATTTTTCCGATCACGATTCCTGATCCGATTTTCGTTCTAGTATAACTTTTCGCTCGTTTATCGGAATCAGGTGATTCAAGCGCCTGGAGTTTCGTCTTGAAACCCTCTTTCCGTTTAACCAACTCAAACAAGTTTTTGCCTCTGTAAAAATTGCCCTAGATCCAGAATAGTAAACGAAGCCTATTTCTTTTGCCTTTTGTCTTTCGTTGCTTCGTTCGATTTGGTTCTTTTTGCCAACCGGAGTTCTTAAGTTGAACTTTCTGGTTAGATCTCTTATTTGAGTTTTACCTGTGCATTAGTTGAGTACTTATTGTATGCTTGTTTGTTTGCGATAGAGTACCCGGAGTGCGCCGCTTGCTACTTTGAATCGCTAGGTTTCCCGGATCATCAGCAAGGCAAGTAACACTTTGATCATACTTCCTATTACCCAGTTTTTATTGCATTAGGTCAATCCTCACACATTGCATGTTTAGGATCTAATTAAATTGTGGGTTCTGGGAAGTAGATGAGGTAGTACCTATCACCTGTTTTATTATCAAACCTTTGGGAGTTACTTCTACGTTTGCTTGTTATGCCATGTTATGCTAGTTGACGTGGATTGGGTGAGTGTATGCATGACAGACGTGAGATTATTAAATTAATGGTTTATCTAAGGTGGCAACTTAAATACACATCTGGGTGGATTGAGGCACCTGGGTATTCCAGCGATTGCCTGTTGTTTTTCTTTTGGACCGCCACCCAGGCTCAAAGGGATCATGAGATTATTCATGCTAGAAACTTCCATGTGCAGCCACAAGCTACTATGGGCTCTAGCATAGTTGAGTAAGTCATGCGAACTCTTATAGTGGTAGACTAGTAGATGTAGGGGAAAGTAGCTGTAACGGTCTACCCGATCGTAAGGTGCTAGCGCTTCTAAAAAACTATGTCTCGGTCATCCGTTTCTCAAACACCATGTAGTGCGAGAATCCCAACGGAGGAGATCGAGTCTTGTGGGGAAAAGTGCGCAAACCTCTGCAGAGTGTATAAACTAATCATGGTTAGACGTGTCTCCGGTTATGGACATTTGAGTATCTAGTACTTGGATTATCATGTGAATCTCATCATGTTACTCTAAATTAATTTTGTTGGGTTTTAATGATGTTTCTTAATTGGGATTGAGAATGCTGTCAACCATTCTCAATGTTTAACAACTACCATGATAGTTAAAGAAAATTTATTCCCTTGTAGTAGGAAAAATTGGCTTTACGCAAAAACTGTAACCATAGAGCTTTCCACCAGCCAAATATGCATATAGTATAGTCTTATTCTTTCATTGCTCTCTATGTGTTACATTGCCAGCATATTCCATGTGCTGACCCGTTTCGGGCTGCAACGTTCATGTTGCAGACTTTTCAGACGAAGAGCAAGGAGCCTTTAGGTCGTGGTTCTATACTCAGTGATGCCGTTGGAGTTGATGGACTCACTTATCTTCCAAGCCTTCCGCTGTTATCGCTATTAGTTGGCCTTAAGCCATATTTATTGTAATAAGTTCTCTTTTGAGACACTCGATGTAATAAGTGTGTGATTGCTACTCTGTTATAAATCCTTCGAGTACTGTGTGGTGTCAGCCTTACTGATACAGGGATGACACCTGAGCATAGAGATTGGACCGTTTGAGCTCTGGTCGCTACAGTAAACAAGATATAATAATGATATCCCAACAAAATCCATGTTCCAACATGGAACAACCTTCATCTTCACCTGCAACTAGCAACACTATAAGAGGGGGTTGAGCAAAGTGGTAACATAGCCAAACAACAGTTTGCTAGGAAAGGTGGGTTAGTGGCTGCACATGGCAATATGGGAGGCATGATATAGCAAGTGGTAGGTATCGCGGCATAGCAAAAGAGCGAGCAACTAGCAAGCAAAGATAGAAGTGATTTCGGGGGTATATTCATCTTGCCTGAGATCCCTTAAGGAAGAAGAACGAGTCCATGAAGAAGACAAACGGACGTAGTCGAACGGATCCTCACAAACACGACGTTATCGGAACTAACCCGAAGAAGCAACACCGGAAAGAAGCAAAACAACATGGTAAACAACCATCACATAAACATGGCATGATGCACAACCAAGAATTATGCATGTCCGGTTTAATGAGGCATGTCATGGCAAAGTGCAACAAACAATACTACAAATTAAGTGGAGCTCAATATGCAACGAGTTGCATATTGACGGAACACCACATCAGTTATTTAGTTCACTCTCGTTTATGTACCCAACAATGTTAAATGTTGATTAACATGGCAAGGGGTGAAGCAAATGAAAACTACCCATCTAGGCAAGTTTAAATGAGGCCGGAACAACAAACAACAAGTCCTGAAACTCCTCATGTGCATATTTTTAGGTTTGGTACTGTTCTGCCCTAATCCATATTTTTAGAATTGTTAAACATGCAAAGTAAAACCACCATGTTAAACTAGGCATTTTTCTACCCCATTTACGTATAAAGTTTCTTAAGATTGGAGCTACAGTTGTTTAGTTATGAAATAAAACATTTTAACATGTCATTTATGCAAATTAATGCAAACAACAATTTTAAATATTTTAAAATGGATAAAAGATGCATGTTATGAAAGTATATGAAATTCTAAGCATTTTACATACATGACATGTTTCATTTGGGTGCCTGCACATTTAGTTATTAGCAATGCAAAATAAAGGCATTTTTGTAAATATGCAATGCATTGGAAATTAACCAAAACCACATGCGAAAAAAATAAAACATGCACGGGCCCGAAGCATCACGCTGCAGCGGCCCAGATGAGGAATCGGCCCAACTGGCTTTGGTGTGCAAAATAGCAGGAAAACAGAGCCAGAAAAGGGGGGCAGCCGGGACTTGAACCCACGACCGCCTGGATAGAGGAGCGGAGTGCTGACCACTACGCTGTTGCTGTATGTTTGAGCAAAAACAAGGGCGTGGCTCAACTTGAACAAAACCAGAGTCCATGCCTTCTTCTTCGTGGATCGCAGAGGAACTGGGTGACGACGCCGACGAGCAAGACGACGACCGCCGCGACCACAGGCCAACGGCGGGGGTGCGGTGTGCGACGTGCGGAGTGAGGCGAAGCCAGAGACCTCGACCTCGAGCGTGCGTGTGCAAAGCTGCGGTTCCGGGAACCCGAGGACAAGCTAGTGCTTGGCTCGGGCCGTCTCGGCGCTGCCGAACTGAGGCGACGGCGAGTAGGATTGCAGGTCAAGGCATGCAGGTGCGCGTGCGTGCGAGGAATCTGGCAAGGATGCGGGCAAAGCATGGAGTGCGTGGACGCACCTATGGAACAAAGAGCGAGGTGCTTTGTTTCATCTGCATGGCGAGAGCGCGGTGACTGGTCTTCGGGCACGAGCAGCACGCTGCTACGGCGAGGAAGCCGACAGGGTACGAGGCTTGGAGGGGCGGCTGCTCACCACGGGGTGCTGGCGGCGATAGATCGGACGGAGAGACGACGGAGGCGACGAGGGGGCTCGCTAAACTTGGCGTTTCCCTGATCCGTGAAGGAGACGAAGTAGAGGAAGAAGAGGACGTCATGGATGGAGTCCTCGGGCTAGGATATGAGTGAGAACAGACTCAGGGAGGCTTTGCGGTGCTCAGGATCGACGAAGGGGAGGCCAGTGACGCTCCTACGGTGGTAAGGAGCTCTTACTCGGGCCGGCCATGGTGGATAGGAGCAGCGAACATGCATGAGAGGGGGATCTGTGGAGAGGCAGTGGCGCAGAGGGAGGTGAGGAGGAGAGGGAGAAACCCTAGGGCGCGGTCTCGGAGTGCTTTATAGAAGGGTACGCGGAGTGAGGGCTCGGCCACGGTGGCCATGTGATCATGCCCCTGCCGGTTTTACTGTGAGAGCGAGAGGGGGACCGAGGAGGACGAAGGAGAGGAGGAGGGGTCACTGCCAAGCGGGCCTTGCATGGGCATCCACGTGGTTTTACCACAGGAGAGAGCGAGGGGCTGCGCTGAGGCTGCGGCTGGATCTGCTGCTGGGCCAGCCTGGTAGGAGGAGGCCCAGCTAGGCTGCTGCTGCTGTCCTCTGATGTTTTCTTTATCAAAAATAATTCCTTCAGAAAGGAAACAAGGACAGAAATGTGCAGGGGGTTAGGAGAGGGGTAAGTCCAAGATGAAAATATTTATGCTCTCCAGGAAATATGGTGGATTTTATAAATTGGTTTGGGAAATTTTAGAGGAATAAAAATAATACAAGTTTGAATAAAATTCAAACTTGGGCCATTTTTGGACCCAACCAAACACATCCAATTGAGCTAAAATTTAACAGAGTAGACACTGACATGGTGTAGGATTTATAGGATAAGAATGAACATTATTTGGGGGAGGAAAAGTGTCACTCGAGTAAATGGCTAAAATTTGAAAGAAGGAAGAAGGAGATGGGGTTTGCTTGGATATGGATTAACGTGAAGGTTGAAGATGCCAACAGCAAGGGAGATGAAGAGAAAGAGATCACACCATAACATACACAATTAAAATGCACATGCAACAACAAGCAAGATGATCATGATGCAATGCAATAAAATGACAAGAGGCAAAACAAAATCATGAAGCATACAACAAAGCAAGATGATCATAATGCAAGAAGCAAAATATGGCAATGACATTCATCATGAACATGGCAACAAGCATATAGGAATGAAATGTGCAAAAACAATTATGATAATGCAACAAACACAATACACCCGGCAACAACTAAAATAAATGGAAGACAACTGGAGCATCGGCCTTGGGGCATTACAACTCTCCACCACTACGAGAGGATCTCGTCCCGAGATCTAGGATGGCACTGGGGGAAAAGGAAGAGGAAGAGAAGAGGTAAAACTAAGTTGCTTCTTTGACAAATGAGTGAAACCAAAGAACCTTGAAAGGTTGAACAACTTGAAAGGAATAAAACCATGGAGGTGATAGAAGTTGATAACTCTCCGCTAGAAAAGAGGAACAAGGAAGAACCAATTCGGGCAGCACTCCGGTTGAAAAGAGAAGCAAGACTTGATAAGATGAAAGAACTTGAGCAAAGGACACAACACTCCGGTTAAATGGATAAGCACGAAAAGAACATGATCCTCACCATTTGAGATGATGAGTGAGGAGAGCAACATCACGAAGCCTCCGGAAGAAAGAATAGAAGGTAGATCGTAGGAACAAAAGAATGGAGAAGAAAATGACAACTTCTACCACAAATGCGTTTGGAAAGCACCCTTCCGAGAAGGTTATAATGGGGTTGTTGGAAAACAACAACGAAAAGGGTAAGCTTGTTGTGGGTTTATGGAAAACATCTCAAAATCTTGGGGTGAAATTCTGCCACTAACGAAAAAACAATGATTGATCGGGAACAAAGAAGAGATGAAACACTTCTTCACCGAGAAGAGAAGGAGAAACTTGGATCATTGATAATCACCACAAAGAGCAACATTCCCAATGGAAGGCTTTAGGTGAAATTTATACCAAGATAACTCCATGGAAGAAAATGATGGGTTTAAATACCTCATTCTTGTGAATGAAGAATGATATATTACCACCTCAGAAGATAAGGGAGAACAATTGCACTCCAGATTGCAAGATGAAGAAAACTTGAGCTCCTCTGGAAAGAATCTCAATGAACACTTCGAGAAGGAATTAAATCCTTGATGAACCATCATGTAGAACCTCCATGAAGAACTCCAGTAATAAAAGAATTATCAAACAAAAGGAAAGAGAAGTTAAAAACACAAGGTGAAACCTTGCAATGATTAGAAGAGGCTTTGAAATAATATAATTGAGAGAAGTTGGAACTCCGGGAAAAGAAAAAGATGAAACAATTGAAATCAAGAATTTTGATGAACCTCCGGAATAAGGAATTGAATTCACTCGATGAAACAAGAATAAGAATTACCTTATGCTCATCCTTCACCAATTAAATTGATGACAAGCAATGAATTTGGCATACTACTTACTCTCGTAGAAAGGATTAAGAGAGATATATCGCAAACTTGAGAAAAGACTTCAACGAACCACCGGTAGGATTGGAAAGAATGAATGAATTGATATGATAACCAAGGAAAAGAACTCTTGAAGGAACAACCGTAAGAATTGAGAAACGAACAAAGAAAAGATAAAGAAACACCGGGAAGAATTACAGAACGAATGAGGATACTTGAGGAAATTTAGATACATGAGACCGAAGAGATCACGATCTGATTAGAGGATATTTGATCGATGCACTGGTAAGATTTGGAGAATGAGAGCTGAAAGTTAAGAATGAATAAACCCAAAATGATGGGCTCCGAAGAATCAAACTGAAAAGACTCCTGAATTGCTCTGGATGGGTGAAAAGAATTCTCACAATCGAAAACAATTATGAGAGGGTGGCATAAGGCTAGCACCATGAATCTTGAAGAGAATGGAGCAAGATATGGAGGAACACTCTTCTTCGGTCTTCAAATGTTGAGAATGACGCCGAGAAACACCACCATGAATTGTTGAGATACTCTGGGATGACGAATAGAAAGGTTGAGCCAACGACAAAAAGAATTTGCCAGATCTTGGAGAAATAAAAATGACTGATGATAATTCATTCTTACGTCAAACTTGGAGAAGAATTTGAGAATAACTCTAGAAATACTAGAAGAGCCAGGTAAGATCCTGGGAAAGACCTGTGGGTTAGGGCCCACTCAAAAGAAACACCGTTGAAAGATTACTTGAAAGGGAGATTGCACTGGCTGAATTAAATGGCTTGAATGAGCTAACATCCTCAAAAGAACTTGAATGAATGTAGAGTGGACACACGAATCTTCGAGATATCTTCAACACTCTGGAACAATTGAATAGCAAGCGGGGAATGATTATGAGGTGCAATGGCATGGGAAAGAATTTGAAGCGAGGAAAAGGATGCGATCAACAAAGCTTGAATTGAAACCACCGGAGAAGAAAAGAATGGAGAATGATGAACTTGAAGCTTCCTTTATCATCTTCATGAGAGTCACCAGATAAGAACATTGAAGAAAAGAATGAAGAAAGTTCACATGAATAAAATGGATACTTGATTAAGAAATCGGAGTCCTTGAAGAAAAAGGGTGGGAGGGCGGGAAAACAAAGGCAGCTTGGAATGGATGAAATGAACACCGTTGAGAAGAACTGATAATTGATCTTGCTGATGTTGAAATGATCGGATCCACTTGAAGAGAAGCACATCGGTTGGAAGACAGAATTGAAATGACAACCTTGATGATCAAGAAGGATTAGCATTCACATGGAATTGTGAGAACACCACTTAGGAAAGGTATGGAATCAACACTTAACATTGAAGCAACTCGAATACCACAACTCAAAACAAAACAAAGGATTGCTTGCAAAATAAGCCGGAACAAACATATGATAGATCCCATATCATATCATGTGTCTATTGGAAAGATATTCTAGGAGCTACTTGAATTCCCACTTATAAACTCCCGAAACTTTCTGGTTATGCAATCAGGTGTTGGGGATACAGGGGAAGCATAATATCTCACCCAAAACTAGCAAATCCTACATCCAGCTGTATCCATCCTTCAACACATAACCAAGAAACCTTCGGAAATCATTTATCTCAACCTTCGAAAAGCATCCGTTATACTAGTTATGGCAATACTCTCGAACTCCCGCCCCAGTACTGGGTGGCGTCGAGGTTATTTCACCAACAACTGCATAAAAGAGATTTTCGATGTCGGCGAAACTCAGGTATTCCAGAACTGCACTGATAAAATTGTGGCGACAACACCTCGGAGCTCAACTCCCCGGGACACTACCACAACCCCTAAATGTCAGGAGGCACCAAGAACAATGTTCTCGTCACAAAACCATCGGAATGATTCCAAGATACCCACGTGATCCTAAAAAAATTCGTGAAATTTGAGGAGAGAAGAGTCAAAACTCTACGTCAGGAGGCCTCACCAGAGCAACGAAGGGACCGAGGAGTAAAAAGAATCCTACTCTCCGATATATATAATCCTATAAGACTCAAAACATTTTGTTCTAGACTCAACAACGTCAGCGATTCGATCAAGCAGGGGGCTCCTAAGTCGGGGAAGGCTCTGATACCAACTTGTAAAACCCACGATGCGGCTATATCTCCCACGTGTCAGAGCATGACTTAGAGGCATAACCGCAAAGTAGGCATGTTGCAAGAGGGGTAATCTTTACACATCCCATGTACTGGATAAGAGAGGGATAAAGAGTTAGCTTACAATCGCCACTTCACACAATACATAAATATAACATTACATCATGCAGAATACAATCAAGGTCCGACTACGGAGCCAAAATAAAAGAAGGCAACCCCAAATGCATAGATCCCCGATCATCCCGACTGGGCTCCACTACTGATCAATAGGAAACGGAACAACACAACGAACACAATCTTCATCGAGCTCCCACTTGAGCTGAGTTGCGTCACCTGCACTGGTATCATCGGCACCTGCAACTGTTTGGAAGTACCTATGAGTCACGAGGACTCAGCAATCTCACACCCGCGAGATCAAGACTATTTCATCTTATGGGTATGAAAGGGTAGTGACTTGGAGCTGCAGCAAGCACTAACCATATATAGTGGCAAACATACGCAAATGAGAGCGAGAAGAGAAGCAACGCGACGGTCATGAACTAGAAGTGATCCTGAAACTACTTACGTTCAAGCATAACACAAGAACCGTGTTCACTTCCCGGACTCCGCCGGAAAGAGACCATCACAGCTACACATGTGGTTTATTCATTTTAATTAAGTTAAGTGTCAAGTTTTCTACAACCGGATATTAACAAAGTCCCATCTGCCCAGAACCGCGGGCACGGCTTTCGAAAGTTCATAACCCTGCAGGGGTGTCCCAACTTAGCCCATCACAAGCTCTCATGGTCAACGAAGGATATTCCTTCTCCCAGGAAGACCCGATCAGACTCAGAATTCCGGTTACAAGATATTTCAACAAAGGTAAAACAAGACCAACAAAGCCGCCTGATGCGCCGACATCCTGATAGGAGCTGCACATATCTCGTTCTCAGGGAAACACCGGATGAGCGCTCCGTACAACTAAAACCAGCCCTCAAGTTTCCCTGAGGTGGCGCTGCAAAGGACTCTAGTTCAAACCAACACTTAGAGAAGCACTGGCCCTGGGGGGGAGGGGGTTGAAATAAAGATGACCCTTGAGTCTGCAGAACCCAAGGGAAGGTGATAGGTTGTTAGTGCAAATGTAAAACCAAGGTTGGGCCTTGCTGGAGGAGTTTTATTCAAAGCGAACTATCAAGGGGTTCCCATTATAACCCAACCGCATAAGGAACGCAAAATCAAGGAACATAACACCGATATGACGGAAACTAGGGCGGCAAGAGTGGAAAAAAACACCAGGCATAAGGCCGAGCCATCCACCCTTTACCAAGTATATAGGTGCATTAAAGTAAACAAGATATAATAATGATATCCCAACAAAATCCATGTTCCAACATGGAACAACCTTCATCTTCACCTGCAACTAGCAAAGCTATAAGAGGGGGCTGAGCAAAGCGGTAACATAGCCAAACAACGGTTTGCTAGGAAAGGTGGGTTAGAGGCTAGACATGGCAATATGGGAGGCATGATATAGCAAGTGGTAGGTATCGCGGCATAGCAAAAGAGCGATCAACTAGCAAGCAAAGATAGAAGTGATTTCGGGGGTATGGTCATCTTGCCTGAAATCCCTTAAGGAAGAAGAACGAGTCCATGAAGAAGACAAACAGACGAAGTCGAACGAATCCTCACAAACGCGACATTATCGGAACTAACCCGAAGAAGCAACACCGGAAAGAAGCAAAACAACATGGTAAACAACCATCACATAAACATGGCATGATGCACAACCAAGAATGATGCATGTCCGGTTTAATGAGGCATGTCATGGCAAAGTGCAAGAAACAATACTACAAATTAAGTGGAGCTCAATATGCAACGAGTTGCATATTGACGGAACACCACATCAATTATTTAGTTCACTCTTGTTTATGTACCCAACAATGTTAAATGTTGATTAACATGGCAAGAGGTGAAGCAAATGAAAACTACCTATCCAAGCAAGTTTAAATGAGGCCGGAACAACAAACAACAAGTCCAGAAACTCCTCATGTGCATATTTTTAGGTTTGGTACCGTTCTGCCCTAATCCATATTTATAGAGTTGTTAAACATGCAAAGTAAAACCACCATGTTAAACTAGGCATTTTTCTACCCCATTTACATATAAAGTTTGTTAAGATTGGAGCTACGGTTGTTTAGTTATGAAATAAAACATTTTAACATGTCATTTATGCAAATTAATGCAAACAACAATTTTAAATATTTTAAAATGGATAAAAGATGCATGTTATGAAAGTAGATGAAATTCTAAGCATTTTACATACATGACATGTTTCATTTGGGTGCATGCACGTTTAGTTATTAGCAATGCAAAATAAAGGCATTTTTGTAAACATGCAATGCATTGGAAATTAACCAAAACCACAGGCGAAAAAAATAAAACATGCACGGGCCCGAAGCATCACGCTGCAGCGGCCCAGATGAGGAATCGGCCCAACTGGCTGTGGGTGTGCAAAATAGCAGGAAAAGGAGCGGAGTGGTGACCACTGCGCTGCTGCTATATGTTTGTGCAAAAATGAGGACGTGGCTCAACTTGACAAAACCAGAGGCCAGGCCTTGTTCTTAGTGGATCATAGAGGAACTGGGTGACGACGCCGGCGAGCAAGACGACGACCGTCGCGACCACAGGCCAACGGCGAGGGTGCGGAAATAGGTGGGGGTGTGGTGTGCGACGTGCGGAGTGAGGCGAAGGCAGGGACCTTGATCTCGAGCGTGCGTGTGCAAAGCTGCAGTTGTGGGAACCCGAGGACGAGCTAGTGCTTGACTCGGGCCGTCTCGGCGCTGCCGAACTGAGGCGACGGCGAGCAGGACTGCAGGATTACGGGCGAGGCATGCGGGTGCGCGTGCTTGCGAGGAATCTGGCAAGGACGCGGGCAAAGCATGGAGTGCGTGGACGCACCTATGGAACAGAGAGCGAGGTGCTCTGTTTCATCCGCATGGCGAGAGCATGGTGACTGGTCTTCGGGCATGAGCAGCACGCTGCTACAGTAAGGAAGCCGACAGGGTACGAGGCTTGGAGGGGCGACTTCTCACCACGGGGTGCTGGCGGCGGTAGATCGGACGGAGAGACGACGGAGGCGACGAGGGGGCTCACTAAACTTGGCGTTTCCCTGATCCGTGAAGGAGACAAAGTAGAGGAAGAAGGGGCATCGTGGATGGAGTCCTCGGGCTCGGATCGGCGTCAGAACGGACTCGGGGAGGCTTTGCGGTGCTCAGGATCGACGGAGGGGAGGCCGGCAACGCTCCTATGGCGTTAAGGAGCTCTTACTCGAGCTAGCCATGGTGGCTGGGAGCAGCGAACATGCACGAGAGGGGATCTGTGGAGAGGCGGCGGCGCAGAGGGAGGTGAGGAGGAGAGGGAGAAACCCTAGGGCGCGGTATCGGAGTGCTTTATAGAAGGGTACATGGAGTGAGGGCTCGGCCACGGTGGCCATGTGATCGTGCCCCTGCTGGTTTTACTATGAGAGCAAGAGGGGGACCGAGGAGGACGAAGGAGAGGAGGAGGGGTCGCTGCCAAGCGGGCCCTGCATGGGCATCTACATGGTTTTCCACGGGAGATAGCGAGGGGCTGCGCTGAGGCTGCGGCTGGATCTGCTACTAGGCCGGCCTGGTAGGAGGAGGCCCAGCTAGGCTGCTGCTGCCATCCTCTGATGTTTTCTTTATCAAAAATAATTCCTTCAGAAAGGAAACAAGGACAGAAATGTGCAGGGGGTTAGGAGAGGGGTAAGTCCAAGATGAAAATATTTATGCTCTCCAGGAAATATGGTAGATTTTAGAAAATTGGTTTGGGAAATTTTAGAGGAATAAAAATAATACAAGTTTGAATAAAATTCAAGCTTGGACCATTTTTGGACCCAACCAAACACATCCAATTGAGCTGAAATTTAACAGAGTAGATACTGACATGGTGTAGGATTTATAGGAAAAGAATGAACATTATTTAGGGGAGGAGAAGTGTCACTCGAGTAAATGGCTAAAATTTGAAAGAAGGAAGAAGGAGATGGGGTTTGCTTGGATATGGATTAACTTGAAGGCTGAAGATGCCAACAACAAGGGAGATGAAGAGAAAGAGATCACACCATAAAATACACAATTAAAATGCACATGCAACAAAAAGCAAGATGATCATGATGCAATGCAATAAAATGACAAGAGGCACAACAAAATCATGAAGCATACAACAAAGCAAGATGATCATGATGCAAGAAGCAAAATATGGCAATGGCATTCATCATGAACATGGCAACAAGCATATAGGAATGAAATGTGCAAAACAATTATGATAATGCAATAAACACAATACACATGGCAACAACTAAAATAAATGGAAGACAACTTGAGCATCGGTCTTGGGGCGTTGCATCATCATTATCTTCCTCACTAATTGGTGTAGGTGTCACAGGAACCGGTTTCTGTGATGAACTACTCTCCAATAAGGGAGCAGGTACAGTTACCTCATCAAGTTCTAGTTCCTCCCACCCACTTATTTCGAGAGAAACTCCTTCTCTAGAAAGGATCCATTCTTAGAAACAAATGTCTTGCCTTCGGATCTGTGATAGAAGGTGTACCCAACAGTCTCCTTTGGGTATCCTATGAAGACACATTTCTCCGATTTGGGTTCGAGCTTATCAGGTTGAAGCTTTTTCACATAAGCATCGCAGCCCCAAACTTTAAGAAACGACAACTTTGGTTTCTTGCCAAACCACAGTTCATAAGGCATCGTCACAACGGATTTCCATGGTGCCCTATTTAACGTGAATGCAGCTGTCTCTAAAGCATAACCCCAAAATGATAGCGGTAAATCAGTAAGAGACATCATAGATCGCACCATATCTAGTAAAGTACGATTACGATGTTCGGACACACCATTACACTGTGGTGTTCCGGGTGGCGTGAGTTGCGAAACTATTCCGCATTGTTTCAAGTGTAGACAAAACTCGTAACTCAAATATTCTCCTCCATGATCAGATCGTAGAAACTTTATTTTCTTGTTATGATGATTTTCCACTTCACTTTGAAATTCTTTGAACTTTTCAAATGTTTCAGACTTATGTTTCATTAAGTAGATATACCCATATCTGCTCAAATCATCTGTGAAGGTGAGAAAATAACGATACCCGCCGCGAGCTTCAATATTCATCAGACCACATACATCAGTATGTATGATTTCCAATAAATCAGTTGCTCGCTCCATTGTTCTGGAGAATGGCATTTTAGTCATCTTGCCCATGAGGCATGGTTCGCAAGTACCAAGTGATTCATAATCAAGTGATTCCATAAGTCCATCAGTATGGAGTTTCTTCATGCGCTTTACATCAGTATGAACCAAACGGAGTGCCACAAATAAGTTGCACTATCATTATCAACCCTGCATCTTTTGGCTTCAACATTATGAATATGTGCATCACTACTGTCGAGATTCAACACAAATAGACCACTCTTCAAGGGTGCATGACCATAAAAGATACTACTCATATAAATAGAACAACCATTATTCTCAGAATTAAATGAATAGCCGCCTCGCATCAAACAAGATCCAGATATAATGTCCATGCTTAACGCTGGCACCAAATAACAATTATTTAGGTCTAAAACTAATCCCGAAGGTAGATGTAGAGGTAGCGTGCCGACGGTGATCACATCGACTTTGGAACCATTTCCCACGCGCATCGTCACCTCGTCCTTAGCCAGTCTTCGCTTAATACATAGTCCCTGTTTCGAGTTGCCAATATTAGCAACAGAACCAGTATCAAATACCCAGGTGCTACTGCGAGCTCTAGTAAGGTACACATCAATAACATGTATATCACATATACCTTTGTCCACCTTGCCATCCTTCTTATCCGCCAAATACTTGGGGCAGTTTCACTTCCAGTGACTAGTCCCTTTGCAGTAGAAGCACTCAGTCTCAGGCTTAGGTCCAGACTTGGGTTTATTCTCTTGAGCAGCAACTTGTTTGCCGTTCTTCTTGAAGTTCCCTTTCTTCTTCCCTTTACCCTTTTTCTTTAAACTGGTGGTCTTGTTGACCATGAACACTTGATGCTCCTTCTTGATTTCTACCTCCGCATTCTTTAGCATTACAAAGAGCTCGGGAATTGTCATATCCATCCCTTGCATATTATAGTTCATCACGAAGCTCTTGTAGCTTGGTGGCAGTGATTGAAGAACTCTGTCAATGACACTATCAGCCAGAATATTAACTCCCAGCTGAGTCAAGTGATTATGGTACCCAGACATTCTGAGTATATGTTCACGGACAAAACTATTCTCCTCCGTCTTGCAGCTGTAGAACTTAATGGAGGCTTCATATCTCTTAATCCGGGCATTTGCTTGAAATATTAACTTCAACTCCTGGAACATCTCATATGCTCCATGATGTTCAAAACGTCATTGAAGTGCCGGTTCTAAGCCGTAAAGCATGGCACACTGAACTATTGATTAGTCATCAGCTTTGCTCTGCCAGACGTTTAGAACATCTGGAGTTGCTCCTGCAGCGGGTTTGGCACCCAGCGGTGCTTCTAGGACGTAATTCTTCTGTGCAGCAATGAGGATAATTCTCAAGTTATGGACCCAGTCCGTGTAATTGCTACCATCATCTTTCAACTTTGCTTTCTCAAGGAACGCATTAAAATTCAACGGAACAACAACACGGGCCATCTATCTACAATAACATAGACAAGCAAAATACTATCAGGTACTAATTTCATGATAAATTGAAGTTCAATTAATCATATTACTTAAGAACTCCCACTTAGATAGACATCCCTCTAATCATCTAAGTGATCACGTGATCCATATATCAACTAAACCATAACCGACCATCACGTGAAATGGAGTAGTTTTCAATGGTGAACATCACTATATTGATCATATCTACTATATGATTCATGCTCGGTCTTTCGG
Source organism: Triticum urartu (assembly GCF_056163025.1). Taxonomy (NCBI): domain Eukaryota; kingdom Viridiplantae; phylum Streptophyta; class Magnoliopsida; order Poales; family Poaceae; genus Triticum; species Triticum urartu. The sequence goes on from NC_141874.1 coordinate 209,998,377, forward strand.
TCTCAGTGTTCAGAGGCCATATTTGCATATGCTAGGCTCGTCAAGTTTAACCCGAGTATTCTGCATATGGAAAACTGTCTTACACCCGTTGTAGATGAACGTTGAGCTTATCACACCCAATCATCACGTGGTGTCTCGGCACAACAAACTTTGGCAACGGTGCATACTCAGGGAGAACACTTTTACCTTGATAGTGAGAGATCATCTGATAATGCTACCCTCAAACAAAGCAGAATAAGATGCATAAAGGATAAGCATCACATGCAATCAATATAAGTGATATGATATGGCCATCGTCATCTTGTGCCTTTGATCTCCATCTCCAAAGCACCGTCATGATCACCATCGTCACCGGCGCGACACCTTGATCTCCATCGTAGGATCATTGTCGTCTCTCCAACTATTGCTTCTACGACTATCGCTACCGCTTAGTGATAAAGTAAAGCAATTACAGTGCGATTGCATTGCATACAATAAAGCGACAACCATATGGCTCCTGCCAGTTGTCGATAACTTGTTACAAAACATGATCATCTCATACAATAAATATAGCATCATGTCTTGACCACATCACATCACAACATGCCCTGCAAAAACAAGTTAGACGTACTCTACTTTGTTTGTTGCAAGTTTTACGTGGCTGCTACGGGCTAAGCAAGAACCGTTCTTACCTATGCATCAAAACCACAACGATAGTTCGTAGAGTTAGTGCTGTTTTAACCTTCTCAAGGATCGAGCATAGACACACTCGGTTCAACTAAAGTTGGAGAAACTGACACCCGCCAGCCACCTGTGTGCAGAGCACGTCAGTAGAACCAGTCTCGCGTAAGCGTACGCGTAATGTCGGTCCGGGCCGCTTCATCCAACAATACCGCCAAACCAAAGTATGACATGCTGGTAAGCAGTATGACTTGTATCACCCACAACTCACTTGTGTTCTACTCGTGCATATAACATCTATGCAATAACCTGGCTCGGATGCCACCGTTGGGGAACGTAGTAATTTCAAAAAAATTCCTACGCACACGCAAGATCATGGTGATGCATAGCAACAAGAAGGGAGAGTGTCGTCCACGTACCCTCGTAGACCATTAAGCGGAAGCGTTATGACAACGCGGTTTATGTAGTCGTACGTCTTCACGATCGACTGATCCTCAGTACCGAACGTACGGCACCTCCGCGTTCAGCACATGTTCAGCTCGGTGACGTCCCGCGAACTCACGATCTAGTAGAGCTCGGGAAGAGTTTTGTCAGCATGACGGCGTGGTGATGATGTTGATGAAGCTACCGTTGCAGGGCTTCGCCTAAGCACCGCTACAATATGACCGAGGTGGATTATGGTGGAGGGGGGCACCGCACACGGCTGGGAGAGATCAATGATCAACTTGTGTGTCTAGAGGTGACCCCTGCCCCCATATATAAAGGAGCAAGGGGGAGGCCGGCCGGCCCTAGAGGGCGCGCCAGGAGGAGGAATCCTCCTCCTAGTAGGAGTAGGACCCCCCTCTTTCCTACTCCTACTAGGAGGGGGAAAGGAAGGGGGAAGGAGAAGGAAAGGGGGGCGCCCCCCCTCTCCTAGTCCAATTCGGACCAGAGGGGGAGGGGGCGCGCGGCCTGCCCTAGCCGGGCCCTCTCTCTCTCTCCACTAGGGCCCAATAAGGCCCATTAACCCCCGGGGGTTCCGGTAACCCCTCCGGTACTCCGGTAAAATCCCAGTTTTACCCGAAACTCTTCCGATGTCCAAATGTAGGCTTCCAATATATCAATCTTTATGTCTCGTCCATTTCGAGACTCCTCATCATCTCCGTGATCATATCCGAGACTCCGAACTACCTTTGGTACATCAAAACATATAAACTCATAATACCGATTGTCACATAACTTTAAGCGTGCGGACCCTATGGGTTCGAGAACTATATACACATGACCGAGACACGTCTCCGGTGAATAACCAATAGCAGAACCTAGATGTTCGTATTGGTTCCTACATATTCTACGAAGATCTTTATCGGTCAAACCGCATAACAATATACGTTGTTCCCTTTGTCATCGGTGTGTTACTTGCCCGAGATTCGATCGTCAGTATCCCAATACCTAGCTCAATCTCGTTACCGGCAATTCTCTTTACTCGTTTCGTAATGCAACGTCCCACAACTAACTCATTAGTCACATTGCTTGCAAGGCTTATAGTGATGTGCATTATCGAGAGGGCCCAGAGATACCTCTCCGACAATCGGAGTGACAAATCCTATTCTTGATCTATGCCAACTCCACGAACACCATTGGAGACACCTGTAGAGCACCTTTATAATCACCCAGTTACATTGTGACGTTTGGTAGAACACAAAGTGTTCCTCCGGTATTCGGGAGTTGCATAATCTCATAGTCATAGGAACATGTATAAGTCATGAAGAAAGCAATAACAGAAAACTTAAACGATCAAGTGCTTAGCTAACGAAATGGGTCAAGTCAATCACATCATTCTCCTAATGATGTGATCCCATTGATCAAATAACAACTCATGTCTATGGCTAGGAAACTTAACCATCTTTGATCAATGAGCTAGTCAAGTAGAGGCATACTAGTGACACTATGTTTGTCTATGTATTCACACATGTATTATGGTTTCCGGTTAATACAATTCTAGCATGAATAATAAACATTTATCATGTAAT